>NW_004567107.1:57549740-57634892 GCF_000260355.1 Condylura cristata | reverse complement strand
ATTTTTGTGAATGGAGTTGATTTTTGTGAATGGAGTGAGGTAGTGATCTAGTGTTCTCATTTGGGTTGTAACTCGTAGCATGTAAATTTGTAGTCCATTTTTATATATTCCCATGTGAGCTTGGACATAGTCGTCTTGGTGACTTCACTCTGCTGCCATCTTGCCAGTTCCCAAACTGGTTGAGCTGGTTCATCAGTGGCTTTTCATGCTACCCAGATGCTCCAGCCTGGGCTCCACTCACCAAGCTGAGCCATCCCCCTTCACTTCCAGGGTTTTATTGAGAGGCAATGTGGCTCCTGCAGCCCACCAAGCTTCCAGGTGCCTGAACACTCCTGGGGTGGGGGAGGGGAGTTCTTTTATCGAAACTCCCCAGTCGCGATTCTCCCTCTGTTATCTTCCTTCTAGTGAGCCCAGGGTGTTCTCTTTTGGGTTGAAACTCATAGTCTATAGTCCGTTTTCAGCCCTAAATCCCTGGGCAAGCCTGGACGCAGTGATCTTGGTGTCTTTACTCTGCCACCATCTTGCTGTCTCGAAATAAGGTATCTTTACTCACCTATGTAAAAATCATGTAAGTTTAATAATGTATATCATTATTTTAAATTGATAACACAGGAAGTTATAGAAGATGTATCTCCTATATGCCTATCATCCAATAGCATTCTTTAGAGCAACTTTGTTTAGGTTGAGTAGAGCTGTAAAAACAGTGAACATTTCGGGCCCTCCCTGATGGCCCAGCTGGTTAAAGCACAGCACTGAGAAGCTAAAGCCACTTGCGCATGAGTTCGATTCGCGCCTGCCCCAGAGGTGACCACATGACGTGGCAGACCTTTCCTGGCCCGCCCGCTGCTCTCCTCAGCAGTGTACACTTCGTCAATCTGCCTGTGCTGCTCCCCACTCTGTCTCTGGTGAAGCCTCTCGCCGACCCTGAGCCTCTGGCCTGTACCCCAGTTCTGTATGCACAAATAAATAAATCTTTAAAAAAAATACTAAAATTGATCTTACAAATTTCATACTCATAAATAATTTTTTAAAATATTAATTTATTTATACAGAACTGGGGTACAGGCCAGTGATGTGGAGGGTGAGAGGATCCACTAGGAACAGATTGGGGAGCAGAACAGGCAGATCCCCCAAGTACACTGCTGAGGGGAGCAGCGGGAGGGCCAGGAGAGGACTGCCATGCCATCTGGTCACTTCCGGGACAGGCGGGATTGAACTCATGTGGAAGTGGCCTTAGCTTCTTAGTGCTGTGCTTTAACCCGCTGTGCCACCAGGGAGGGCCCACACATAAATAATTTTTAAGCAAGTTCTTAAGTTATTTGTATGATTTTCTTTGAACAAGTATATAGTTGTTACTTAATCATCCTTAGACTTAGTAAGTATTGGTTCCCATTGTTATTGAATTTGGAGCAACAGTTAGTACCTCAAATTACATTATGCAAGCCTTAAAAAATGGGTAGAGTTAGCATTTAGTTTAAGAAGGATCAAAATGATAATTGCAATACTATTAGGGAGGAGTCAAAGAGGGGGTTCCTTGGAAGATAGGACAGAGACCTCAGAGAGAGCTACGTGGATGAGGGCAAAGGTGGAAAGTATCAGAAGATAGTTCAAAAGAACAAAAATTGTGATTCTTTTTATTGCAGTCTTGCAGAAAAGCTGTTCTGCCAAAATAGTAACACAAACTCTACATTGCTTCCTAGGCTTGCTCACCTCTTTTATTTTAATCTTCTGCTGGGAAATAAAGGTGAAGGAGGAAGAAGGGCATTTGGGTCTAAATAAATTTTAAAAGGAAAATAAACTGAAAGGCTCTGAGAGGATTCAGTGTAGCAGTAGAACAGGGATTTAGAAATGAATCAAAGAGGGCCTATACATACCTCCTGAAGCAAGTGTGACTTGTTTCATATCTTACTGAGTTTCTATGGTAGAGATGTCTCTGTACACTCTCTACAGCTTCCATTTCCTTTTCTTCCTTTTTACTTTCTGACCTCTACTGACTTTAAGGTACATGTTTTACGAGCAAACAAATTCTGTGGTTAGAAATTGTACCCATTCTCTTCAAACCAAAGTTGAGGAGTCCATTTTGCACATTCCTGCTAATGGATACAGAATGTATTTACATTCCCTACAGCCTGACCAATAAATAGAAAAAGAGGAGAGTTGCTTGAGTGGCATATTATAGGGAATCAATAATAATTTCAAGGGTTAAAGACGCATTTTTGATGAGCCACTAACCTGTTAATTACCCTTACTATTATGGTTATTACAAATCAGCATGTTTCCAAATGCATTTAAAAGCCCCAAACACCTTATGGAAATGTGTGTTTGTTCTGGTATTTTTGTTTTATATTTAGATAAAAGTAAGGTGGGGGAGAAAGTAAAATCACAGGATAATCAAGTTATCATCATCTGAATTTACTATTCTAAGCTTCCTCCTTTGATAATTTTTAAATAATCACAATGTTTTATAAACCAAATACAGATATTACTAGGGGTTGCAGGGAAGAATTTTGGTTAGCATGAAAAAATTTCCTTGATTCGTATTTAAGATTCATTGCTGGATTTGTGATTTTCCTGGTAAATTCATTCTTAAGTAAAACAAAAGGAAAGAACAACAATCAGCAACAAGGAATCTCTAATATACATGATTTTCAACTCTATAAGCTGCTTGCCTACAAAGTTCAGAGGAGTTAAATCCAATGAAGAGGCAAGTAGCTGTAACTACTTCCTTATTTCCATTTCTACTTTTGGGAAAACCTAAATTAAGACATTCAGTGAAGTAAATTAATTTAGAGGATAGAGTGTCTGTTGGGAACTTGGCACTGTGATGTTCTAATATATGTTCCAGATTTTTAATATTTATTATAATGATACTAATTTTATTTACATTCTATATAACTTGCCAATTCTGACAGATGATTGAGGAATATGATGAGATGTCAACTAACTTTCCTGCATTCACGTAGTCACTATTAGAAAAAATTGAAATCCAGTTTTTTAACTCAAAAGTTCTTAGTCACATTAATCTCGATTGCTCATTTGTAAGTGGATTCCATGCATTATATGTTTAATTACTTTTACCCTTAAAGAACAGGTAGTCTAAAAATAGGACCAAGTTACACATATTGACTTTTAATAAGAAAGACTATACATATATGAAGAAAAGGAGATAGGTCTGGTCAATTGGCAATAATTGCTTAGTAAATTAAGTGCTTCAAATATTTTATTACATTTTAGAATATTCAGAAATCCATCCTTTTAATGGAGACCCTCAATCTGTGATTATCCCTTTGGCCCTCAAAATTCTGACTGCCTACTCCTGCCCTGATGTCATAGCAACATATAAATAGCTTAATAAAATGTTTAAAATCTACAGTTTATAGTCAGGTCACTACTCTCATACTTTATATTTTTGGACACATCTTACAGATATAAGCTTTAGGATTTCTGCTCTTGTTGATAATATTTTTTAATCCTTCAAGTTTATTTGTTCCCCACCATCATTCCTGATATCTAGGCTCAGTTGCTTCTCATTTTTTGACATAGCTAAAGCAGTACATTTTCCATAACATTCAAAAACATACACACACTTTTGGTTTCTGCTTTATAAAAGAGCTCTGATATTTCTGATTCAACATATTTTTTCCATATAACCAAGTATTTGAAAAAAATATGTATTTTAAGTTTTATAATAAGTACCAATAATAATTTATATATCCAGTTACAAACATTTAATTTTTACCGCTGTTTTCTATGTTGATACGTCATATAGAAAAGAGAAAGATTTATGGTACAAGTGAATATATATTACTATTTCACTACATATTCTTTATGTGTTCACAATAAAATAAGACATACACCTCAATAAGGAGAATCTGCTTTTGTACCTTGTCTATTAGTTATGTCTGGGAGGCATAGTAATGAATTTCAAAGTCAAATGAAACTTGTATATAGCAATCTACATAGAAAAGACTGAATCATTATTAGTGTGGTTAAAGGCTATTAATGCATTAGTTATTTACTCATTAATCATTAAGATTTTATGCTAATAAATAGAAATGCAAAGTTGACAACCTCAAATTTCCTTTATTTCTCTATTTTTGTCTTATCTTCCTTTTCCCCTCCTCCATGTCTCCAGTAATGCAAGAAATATGCTGTCATCAGAAATAAAAGCAAGGTTCATTTGTGTTGCAAAGTTGTTTTTATTGTTGTCCTTAATAGGGAGAAAGTAATTGCCAAAAATCTTGTATTAAAATGTTAATGCCTAGTAACTGCCAAATGCCAAACTTAAGCTATTCTTAATTTTTTTATTTTTTATTATACCTACTATCTGGACTTCTGGAATACTCCTGATGAATTACTTTTCATACTAAATACAACAGAAATTTGCAGCTTTAGGTGGCAAAAAGTTATAATATTAAAGATAAAGGTAAAGTATAGAATACAAAAATAACTTAGAATACAAAAATAACTTGGAAATAAATTATTTTAATCTCAGATCCTTTACTTTCTCTAAAATGTCTTCCTGAAATCTCAGTTGAGACCATCCCTGAAATGATAATTGCTCAGTGGAAGAAAAAAAGTGGCCTGCTGTTGTGAAAATTTTGCACTGTTTAGAACATACAGGTGATTATATATTGCATCTAGAATAATATTAAGTGATATAATTAATTATGAATAAAGAACACACCTGTTTTGTTATAGTTAATCAATTTTGCATGAGAAAATAATTTTTCAAGAAAAAATGGCTTAAAAGGCAACAGGAGGCCCTCCCTGGTGGCACAGCGGGTTAAAGCACTGCACTACAAAGCTTAAGCCACTTCCTCATGAGTTCGATTCCCGCCTGCCCCGGGGGAGTCCACATGGCGAAGCAACATGCTCCTGGCCTGCCCGCTGCTCCCCTCAGCAGTGTACTTTGTCGATCTGCCTGTTCTGCTCCCCTCTCTGTCTCTGGTGAATCCTCTCACCCTCCGTATCTCTGGCCTGTACCCCAGTTCTACATGAATAAATAAATAAATCTTTAAAAAAAAAAGCAACAGGAAAGAAACTAATATTCTTGAGTCATTTTTCTACATTTATAAGTTTCAAATATATAATAATAAAAGTACTAATCATATTTATGGGGAAAATGCCAGTGTTTTCTCTCTGGAGAATAGTATTCAAATGGTCAGCCTTCATAGTACTAATGTCTGTATTCAGTGATCTGGTGAAAATGATGTAATCATCATTTGATATAGTGGAATTATTATGATGTAGGCAACACAGAAATCAATGAAGTATGGTTAATTGTCTTCTAAACAGGTCTTGATCAAACTTTATATAAAACATATTTGATCAATGAAACAAAATTGTTTTCAGACTCTTGAATTACCTGTCAGATTTTTTGCAATATCACAGCATCCTACATAGTACGATTTGCTTAGAATTATTGGAGGGACCTTTGAAAGTGTCTTTAATTGCTGTATTTATTTAGTAGATCTTGATGACTAGATTTAGTAAAGTATTATCACAGATCAGAAGGGGAGAATCTCATACTTTATCCCAGAAAGACAGGTTTTACTGAGATGTATAACAGCTCACTGACATAAATTGTTTAGTTATCATTAAAACAGGAATTGCTGTGGCATATATCTTAAAAAAAAAAAATTCAAGGCTAAATCCTTTTTTTGAGTTCTGCTTTTTTGCTGGAGTGATTCAGTGAGTCGTCACAATGTGACAACTGTGGGATTTCTTGTTAAAGGAAAAAAAAACAGTCATTGTAGAGCATAAAATTACAGATTTCATTTCAAAAAGATTGAAGTCTCTGCAAAACACTTCATTTACAGAAAATTTAACGCCAAAGTCTACATAGACTAAATAAATTAAGGAATGGGAAATAAACAAATAAGGTTGGGTAGATTAAAAGAAAAGCCTGAATCAACAGTGAACAAATCTAACCAACCTCTCAGCATAGTAGAGAAGGATGATAGAAATTTGGATATATATTTAAACAATTTCACATCCAAGTGAATTATGTGAGAATTCCATCTAGGAAATATCAGGAAGAATCATCACTTGGGGACTAACAAGTGATATATCAACTATAAGCAATTTCAGCATCAGTAGAGGAAATTTTTAGATACACCATCAAGAAAATAAAGCAGAAAATCTAATGTAAATGGAACTTCTAAAATCACAAAACTTCTGTCAGCTGAAGTAAAGCAGTGATTATTTGATTGTTTTATTCTATACATGTATATCCATAGCCATGATATTCACTATAGATTTCAATGGAATATTTTAAGTCATTTGTTTATATGATTTTAGGCTTGTTCTTTTAAAGTTGTCCCACATGGTGGATTTTTTGCACCATTGAAATCAAAACACCCTGTTGGTAACTGTGCTGGACATTTTTTGTCATTTCCTAAAAGCTATGTAATGGGCAAAAGTTATTCTTGAAGTTCATGCAAAATTTCTTCAAGGATTAGTTTCTTTTGAATATGAAATTAAAAGTACCTCTTTCCCCGTTTCATTTAGCTATGCAAAGTCTATCTCTCCCGGATGACCTGACACAGACCCAGCCAACACCATCCATAATGAAAATCAATGACACCAAGTCACTAAACAATTACTCCGTCTTCTTTAAAAATGCACAAGTCTTCAAAAAACACGGATTTAGAGACTGATTAATTTGCCATTTGTCTAGGAGATTGCACTAGCTGCATTATTTAAGAAGTGCCCTGTCTCTGTGTCCTCAAAAGCTGAAACAAGATCAACGATTTGAGAGTCACCAGTTCCCATGAAGGACATTTGGTGACAGTATGAAAGGGAAATAGAATTTGTTTGTAGTACTTGGAAAAAATGTTTATGAGAATCTTTCACAGATATGATACTACAGTTGATTGTAAGATGTGCAAATATACAAAACAGAAAAGAAACCTGAATTTAAAAAATGGTTGTGCTTTTGTTTACTCAGAAATAGATTCAGAGTATTTATTTTCTAGGCATGTTTTCTGAGAGATGGAAAACTAATCTCAGCACATCTGAACTGAATCCATCATATTCTCATCTTGCTTCCTTCTCCTTGATCTCTTCTCCCTCTCAATTTAGTATGTGTTGATGATGCTATCATAAAAGTAATGATTATCTCATATCCCTTTTTTGTGTGTTCCCTATAATATCTCTCAACAGAAACTTCCTCTCACAATTTCTACTCCAGTAGACAAAGTAGAATTTATTTTAGACTTTGTGTTTTCCCTTCCCCCTTCTATTGACTCCTTTCAAAAAGGGTAATCAAATACTTTTATTTATTTATTTATTTTTTAAGTTATTAGGTGTTTATAAGATTCACTCATTTCTCCTCAAGGAACACATTATGAATTGCTAGAAGTTGTTGTTCTTTATAAACTTCTCAACTACTGAAATAATTTTAGTAGAAACACATTCACAGGTAACAGGTAATGGTAGAAAGAAACTTCTCTGATAGTAAAGAGTTATAAACAGGAGGTAAGAGAATAAAGTCCACATGCTTTTCTGGGAAGTTCTCCAGAGTTAGAAATGAGGGTTCAGGGAGAAGATGGCGTCATCTCAGGAAGTAGGGAAGGTTGAAAGGTAGGAACCCAGACAGAAGACTCTCTACGCATCACATCATCAATGACTAAAGTAAAGGACATCTGAAGTCATTCTTATATGTCATCTTAGATTTTTCTGATTATTCTGTATTATAAAATCTATTTAGATTTGTTCATATGCCATTTCACTGTTTCCCCAGCGTGGTTCGTACATAGTAAAAATTCATTTTACAGTGTTTGCTCAGTAAATGATAAAGCTAGCATTGCTCTGTAAAGTGAGCATTCCTGCCTACAAGGCCAAGCAAGTTCTTTCCTCTATTCACTTTAAAGTAAGTCACAGGTACAGTAAGAACAGAGATGGCGTTCTGACAGTTTTGATCTTTCTATACCCATAACGCAAATAAGTGGTTTTAGGGATAATTGAGCCAGTCTTCCACAGGCTGGGGAATGGAATCTTTTGAAGGTTAGAAACAATTTTGAACAATTTGATTGATTGTTTATCGTCTGAGAATTTTCAAAATGTGTACATTGTTGTACCTTGTAATATTGGAATGGAAAGGTAATCATTCACTTCTCTGACATCTGTGTGACACAGTATAAACACAGATTGTTTGTCTCAGGAAAAAATGTCTATTCATAAGATAAACCTAAAAAGAAAGAAAAAACAGTTCTTCTACGGAAGGTCTATAAGTGAATGTTCTCAAATCAATATCACTATTAGCCCTGACTAAAAGAACAGGGATTCATTTCCAGACTGCCCTTCCCTATATGGTTCCAGGTTAGAATATATCAAGGAGATAGCTTTGTGTGAGATTTCGAAGGCTAACAAGAAGGGGGAAGTTATTATTCTTTAGTAGCAGGAAGGCAGAGGCATGGGCAAATTAGGATCATGGCAACTTTCTGGAAAGCTACCATTACTCACTTTGGCTGCTTAGACAATGGGTCCTGGGAAATTATGTGCTTAATTGTGGTTGATAGTATTTAAAGTACTTTTAACATGAATTGCACAAAACAGTCCCTATAGGTGCTTCTGTTTCCAGCTGCTTTGGGTACATTTTTGAGAATTGATACTGGAGACAGGTCTTTGACTCTGGTCTCCCTGTACTATGCTCTTAACATAAATTTCAATAATTTTCTAGCTCTTCAGTCACCTGTTTTAAAACCCATCATTAATGGAGAACATAAAATAACTTTAACTTTCGTTATTTTACTCTAAGTATTACAAAAGTGCTAGGAATTAGAAATGCTATCTTAACATATATTTTTTCTTTATGCTTTTGTAATGCCAATTTCATATGGCTTAAATGAATACTACCACAGTTAAAATAATGATATGGTCAAAATTTCAGAAGTGCTTTCAGAAGTCCAATTTCTTAATAGTACTAAGTAAATAGGCAACTGATTTTAATTTTGTGCTTACTTGTATATTTTCATTCACTTTTTTGTGAATTGAATTTTTTAAGTGATCAGATTCATATGCTGCTAAATATAAAACAAGGCAAGTATAAGCTTGACTTAAGTCTTTTCCTCATGATCAAATTAAAGGTATTACATCCTATATTATCACTGGAATAAATTATACATTCCAGTATTTCTAAAATAAGTTAAATTCTATATATATATATACTTCAAAAGGGCAGCAGTTGACTTACTAAGTTATGTATGCTACAAACTAGTACTTGACTCTACGATGAATATTGTATCTACTTTCATAGCTAGAAGTACTTATTTTTACTTAAATGAGTATATTCTTGAATCTCAAATAGTTAAGCCTAATTACAAAATTGAATTCAGTATAGTAAATGTTTACTGTCACATTGATGAATCTGTTTATTTAAAACTAGAAGAGAACAAGGACTAGGTACCAATGTTGTTAGAAATGATAATGTCTTCATGACTGTAAAAATACATTAACTTTAAAGATGCAGAATTAAATTGTTATGGGAATGGCGTAGAGAATTTGCTTTTTACATCTCACCCAACTAATCAATAAATAAAAAGTACAAATTAAACACAGCAACTGCTTGGTAATTTTAAAATCGGTTTTATATAAGGATTCCTTGTCCTCCTTTCTATTTACTTGAACGTTTTAAATCTTTGTAATAAAATACACATGAGTACAGAAATATAAAGGTTTAAACATTTCTTTCTTTTTGTACTATAAAAGTAATTCATTATAAGACCGAAAAAAAGAATGGATGGCAAATATGAGAGCAAAAATTGGCCTAAAATGAGTAAACACTAGCATTAAGACAGAGCACAATTAAAAGAAAGATCACACACATGCACACATATATGAATATAAAAATAAGTACTTTTTTACATAAATTGTATAAGACTTGTATATATGACTTGATCACTAAATAAGTAAGCCTTATACATGTCTTTGTGTTTCACTGTTTTCTAATATGCACTACTTTACAGAAGCCAAGTAAAGAACTAATGACTTAGCACAAACCCTATTTATGCATAGTACAAAATCTCTATATCTATTATATTACAACTGTTGTATTTGCTCTATTTTAGAAAACGGGACTAAAGTTCAAATAAATGAATATTTGGCTATATCAGATGGCAAAGAGTTTTAAAAATAGGATTTATGTCTAAGACTTGATAGATTTTTCTAATCAGATATGTTTTTCTTTAAAGACTGATTATGGCTAGCAATATAATTATCAGGTATATTAGTTTATATGTAACTTCTGTAATTTGTCTTTTTATATAATTCCTACAAATAAAGTAGGAATTTGACAAGTAATTTCTAGTTCACACAAGCTTTTAAGACAATGTGGTTATGATTATTGAGGTTACTATCAATTTTTTTTAATGAAGCTGAAGCATTTCCAGATAGAGTAGTCATATACTATATACCTTGTGTAAAATCTAACCTTTTCTATATTTAAGTTGTTTCTTTTGTCAAAAGAAATAAACTGTTCCAATCTACATATGTATTTAAATGAGCACAGAGTGAGCATATGAAATATAGCTGGTGAAAATGGGTACACATTTCCATGGTTGAGATAATGTATGGAAAAACAGGAAGGTATCATGTCATGTACTAAAAATAAGCTGTGTATGTATTTATTGTCAGTTGATTGTTGGATATTCAGGTTTAATTATATATACATATATATTTTTTCTTTTTTTTTTAAAGATTTATTTATTTGTGCATACAGAACTCTTGTACAGGCCAGAGGCTCAGGGGCAGTGAGAGGTTTCACCATAGACAGAGTGGGGAGCAGAACAGGCAGATCCACGAAGTACACTGCTGAGGGGAGCGGCGGGCGGGTCAGGAGAGGTCTGTCACACCATGTAGATCTCCTCCGGGGCAGGTGGGAATTGAATTCATGCGGAAGTGGCTTTAGCTTCTCAGCACCATGCTTTAACCCACCGCACCACCAGGGAGGGCCAAATTATATTTATTATCTTTTAAACAAGCCTTTTTATTACAGATGCTTTCCAAAACATATTTCTTCCACACATTCTCTTTTAGTGACTGATTTCAGGGGTCTTTGTGTATTTAATGAGGAGGAAGTATCCAGATGGGAATCCTAGCACTTTGCTTCAACCTAAGGGCATTTCTTTTATATGTTGTCAATTGTTGTCAAGCATGTCAAAACCTATAAACTACATAGTCTCCAATATTTTTGCTATCAATTTTTGAAAATATTTAATGCTCCTAAGGTTAAAAGAAGTAATAATGTGAATAAAAGGAACAATTACTTCAATGCTGTCAGATAGCATATCATCAATTCCTACTGCCGTACTACAAGTACCTTCTGTATTCTCACACTGAGATGTGCTTAATCCTCTTTACACACTCAAAAGTAGAGAATATAATCTCTATTTCTAGATTGAGATACTAGAGTCTCAGCAACATTAAGGATTTTGCTTTAAGTCAAAGTAACTGTAAAGTGGTAGAAGTTGAGAGCAGGGATAGCTAAGAAGTCCCTACATTGGCCGACATGATAATGCTTACCAAACTTTGCCCTTGGTAAAAAAGAGGATAAGTTACAAGAAAGAATTTCTGGAAGCTTTCATAAAAAGTAAAGGTATTGCTCAAAATTCCAGTGATGACATCAACCAAGGGTTGAGATTCAACTCTACGTGATCTTACAAAAGCCATTTCCTATCTGTCAGTTTGCCTTGTTGCCACAATAGTGAGGGACACTATAAGACCAGAAAGAGAGAAACATGGGGTACCTTTGGATTTGTAGAGGATATCAGTAAACCCAGTTCATTTCCATATTTTTACTACAGTTAATTATGGCATTTTAGTAGAATATAGTTCTTGAGAAAGCAAAATCCACAGGAAAATACAGTTCTATAGGACTCATTTGCTAATTACCGACTAATGTTTCAAAGATTTTGTTGCTTTTTCATTTTTGCTTATACTCACTATTGATCAATAATTTAGTAATTTTGAAAAAGCAATTTCAAAAGATTTTAATAAGATTCAGCATCAATTATAATAATGCTTCTAGTAGAGCTACCAAACTCCAGCTTTGTTCTTTTAAATTTGTAACACATTACTTTCTTTTGGTTCCAGATATATTTGTATAACATCAATTCATTAAATAAATGTTATTTTTCCCACAACATCCTTTATATTCCTTTGATCCCTTTTCCCTCCTAACCACTCTTAATCTCAGAAACCAAACTTTACTAGTGGCTGATAGTTTCTAGAAGTAAATTTTTTGTCAAATCATCGATAACATAAATGTCCAATATTTGTCTTTGTCATTCTGATTTGCTTTACTGTACATAATACCCTTGAATTCCTGCCATATCAGTGTAAATAACAACATTTCGTTCTTATGCTGAAGAATACTCAGTTGTGTGGATATACCATCTCTTCTTAATTCATCCCTTTATTAGCGGGCATTTAGGTTTGTTTCTATGTCGTAGCAGTTTTAAATCATGCTTAAATAAACATAGTAGAACATATGTTGAGTTGTCAGTTTCATGTTCCTTGAATAGAACGATTGTTGGTTCATATGGGATTTCTAATCTTTGGTTTTTAAGTAAATCAGATCATTTTCCAAAGCAGCTACAACAGTTAGCGTTCCCATCAGTAGTGTAAAGGGGTCCTCTTGTACTGCAGCCCCTCCAGCACTTTGTTTTTTCTTAACATTCTAAAAGTACAGGTTTAGTGGACAATTAGAAGAGGGGAGAAAAGAAAAAGAGATGCACCTGCATGGTTGCAGGTGGGTAATGGAGCTGCTACTGCTGTTTTGTGGAGGGGAAAGGTTTGTGAAAAGACACCTGCCTATTCACAGGCAGATAGGAAGCTCCAGAACTTGTTTTGCGGAGTCTTTTTTATGCATTTTTCTCTTGGTTGTGAGATGATATCTAACATTGTGGTTTTGATCTGCATCTCTTTTTAAAAGTGATTATGAGTAATGTATCTGTATTTGCATGTATCTGTAGGCTTTATGGATTTTCTTACTGTCTGTTCATACCTGTTGTCCATTTAAAAACTTGATTGTTTCTCTTAAGCGGAGTTTTTCTTACATATCCTGCATTTGTAACCTCATCTGAGCTGAGTAATGTATGAATAGACTATCTTCATCCATTCATTGGGGTGACTTTTTAATATACTTGCCTTTTCTTTCACTATATGAATATGTTTTAATTTGAAGTAATCACAACTGTTTATATTTGCTTTTATTCCCTTCCCTTTTTTATTCTCTTATATTTATTTTTTTCCCTTCCATAGTGGGTTGTTTCTCCAAAAGCATCCTTATAAGTTGATATCATGAAATCTATTCTATTATATATATTTCATAGAACACACGTGTGTGTGTATATACATATACATATATACATATCAAGTCTTATATCTAAGTCTTTAATTCACTTAAAATTTATCTTTGGGTCTTCCCTGGTAGCCTAGGGGTTAAGTTTCATTGATACCACCACTGTGGTTGAGTTCAATCCTGACAGGGAGGTGACCCACAGCAGACCTCTCCTGTCTGACCCGCTGATCCTCTCAGCAGTTTATTTTAGTAGATCCACCTGTTCTACTCCCCTTTCTCTCTGGTAAATCCTCTTACCCACCTCCCCGACACCTCTGGCCTACACCCCAGTTTTTTCATATAAAAAAATAGTATATATCTTTGTCCATGAAACTACATACTTACTCAGCTTAATTTTTCACAGGTGGCCATCTAGTTTTACCAGTGCCATGGTTAGAGACCCTCCTTTCCCCATTGTGTGGTAGTAATTCTTTATCATGAATTAAGTACTGATAGTGGGGCAGATTGATTTATGGTCTTTCCATGCTTGTCCATTGATCCACAAGTATAGTTTTATTAAAAATATTGTTTTCTTTAAATTACTGTTGCTTTACAGTATATTTTAAAGTCAGGTTATAATATCTGTATTTCCTTTATCTCAGGATTGGTTTAGTTAAAACTTTCTAGGATCCATATAAATTTTGGAATTTTTGATTAAATTTCTTAGAAGAATATCTTTGGTATTTTGATGGCAATTACATCAAATGTATATATCACTCTTGGCAGAAACAAAAAAAAAACTTTGACTATTATTGACTATTTCCTTCACTAAATTCATTTCCAACTTTTTTTTTTTTTTAAGATTTATTTATTTGTGCATACAGAACTGGGGTACAGGCCAGAGGTGCAGGGCAGTGAGAGGATTCACCAGAAACAGAGTGGAAAGCAGAACAGGCCGACTGACGAAATACACTACTGAGGGGATAGCCGGCAGGTCAGGAGAAGTCTGCTGTGCCATGTGGATCACCGCTAGGGCAGGGATCAAACTCATGCTGAAGTGGCTTTAGCTTCTCAGTGTGCTGTGCTTTAACCTGCTGTGCCACTGGGAGCGTCCTATTTCCAACTCTTTAAGTCAGGTGCTGCATCCCTTAATGAAGTCTTAGTTTCACTGAGTAAGACCTTCATCTCTTTGGTGTCATTAATTCCTATGTATTTGAATTTTTTTGATGCCATTGTGCATGGGATTATATAGTTTATTTTCTCATACATATAAATGCAACTTATTTTTGTATACTTTTTTTTTAAAATATCACTGGTGTATTCATTGTTTCTAATAAGTTTAGGTAGCATCTTTATGGTTGTCTATATGTAGTATTACATTTTCTGCAAATAATGATTGTTTCACTTATTTTCAATCTGGATTTCTTTTATCTTTTATTAATATCTTTTTGATCTTGCTAAAATTTCCAAAACTAAAATAAGCAGAAGTGGATGTAGTGTGTATCCTTATACTGCTCCTAATCTTAACACTAGTAGTGTTAAACTTAATAGTTTTTTCTACTAAGCTATGGTACAGAAATCAGAAACAGAAATGGTGAATTTGTATTGATTATCTATACTCCTTATTTGAATCTTCTTCTGACAAGACCAGAGGATATATGCCATATGTCACTGAATATTAAATCGAAGAATCAGAACAAATATAAGTGATTTACTGGCACTGGAAAGCTTAATTGTAAAGCCAGACCCAATGACCACATGCTGTTCTCAATTTTCTAGAATGCCTATTCAACGCAGAAGGTATTGTCAAGTTTATCACAGACCAAACAAATAGAAGCTTTTAAATACCAGAAAAGGTGACTTACTATCATTTGTCATTTCCATATTAATATCCTAGTTTTTAAAAATACAGATGTAACTATTTTTAGGAACTGACCTGATTGTCTTCAATTTGTTTTTGCTCCACTGATGCATTGGTGGAATCAAAAATAATTCTGTTTACCCAACAGGATGAGACTCAGACTTGCTTTTCAGCAGCACTTGTTGTCTGTATCCTCTGCTTGATCATATGCATTGGCAGATGTTTCAGTGCTTCCCAGATGGAAGTGACCAATCATCTTGTATATCTTAAATAGCAGCCATTGACATCAGATAAATGTAGAACTGTCACTCGAAGCCAATTAAATAATTGTTATTAAAATTAATGAACATACTAGTAGTGAAAAGTATAATAAATAATTTTCATTTTGTTTTGGAGCAATTGATATCTCTGGATCATGACAATACTATGAACTATTCAAAATGTTCATATGGCATACAAATTATACATAACGTATATATAAATATTCATATTTTTAAATGAAAGTATAAAAGCATGTAGACCCTTCCACTAATATCCACTACAATACATTGAGCTACAATAAAAATTGCTGATGGTTTTATTAGTAAGATAAGTTTCCATAAAAATGAAATTATAGGGTCCCTCTCTGGTGGCTCAAGCGGTTAAGTTTCAGCATTATGAAACTATTTCAGTCTCTGCTGCACAAATTTGATTCCTGGCTAGGGAGGTGGCCCACATGGCACAGCAGACCTTTCCTGTCTCACCCACTGCTCCCCTAAGCAATGTATTTCAGTCTATCTATTCTGTTCCCCACTCTGTCTCTGAGGAATGTTGTCACCCTACCCACCCCCACCTCTAGCCTGTCCGCCAGATCTTGTATGCATAGATATATAAATTAAATCCTTTAAAAAACTGTGGTTACATCACTGGCAAAATTTTCCTAATATACTTCTGTGTAAATGTACTGACAGTAGGTATTGATAAAAATGTAGTCCCTCATGTAGATACATGTTATGATCCAACTTATGCATATACAGCTCCTTTACTTTGGAAAGAAATTCTTACTATTTAGATATGTTTTCTTCATTTTCTTAAGTTGAAATCTTGGGTCCCTGTAGACCACAGAAGGGACTATACCCCTCTTAGTGTAGTGATTCCTAGAGACAGTAAAAAAAAAAGGTGCCTGTAAACAAGTTGTTAATCAATGCAAGCTAGCTAACCCCTGTGTATATTTTCCATCTGTCTACCTTTGTTATATTCTGGAACTTCTAAGACACTCTCCTCTGCCCATCATCCTTCCAGAGCACTCCCAAGACACCCACCTACATCCTTAATTTTTTCAGGGCCTGGGGAAAATGCCATACAAGAAGCAAACACCCCCTCTCTCCAGTAGTCCAGAACACACTGGAATTATTCAAACTATCTAATCCTGTATCTATTGAGATTTTCTACCCTGTCTTGTCCAAACTTGTGAAAACCTCCCACCTGACCAGTCTGGATGTTTCCTCCCTAACCTTAAGTAGAGTGGGACTCCCCTCCCCTTGGGAACCCTGAGTAACCAACTCTTCTTTCCATGGCAATATTCTCCTGATTTATTGACTTCATTCTTGGAAAAAAAAAAAATCCTGGGTATATGTTAACAATCTACTCAAGTCTTCATTGAAACAGATCTAAGTTTATCTGAGTTCTATTAATTGAAATGTTTAGTGGCATGCTGTGAACCTTCTGACTGTAGAAGTGATCTCATACACAACAACAGAGAATCAGTTTTCTTGAAGGGAGCAATCTCTTAGCTCTGAAACTTAATTTAGAAACAAAATATTTGGCAGTATGTTTAATTTCAGTAAAGTGTTTCTCTTCTGTATTGAAGTGTTGCAGACATAGTGGTTAATTTACAAACTGGCCAGCGCATATTAGGTACTCAAAAAGCACAGCTTTTTAAAGCTATATAATTAAACAACTTGACATTGGAAGAGATAATTTTCAGTGTCTTAGTTATTTAATTACAAAACTTAGATATGTGGTCCATATCATAAAACAATACACACTTTTATAAAGAAATGCTGGATATTGTCTCTTCAGTCAGTGATGTATCTCCTCCTAATGTTAACCCCTGGCAACAAATTCTACATTTTAATCAAACAGTTAAGTTTGATATAAAAAATCACAAAATAGTGTCTTTAACTTGGGTGCACCATCTGCTATCCTGGTGTTTCCAAGGGTCGCCACTCTGCTCAGTATTACAGGTGTTGTAAGAGCCAGCTGTACCCGAAGTCTCCTTCGGTGAGGGGTCCCTGATGCCAGCATTCATTTCTGGGACCTGAGACAGAGGAAGGCAAACGTGGATGAGTTCCTACTCTGTGGCCACATGGGGTCAGATGAATATCTTTTCTCCACAGCCCCAGGGATGCCTTTATTTGTGGCAGGTACATGTCGAAGAGCTATGTACTTAGCTATGGCAAAGCTAGTTTTCACATCAGTGTTGCTCCACCCATTTCAAGTTAGCCATATTAATAAGATGTCCTATTCTGGGGCTGAAAATGTCCAGACAAGTATGCAGGGTGCCTTGAGAAGCCCCAGGATACAGCAGCCAGAGGTCACATTGACCTAGATATCATGTCTGTCCATACCAACACATTAAACAAGGAATTGTTATAAACATACTCTAATGGACTAGGTTCAAGTACCCTAGCTGACAAATATTGTATATTTCCCAAAAGTGTAGTTTTCACAAGTTTAACAAGGATGGGTTTCAAGACAGGGTGGTTGAAAAGTGTCTCATCCCAGATGTCTGTGGGTCAAGTACATGTGGGATTGCAGTTCCTTGGACAAAGAATGCACCCTGCGCTCATGAGGCAGTCATAAGAGCAGCAGCCATATTAGTCACACAAATAAAAACCACACTCTTAGCTATCAGAAAAAAATTGCAGTGTTGATCAGGAAAGACTTCCTAATTTATTTGTTAATAATCAATTAGGAATATTGGTTAACACATAGAATAATATTAGTTAATGAATAGAAAAAAATAGAATTATTAATTACCATTTTGTAATTCCTATCAATTTTCTAGGCAAGGTTGATCAATGAAAGCCATTAGATTAAATAAAGTGCTTGGGGGAAATGATACTTGCATGGTGCCAAGGTGTCAATCCAGCAATTATTCATAAAGAAAAAAATAGACTTTGAAAATGAGGATGCCTACAGGTTACCACTTTAAACAAGTAATACAACTTAGCACCCCTAATACTGTGACAAGCTGACATTTACCTCCTGATGTGGTGTAATTATTACCTCCTATAATGAAAATTCTTGTGGCAAAAGTTTGAATAGTGTATAATTAAACAGTTAAGGGTAATTTTGGTAGTTATATTTGCAACTTCTTTTCAAATCATTCAGCAACAAAAACAATGATACCTTAGGGGTATACCTAAGTGTGTCCTTAGAGTTAAGGTATATATGTAAAAATCCTGTCTGTTTTTACATCTAGGTGGGCAGTATAGGGGATGTTTATAGTACCACTCTTTAGACTGTTTTGAGTTTTTGAAAACTATTTTAACAAAAAGAGGAGAGAAATGTCTTACAGATTCAAGCACTTAGCCTGGCTAGCCTGAAAAAGTAAAACAAATAGAGCAACAAAAATGAGCATCTAATTTCTGTGTATTTTGGGGGTCTGGATGTTACAAATTGTGTATTTACATTTTATAGATGTATTTGCATGTGCTGTTTTGAAGAAAATAGAGTCAAATATTTTGAGGGAGCACTCGAAACCTCAAAAGCATCAGAGTATACTGTTCTCTTGCCTTGCCTTCTTCTATAAACAAATGCCATCCAGATGAAAGTGTAAGAACTAAAATCTGGGGACCACAGATGTTTCCATCTGAATCTGAGCAAGTTTTGTCCCCCTAGGTTTTTATCTAATTTGTAGCATGTTAAGACACACATAAAGGTCTGATAAATTATTTTAAGTTTTTTATTCAAGTGCGTATGTTTACATTCCGTAATTGTGCAGAAATCCTTTCAAATTTATGATCTCTTTTTTGAAATAGGACACTGATTAGTAGCTCTGTCAAACAACTGGGAGAATTTCTCCCTCTCATTGAGATGCAGCTCAATCTCAGGCCCAGTTCGCCTCCTTTGCTTTCTTTTCTTTTGTTTCCCTTAGCTCTGGGTACTGCAAATGTTTGGTCATTTGTCATTTTCACCAATTAAAACAATGAGCTTTGCTAAACTAAAAGGGCTGCTACCCCTTTAACTATATATTTAATAATTCATGCACAAAATAGAACTTTCCTTTCTCTGGCTGCAATGAACAAAATTTCCTCAGAGATTGCTTTAGTGTTATATCTAGATAATGCTTTAGGATTACAGTCTAAATCATACTAGAATAACTGCATTAGAATTACTATGATACATCATTCTAATGTACAGTCCTACAGTATAATGTTACTGTTGGAGTAATCCAATAAAACCAGTGGGCCCCAGCCTAGAAGTGGGTGAGAAAGGTCTTACAGATTGCCAGAATGTATATTGTTAGAGAGAGGAGGAGAATTTGTGGATTGATCAGCATACATGCGCTTTCTAAAGGGTAAATGGGAATAATTTCACAATTTAAGAGCAAAAGTAGGCTGTAGTTATGTCCTTGCCCATGAAATTGCAAAGAATGCAAAAACCTTTGGATGGTAAAAGCAAGTCAGCTTGTCTAATAAAACTGACAAGCATTCACTTGAATTTGAAATTTAGATCAATTACTCTTGTGTTAAATGATTCAGCTTCTCACATTTATCTAGAAGCATGGCTGAAGGTAAAGGTATTTCCTTCTCCACCAATTTCCAGTTCTGTAATCACAGGATGCTATATTTTTAACATTCTGTACCACAGTGTTCTTACTTGTAAGATGAAGATAGCAAAAGTTATGATGCATCCTGCAAAAATAGAACTAAATATAATATCTGTAATTCTCCTGAAGATAGATTTTCAATATGTATGTTTAAATTATTAATGACTGAATATAACACTTGACCATTTAAAACAATTCCCTTAAAACTATCTGGTGCTAAAATGTTCACTATGATTTTCAGAAAATTGTTTGTTCATATGCAAATGCATTCCCTATTAAAAATCCATCACTACTGACCATTAATATTAAAACAACGTTGTATGCTTAGCATCACTTATATGATTTTTATCTGTGTTGTGATTTCCAAGTGCTGCTTTGTTTTTGAAATTTCCCTAGAATCTAAATATCTTAATATGTTCTATAGAATTCATATTTTCACTCAACCTCTTAACATTTTGTATGACTCATATATACTTTTTTCAGACTCAGATTTATTTCTGCCTGGAGCATTCTATGCGAGATTGCCTGTCAGTCTTATGTCTACATGCCTTTTAATTCTCTGTACAAACACAACTTAATTTGGGATCCTTTCTCATTCTCTAACTTGGGTTGAGTTCACTGTTGTATCCCCAGTGCTTCGAAGAGTGATCGTCACACAGTAAATGTAGCAGATATATACTGAATGAATAAATGCATAGTAAAGCCGCACCGATACTGTATTAATATGAGTACCAATTGGGATAGCTGCAGCTCTGGCATTTAGAATGAATCATGGTGACTAATTACACAGCAAACTTAATTTGTCTTCCTCTGTCCTTTTAATTTTTATCCAGTTGGAACTTTTCTTGACTTGTAGATGAAATGCTGAGAGAACAGTCTCTTACCATTTTTAATAATATAAAATGATAGCCACTTCATCACAAATAATAATAAAATGCCTAGCCTAATGGAATAATCAAAGCTTTCAGTCCAGTTAAAACATGTAACCTGGCTTAAGGGAAGTAGCTATATCTGCAGCTACATGAGAAATCCCCCCTCTTTTTTCCTATCCTCACCCTCCCACTCTGATAGCTTCATTTCTGTAGTCAGAGATAAAGATTTGTTTGGGATTAGCATTGTAGTTTCTTTGTTTTATTCCTTATATTCTAAATATGACTGAAGTCACCTGATGTTTGTCTTTTGACTTATTTCACTTAGCATAATCCCTGCCAGTTCTATCCATGGTTGTAACAAATGGCAAGACTTCATTTTTTCTTTATAGCTGAGTAGTTTTCCTCAATGTATATACACTACAATATCTTACACACTCATTTGCCATCATTGGGCACTAAAGTTTTTTCTAACTTGGCTATTTTCAAATAATGCTGCAGTGAACATAGGTATGTATATGTCTCTTCAAATTAGCATCTTTCCATTTCTGGGGTAGATACCTAGTAAAGGAATGGATGCAGATCTATTTTGAATATTTTAAGAAAACTCCCTCTTTTGTAAAATGTATATTATCTTTAATATATATATATATATTTTAAAGATTTATTTATCTATTCATACAGAACTGAGATACAGGCCAGAGATGCAGAGGGTGAGAGGGTTCACCAGAGACAGAGTGGGGAGCAGAACAGGCAGATCAATGAAGTACACTGCTGAGGGGAGCAGCAGGCGAGTCAGGAGAGTTCTGGCGTGCCATGTGGTCACCTCCGGGGCAGGAGGGGATCGAAATCATGCAGAAGTGCCTTAAGCTTTTTTGTTCTGTGCTTTAACCCACTGCGCCACCAGGGAGGGCCATCTTTAATATTTTAATGGGATTTTGTTACTGTTGAGTTGTATCAGTTCTTTGTAAATCTTGAGTATAAACCCACTGTAAAGTACATGATGTGCAAATAATTTCTCCTATACAGTAAGGTGTCTTCTGATTTACTAATAGTTTTTTGTTAGTTTGTTTTTTGTTTTGCTATTCAAAAACGTTTGGGTTGATGTAGTCCCATTTGTTTTTACTTTTGTTTCCCTTTCTTTGTAGTAAAAAACCCAAGGACATCTCTGAAGTCAATGTCTTAGAGAGGTCTGCCTGTGTTTCCTTCCATATATGTCATGGTTTCAGGTCTTTCATCTGTACCTTTAATTCCTTTTGAGTTGTTTTTGTGAACGATGGGAGATAGTGATCTTGTTTAATTCTTTTGCATGTGACTGTCCAGTTTTCCCAACATCAGTGGTTTCTCCTTTATTTGTTAAATACTTGTGTCTCAGACAGAATGAGATGAGATATTAAGGCTTTGATTCTTGAAATTTCCTGTAATGAAAGACATGTTACAATCTCGGATATTTTTTATAGGGCTAATAATATTTCTTGGACACACCAACAACCTTGTTCAGATTACCCATGGGAAATGCTTCCGCTTACTATTATTCCTTTCACTGGAATTAAAAAAAAAAAAATCAGAAATGTATCATCTGTCAATATAGCCCCTTTGTGAACCACAGGCTTCAATTCCCTGCTAACAACTTCTCCCTTTGTTTACATGGTCAGAGGCACACTCAGAATACTTGACTTTTCACATTTTGTATACAATTATTTGGTACAGATTAGGATGCTGCTATTCCTTCTATGTGACCACACATTTAAGAACAGAAGAATAAAAGAAGGAAGTATAAAACTGAAAGTACCCATCTGGTTTCTATGAGGATAGACATACATGGTCATAAGGAGAGCAGAAGGCATTGTGTAAAAGAACGATGAAAGAGAAGGAGGTATTTTCCTGGTTGCCTGGTTAAAAGCTGTCTCTTTGGCTTAGCTGTATTCCATTCACTGGATAGTCAGAGATCCCCCCTTCTATTTTTACTGGAAAAAAAAAATCTCTTCTTAAACACATTACACTGTGCATTTTGAAATCAAGAAAACAAACATTCCTAGGATACTATACACCCAGTTTGGAAGGCAAACTCAAAGAGCCCCTAATAACTCTGGTTTTAACATATTTCTACCTTATGTCTCAAACTTTCATTTTATTGTTAAATTTTAAGCATATCAATGGCAGCATAAAAATCCTATTTTGTTGACTCTATGAAAGTAGTAGCAAATATTTGTAATTTCCTGAAAACTACATTTTTTATGTAGGTCTTTGTTTATTTGGAATTTGGAGTTGACAAAATTAGGTAAATGATGTATCATCTGAAAATTCATCAGCACAGTCCATGTGAAATGCATGCCAAGGCAGCTGTTGGATAAATCAGGCTATTCTAATGAAGCCTCATTGTGAAAGAATTACTTGAAAAAAAGCAATACTAATAGTAAATGCAGTTTTCCACTCATAAAGCCTCTATAACTCAGTCTGTTTCATTAAATACCTTCCATCTCTCCACTCAACATATTCTTACCTCCCCCAGGGGATACTAAGGTTTACATTCACAGCTTGTTCAATACTTTTCTTCTCATCGTTTTATTGTTGAAGGTATCTGTTGAGTATTGGAGTCTCATCACTCAAACATGCACATGACTGCATATATAATAAGTATACACATTGCTAACATGCCTGATTTACAAACATCTTTGGTAGGCCTCCAGGTAATTATAGAAAGCACCCTCCCCCCTCCCATGCCTCTGCCCTTTCATTCCTTATTACTTAATGGAGAAAACAGATTGATTTGTTGTCTGACAAATTGTCATCCTCTGCAGCTCTCTGCTGTCAGTCAGGCTAGGGGAAGGACATTCATCAGAACAGCCTGGACCTTGTCATTACAAATGAACGTGTATTTCTTATAAAGTTGATCTCAAACCTGAGCACCCATAAGAAGGGCAGTAAACAGCATACCCCTGAAGGTAGCCATTGGAAGCTAGCGATAAAGATTTTGTAGGAACATATGGCTGTGTTTCTTCTAGATGAGAAGCAGAACAGGAGAGAGGGAAGGAAAAACCAAGTGACGTCGGATAACAACAAACTGATTAAATTAAAAAAAAAAAATTACATTCCTCTAGTAAGGTTGTCTCTTATAATTGCACGCTGCATCCATTAATAGCACATGTAGTAATAGAAAAGGCATAGGCAAATGACAGTGAAACTTGAGGAAAATAAAATAGTCTAAAGTTACATGTTTTGGAATAGTTAATAGTTTTCAACATTAAAAAAAAAAAGGCCTGAAAAACATTTTATAATACATATAGCTTTGCATCACTTAGACTTCAGAACATAGTTCATTAGCAATCAATTTTTTACTTCAGTTACAGTTACTTGGAAATTCCAATATTGCTATGAAAACAATCATTTTTCTTAAACCATGTTGGAAAAATGCTTATTAAATTGATTAAGCATTTTTGTGTGGTAGGTTTTCTGATAATGAAATATTATTTGGCTGATTTTCTTATCTGATTCAATGTCAGTGAACAAATTAATGACAAGATAAATTGAAGGAATACTACCCTATCATTGAGCTGGTGATTAGCTGTTTAAGTTACATTTCATGTGGATGCTTCTTAATCATATAATGTATTGACTGACCAAAAAAACCCAACCTTGTAACTACAGTGAATTTTGATGTATTATTAGTTATGTGTATTTACAGTTTCATTTAATAATTCATTAAAAGGAAATACTGTTCTAACCTTACTCCATTCATTCATGCAATCATTTTTACCCATGAATTCACCTTGCTCTATTTTCTAAACACTATACTAGAATCTGAATGTACAGTTATGAATAACAAGATCTCTGATAGTGTACACCTAGGAATCAAAGCCAAAATAAGTAACATTATTAAATATTTAAAATGTGACATAGGAAGTACAAATGATTAGAAAGCAAAATGATATGGAGAAGGTGCTACTTTATCTGGCAGATGATGTTTATATTCTTTGAAATCTAATTTATGAATAAGAAGACCAGTACATGAGGGGAAAAAAAAGAATATTCTAGGCTAAGGAAACACCAGTTATAAGGGTCCTTAAGTTTGGTCAGCATTTAAAGAATAAGATAGTTTCTCACAATGATGTTAAGAAAACATTCTGAATGAAGGATTGTTATTCTCTGTTGTTAAGCAAATGCCAATACTCATACAAATAACCTATTTTAATGCATATGTTTCTAGTGGAAATACATGTGTACAACCTTTAAGACTGATTTCCATATCTAGTGGGAAAAAACATTGCCATGAAACAAATAACCTAAAAATTTTACCAAAGATGACTATTGTAGCCGTGTCCATGAAATGAATAATTAGGGAAAGTAAAACATTTCAATATTGTTAAAGGATGTGTTTATACTACTGGTAAAACCAAAAGGACAGTCATTTTGTCATATATATTTTATATCCTTACATCTAGAATTTACATGATAAAATCAAAAGATGTGTTATTTATGAGGCATGGCTGAAGTGCACGCTTAAGCAAATATATACTTAAATTGCTACATTTTTATTAGTAGAAAAAATGTGGAATACCTATATGTATTCAGTAAGAAACTGATCAAATAAGGCATGATATATCCACTTTGACAAAACCAGTATAATGTTTCCTCTTCCATAGGATAAAATTGGGTAAGTAAATTTGGAGAAATACCATGGTACCTAGACTGGCCTTCTGTTCTATACACATGTCTATCCCCATAAAGTTTGCCTTGTGAATAGATTTTATTTAATGAGCCAAATAGATTAATAATGCTTTTACTGATGACTCAGGTTAGGAATCTATTTCTATAATATTTTGTTAATTTGGTTGGTATTCCAACAAATACATGTATCCATATTTTAGCATACTGGTGTCTCAGAATAAATAAAAAGTTAAGCACTAAAGCGATAGTAGATAAAATCTCCTTCTAGTTGACTTATCAGTGTCAGGTAGCCTCTTAAATATTTCAAAGCAGTTTTGTTTCTTAAGATTCTTCAGTTAGCCATCATTGTCTAGCTTTATGTTATAATTCCACTGAGGCTTACTATTCAGAAATATTCACCTATACTTTCTGTAAGACAGAATATTTATTTACAAGTTTGCAAGAATTAGTCTATAAGTGATAAGCTTTATTGTCACCACACACCCTGTCTCCTCTTGTTGATATCATCTCCAAGGTTGGACTACTACATACCGAGTTGGGGACTTCATTTTATATGCCAGAGCTAGGAACTATGTATACTTCACTGTAATACATATGATTCATTATCAGATCCACAAATAGATGTGTCCTGTGACTATAAACTCATTTAATTTAAAGAATAAATTTCCACCACTCCTTTAAACCTACTGACCAGCACAGACATTAAAAATGGCTTGTGACAAAAGTCAGAGGCCTTCCTATATACAAACAATCAAAACAAGCAGAAATAGTAATAAAAAAATCCCCTTTTCAGTTAAAACAAAAAGAATCAAATACCTGGGAATCAACCTAACAAAATAGGTAAAAGAGCTTTACAAAGAAAATTACAAAACACTGTTAAAAGAAATACAAGAAGACACCATGAAATGGAAAGACACCCCCTGCTCATGGATCGGGAGAATTAACATCATCAAAATGGCCATCCTGCCAAAAGCAATATACAGATTTAATGCCATCCCAATAAAAATCTCAATGACATTCTTCAAAGAAATAGAAAAAATATTGATGAGATTCATATGGAACAACAAAAGACCCCTGAATAGCCAAAAACTCTCATGACTAAGAAGAAAGAGAATGGAGGCATTACAATCCCAAACTTCAAGCTATACTACAAAGCCATAATCAAAACTGCATGGTACTGGAACAAGAACAGATATACTTACCAGTGGATTTGGATACAAAACCCGGACAAATACCCACAGGTTTATGGGCAGCTAATTTTTGACAATGGAAGAAAGGAAGTTTATTCATCAAGTGGTGCTGGGAAAACTGGGAAGCCATATGCAAAAGCAGTGAAACTATGTCACTACCTCACACCATACACAAAAATCAACTTGCAGTGGATTAAAGACCTAGACTAAGAATGGAAACCATAAAATACCTGGAAACAAAGATAGGCCAAACACTACACGACATACACGACATACACTTCAGCGACATCTTTATGATAAACAGCACCCAATGCAACAATAGTGAAGGCAAGGATAATTTGATGGGAAGTTAGAAAGCTTGTACAGCAAAAGAGACATTACAAAAACACACACCCCACTGATTAGAGAATAATTTCTCACACGAAACTAGCAATAAAGGATTGATCACAAAGACATACATAGAACTGATGAAATTCAATAAAAATAAACAACCTTGTTAGAAATGGGCAGAAGAGCTAAAAAGACACTTCTCCAAGGAGGAAATGCAGATGGCCAACAAGCACATGAAAACAATGTTCAACATTTTTGCAATAAGGGGGATGCAAATTAAAACCACTATGAGATACCACCTCAGTGAGTATGGCACATCTTCAAACAACTAGCAACAACAAATGTTGGTTAGGATGTGCAGAAAAAGGAACTCTCCTGCACTACTGGTGGGAAGGCAAAAGAGTACAACCACTATGGAAAACTGTTTGGAGGTTCCTCAAATTGCTAAACATGGAGCTTCCCTACGAACCAGCAATCCCACTCCTAGGTATCTACCCAAAAGACACAAAAACACTGATTCAAAAGATACCTGCACCTCCATGTTCATTGCTGCTTTATTTACAATTGGAAAGACATGGAAGCAGCCCAATGCCTAAAAATAGATGACTAGATTAAAAAGATGTGGTACATATAAAAAAAAAAAAAAAAAAAACAAACCCACATGCCTTTTGCAGCAACATGGATAGAACTGGAAAGGATCATGCTTAGTGCTATAAGTCAGAAAGCAAAGGAAAAAATACTGATAGTTTCACTTATAGCAGGCGTATAATGGCCAGGCAAGAAAATAATAATGAACAGCTTTATACCAGAGACATTTTATGGGAGTGGGGAATGGGATCAAAAACAGTAGGGGGGAGGGAAATGCACTGGACTGTGGTGATGGCACATGGATGATTTGGTGATGGGAAGCCTACAGGGATTACAACTGAGATAAAAAATGCACAAAATGATGTAAAAACAAACTATTTTTAAAAAATGTCTTGTGAAGGAATATAGAACCATATTTTAAAAGAATATTGTTTAGTTACTGTGCTAATACACTCTTCCTGTCCTCATCAGAAAATGGGCTACAGGAATGAATGAATGTATAATGTACTGCTGTCCCTAATATGCTCATAAGTCAACATGCATTTCAGCACTTAGAATTTAAAGAATCTTTAAGTTTAAAAAAAGGATACTTTGTGCAAGATAGTGCTAAGTGAATGAAAAATAACCCTTGAGGAACATAAAATGTGAATCATGGCGATTTGTTAATAATAAGCATATGTTAGTAAAGTTAGAGGAAATTCATTTCAGAACATTTAAACTTGCTTAAAAAAAAAGTACATGACTACCATTGTATTAAGTGTACATGATGAATAAATACTATCTTAAGTTAATTTACAGGTAATATACCAATATAAAGATAATTTAAAAGTGCACTTGAAAGCTAGGATTATTACAAACAATGTGATTTATAGTAGCAATAGCGTACATGATTTATTCTCTCAAGCATCTCTGCCACTAAATTAAAATCATCATGAGGAAATGACAAAATTAGACAATATAGAAGAAAAATGCATTTTTACTTGCTGACAGGAACTCTTTAAAATGTTTAACTTTTTAAAAAATCTTTCTGCCAGATATATAATAATTTAGAAAATACACACTTAACCACTTCAAAATATATCTGACTTTGGCTACTACATGGAGTCATTTCCTTTTTCCTTGCCTAACTCCTTGTTACCAGATAAAAGGGCAATTGTAAGACATATTTATGCTTCACAGTGCAACCTATAAGGCTGACTTCTTGGAAAATAGTTAATTTAATGCCCTTGATTGAGCTATGCAGCTGCCTGTAATTTGACAATAAATCGGTACACTTTTTGTGTTTCCTTAAAAAGGAAAAGAAAGAAAATAGTTTAGCACAGCACATTGGAATGTTAAAATGATTTCAAGGAAGATTAATAACATCCACATGATAGTTATTCTCCTGCTTTGCAAGAAAACACATTATCTATTCCATAACAATTGATTGCTTTTCTGAGGAATGTCCTTGATTTCAATGGTATTGTTCAGGCTTTTGATACTAATCTGTATGATGTTGTTAGGAAAGAATCTCACCTCATCAGACATTCTACACGAAACAAAAAACTGTGCACCTGATAAATCATCCATATTCTCAAAGTGACAATTTTCACTTGAAGAACTGGTCTCTTCTGAATACCTTCAAAATAAAAAATCAGTGATATGTTCTAGAATTTTAAAAACTCAGAATTTATCATCTTAAACATGTGAAGTGTTATAAAAATAGAAAATCAGACTTGCCCTTTTCAAACTTACTTTGTCACCTGGTGCCTTTCTGAGATGCACTTTCTATTTTTCAGTGACTTTTAGAACAACAGTTAGTCTTTAAAGCACATCACAACTCATTGTCCCTCCTTATAGTTAGCAAGCAACTTCAAAACTTTTGGGACAGGTTGTTTTTTTTTTGTTTGTTTTGTTTTTTCCACTTAAAAATCACCTCAAAGTTTTAAAAACTGATTTGTAAAATCAAAATGGTTTCTGTATTCATTACAGCTATGCTAACTACTTAAATTCTTTTTTCTTTACAATGATTAGCAAATTTTCCCATAAAGCTGTTAAAAATGGATGAAATTTTACAAAATCAAGTATTGATTAAAGGACAATACTTACTTAATCAACTACTCATTTGATTTGCATTTAATTATAATTGAATATTCATTTAAACTTGAAACACACTGTTATTAAAAAAAAAGTCATACTATATTTTGGGCTGAAGTGACTGATTACATGAAAGCAGAAATACAACTAGAAGCCACTTCAGACTTCATGAAAATTAGAGGTTCCTTAAATGTTTATAGTCAAACCTTTGTGAGGAGATTGTCATTGCCACCAGGTACTTACATATTCAGCAGTGTTCGGGTTTCATATAGGCTGAGAATGTCTACCTTCTTTACAACAGCACAAAAATACAACTGTCCTAGGTTATTGTGTATTTTCAATGTTAGGAGTTTTGATGTATACAACTACAAACAACTAACTAAAAATCACACACATCACATGTATAGGCATATAGGTTATATTCTTTACTTACAAACTTATGGATAACTAAGGCAAACTGGTAGCATTTCACTTTTCTCAATCATTAGTCTCTTCTACTTGAATAATTTCTGTGAGTCAGAATAAGGACCCGCAGGCCAACATGCTTCCTGCCCAATAGACCATTGAGGAGACTAGTCATATTTGGAGTAGCCATGTGTATAGAATTATAAAGATTAAGGTAAACTAGGGTTGATAAAAAAAATGGAGGTGATTATTAAGAGGTAAGCAAACAGAAGGGAGGAAAATGAAATAAGATCCAAAAATTTACACATAGTGATTTGAGATAGACTGGCCCATTAGAATTTGTTTAAACAGTATGTTCTTCCACAGATAAGGTTGACTACCCTAAAAAAAAAAAAAAGAAAAAAAAGAAAAAACTGCTATATTTCAACTTAATTTTTTTCTTTTCACTTTCCTTGTAACTTTTGACTCCTACTTTTAAATCCTTCCACCTTACCCAATTACTGTACATTTGTTTCCATTCCATCTTTATCTTAAACAAGAATGATAATTTTCCTGATAACAACTCTGAGAATTAAAACAATAAGCTAATGACTATAAATGGAATTTCTCTTCCTGCAAACCCAAGTTTGCCGACCTGAAGTTTATAGCATGAATCACAGCTGTTCCATTGATATTGTCAGTGATTGATAAGTAGGGGGATGGGAGTAATTAAAGAGCATATGATGTGTTTGTTTGCATTTTGAGGGACTGCTATAGAGTATATGCAGTCAAATGCATAATACATTAAATAAATCAAATAGCTCAATAAATCAGCACAACCTGCCAAAAATGAGCAGAAGGAGTTTGCAATGCAGCAGGCCGACGTGTCAGGCCTAAGGCAAGCTGTTTCCTCCAGGGTGAAGTCATCAAATGCAGAGACGAAGGAATCAGAAATGACTTGCTTTTTGAAGAATTCAGAAGCTCAGTAACAGGAGCCTAAGTGATAGAGTCATATTTTAACATTTGTGCAGTACCGTGCAGTTTGCAAACTTCCTTCAGTTACATTTTCACATTTTAATCTTTTAATAATTTTGTGAAATGTTATATACAGATGTGAAAATAAAAGTTCACAGAGAAGAGATACTTAAAGTCACCTAGCTAAGGAGAGTCCTTCTGACACTTGTCCTGATTTAACATTCTTTTCTCTAGTCATAAAATGTCATGGAGGATAATGCTTCTCTACTCTTTACCATGGAAACTGGTACTACATATTCAGATTAATTCCCTTAAGAATTGATGCATCTATGGGTGGTGTGTTAATAATATGTAATGAGAAATCAGAGGAATTATAAAACTGCATATAATACAAAAAATGGATTAGGAATACGAACTCATTGGTAGGAAAAATACCATGTGGTTTCAATGTAAACTGAAATAAGATAGAAGATAGATTGTGTGTTTTAAAATATAAAAATGAAATAACATGATTAAAGTAAGGCAATAAATAAGATGCCCAGACAGAGGAAAGGTCAACATAGTTGAAAAAATGAAGGGCTCAAGTGAAATAAAGATGTATCTCCATAAGATATCTCAAAGTAAATTACTAGTTACAGATTGTACCTTAAGAATGACTGAATTAGTGGACAATGATGTAATAATTGTATTATTATATACCTGTTCATATCTTGATTGCAAAAAACACAGTTATGGAATAATTTCAGAATTGTCAGCTTATATTCCATGATTTCACCTCAGACTTACTAAAGGTCCATTCTGACTATAGACAGTAAGTATTAGTGAAACAAAATTTTCATATTGAGTCAGTCACAATGACATTGCTTTTATGGTTCTGAAACTAATAAAATAACATCTAAAACATGTAACTTGTAACTTGGGTTGCTATAGTTCACATTGGTTGCTATAGTTCACATTGGTTTTGGGATCAAACATTTTTTGTAATTACAGAGATTTAAGATATCTACCAAGGAAAATACTCTTGTTCATGAAAACAACCACATACAATTACACAAAATTCAGAATCCTATTTATTTGTCCCCTAAATTATCAGTAATATTGTTTGCAAACATGAAAACAATAGTTTTTCCTTTTGGGGATATATGAATTTACTTTTACTTTCTCTCTACATTTGGCTTCAACTTTGTTGACCCATGCCTTGTATTTTTGAGGGCAGCTAGGTTTAAAATTGGTAATCTATTGTCAAACTGTAGCATATTTTTTGCTACTAACACTTTGTAATTTTAATGGGGCATGGTTTTGAGGCAAAAATGTTTTTGTATCCAGAAACATTGCCTGTGTACAGACACACAAAAAAATATAATTCTACAGCATGGAGTTGTTTCAAGTCAAACTAAATTTCTCAAAAGTCAAGATTTTTTTTGTGTGTGACACCATTACAGTAGTAAAATATCAATTTTGGGAACTATAAAGAATCAAAGTAACAGATAAACAGGGAGGTATCTAACTAATATTTTGCACTCTGGTGTAAATGCCAACTTGGAATCCTGGATATTGGAGATCTCTAGTATACATACACACATGCATGCAATACAACTATCCTGTATTTGGATATTCAGCATTTTGTCTCATATCACATCTTAGTTTCCTGAAATTCATAATAAAGGAAGTTAATAGTATTACCCAATTGTTGTTGCTAGTTAGTATATTATAGATATAAAAATGAGTGATACAGGTATACTGTAATTACAAATAAAATTAGCTATTACTATAACCAGTTCTTTTTAAAGTATTTCAATACATTTGCATTCTAAATGCAGTGACTAAAAAGAGTATTATATCCATGAGGGTTCATTTTGATGTTAAGATTCCAAGAGAAATAGGCATATGAGCATCTCTAAGGCCGACCTCATGATAAACTTTAGATCATCGACTTTCTAAAGAAGTTATCATCACTCAGTTTATTGAAAATAATGTTCATCATGCCAGGTCATTTCAGCAATACCTTGTCATCTGTTATAATGAATGAAACCTAACTTTGTAATTGCTTCTATTCTTTTTTTTTTTCATTGACTTGCACATTAGACTATGGGGTACATAAAAATGAGAGGTCCTCAGTCACTAGGTATTTTGTTTGCAAATCAGATGCAAAATACTTTTTCAGTGATATCATATCATACCACATATTATAAAAGCTTTCCATAATTTGTAACTCTGACACAAGTCCTAGAACTAAGCAATGCTGCAATTACTAATTTCAGTATTACGGGAATTGCAACTCTGTATAGTCTTATTCAGGAAATGGACCAGTAATTTCATTTAATATACTGGGTTTCATTCTAGTGAGATACACTGGTGACAGGGAAGGGTAAATAACAAAACAAAATTCCATTAAGTCTGCATCTTTAAAGCTGAGTATTTGTAAGAATCTACTAATTGAATATTTTCCTCTCGCCAAAAAAATTGAAATATTATTATATGTAGGGCTTAACAATACTACAGACATTAAAAAATTTCCATATATCATTTCCAAGTAACAAGTTAATGTGTATTCATGTGTGTTTTATGTATTTAGTGAGAAAAGAAGTGCTACAGTATTAGTTTCCAAACATAAAACTTTGGGTCACATGGGAGTTTAAATCATTAGTATATGCCAAAATCAAATAACAAACTCTTTCCTACTTTTTAGCTTTAGTGTTTGATTAATTGACATGTGCCAATAAACAAATAGAGATACACTAAGAAGCCAGTTTTTGAGTTTGATAAAAACTGACAGGAAATCATGTGAGAAATTAGATGCTCAGGAACTGATATGCTGTTTTCTGCATTCTTACTCTTACACTCTAGTCTTCAAATATTATGCAACATATTTGAAACATATTATTTAACATTAAATTTCCAAAGTTGTCTTTGAAATAATTTCCACTCAATTCCAGTGACTAACTGCAGTCATTATTTCAAGCATTAACTTGGACCCAGAGAGAGGAATCTTGCTATTTTCTCTGAGCAGCTCAGCCAGAACGGATGGAATCTGACAGGTCTAATTTTTGGCTACATAGTACAACTTAACAGTAATATAAAACACGGATCCACCTGTATTTCCTCTTACTGGGATTAAATCATGTTCAGGACTAGGTATTGGATATCACTAGGCAATTATTTTTATTCAGGAATTATATTTGAGCTTCAAAGTCAAGATATATTGGCTAGAAGTAGGGAACAGAAGCACATAGTCCAATGGTTCTTTTCCACAGACAACACTAAAGAAAATAGGAAATAAGAACAATGAAATGACAGCACATTTACTGACATTTGGAAACCCTGCTCTAAAGTGAACATAACAAATTCTAAATTCAATTAGATGCAATCTTGAGGTTACACCATCATTTTCGTCATTTGATCCCATTAGTGAAGTGTGTCGATGCTTTTTTTCCGGAGTTATGATTCATGCTGGACATCAGGAGATGAGTTAAGTGATATTTCGGGAATATTCTGTTGATTAATTGTCAACAGGGGAAATCCATCTTGATAGACTGGACTGACTCCCTATGTGAACTATGCAGGGCAAAAGCTCATGCTGTCAAGAAAAGGAAAAGCAAACAAAGAACCTTTGCATCTAAAACTCTGAATCATATTTTGCAGATTATAAAATGATCTTTCTGTCAATATTTTTAGTAAAATAATCACTTTACTACTTGAATCACTGCCATTGCCAAAAAGAAAAAATATATATATAACATTTATAAATGAATGTATGATGGTAATATCTCTGAGAACTACTTAAATAATTCTAAATTTCAAAGGAAAAAATATATTAGCTTGCAGAAAAGAATCATATTTATGTAACAAATCTTCAGAAACATGTTGAAAGGTCTCTACCACCATTCTTCCATATTCAATAGATTTTAGTAAGTTAGCAGACTTTTCGAATTTTGCAATTAAAAAAATATCTTTGCATTTTTTGTTTTAGATAGTAAACCTTTGAACAGAGCACTATCAATGTATAGATTATTAGCACTATAAATTGCTTGGTCAATTGACTGAAGGGTACAGATTTAAAGTGTACCACTTTAATAATGTTCTATGACAGCCATAAACTCCACACCCACATATCTACCACTAATGCAATTTGATAATGGTATTTAATTTCACTTTTCTCTAGGTTATTTTGGTACAATTTATACTTTCTGCTACTATCTACTATTATTAAGTAACAGTAATGTCTGTCTTAGAAATATACAAAAATGTTTTAGACACAAGGACAGCCTCATTGCCAAGTGAAGAATTCCCTCATTTCTCCTTGAGAAAAACAACCCATAACTTGAAAATTAGACATAACAAATGTTACTGCTCTTTCAATAATATAACAAACTATTGCCAAATAAACTCACCTAATGAGTTATATGGACATAAAGGATATAGGGTTTTATATGACTTACTATTCACTTCTAATATTAATAAGGTCCAGACTCTACAAAGGAGTCTTAATCTTAATTTGTAGAAAATCTAACTTGCCACTCAGTTTTGTCTCTAATAGTGCACATTATTTCTACATGGTAGATAATATATTTTCATTGCTTTATAGAAATTTCACCAGTTCTATATTTAACCTTGCAATTTTATCCTAGTATAGAATAATAGAGCTAGAGGTATAGACAGATAAATTTTTATTATTTTTATGTGTCTGAAAAGCATGATCTGGCAGTCTCTTCTAAAACTATTCTCTATCTTGTATTTCTGCATACAGGGATGCTTATATTTTCCCGTGTGTCTCCAATGAGAACTTGATATGTCATACACATTGCTTAGAATATTTTTCTCCCACTATCATTTGTCAAATATTTTTCATCCTTAAATATGTAACTCACATATCCCATGCAGCAGAGCTAACAGAGATTTGGATTAAGGGGTCCTTACAGTCATATAGTTCCTTCTAAGACCATGGCAGAACCCTAGACATGTATTCTGTTTTTAATATGAAAAAGTAAAATATGCTAATCATCATGAAGAAAGGCTATTCCTACTAATCATTTCTATTTATGCAATATATACTTTCTCACATCCTTGTTTTAATTTAGTGATTTTGAGAGTGACCATGGGAATTGTTCAGGCTTGGACAATAGAAATTGAATTATTGAACTATTGATGTTGGAGAGACCCCAGGGTATCAGAGCTCTGCATCTTCCAGTTTTTGACTTGGCTGGGTATAAGCTCAGCTACTTTTCCCATCAGAATGAGGAGCCAAATTCCACCCTTGATATCTGGATACTTCCCGAGCTGGAGACACCAGCATTGTGCCCTATGTCAAACTCCTGCCTGACCTCCTGAGTGAGTGGCTGCTGGCAAGGGGTGGAGCCAACTGGCCATGTGGAGAGCCTTGCATAAGAAGCAGTGCACATGGGCTCAACTTTTGTGATTGTGATCATTGTGGAAGGAGCAGGCCTACAGGTTGTGGGCCTTTGACCCTCCCCCTCTGTACCTGCCACCCTTCTATCCAGCATTGAGAGCCACACCTCAGCCTGGGCAGGCCTGTCACACTCTGCCAGATAGGTATTGTTAGCACTTAGTAAGATTTTACCCCTGGATACTTCAGACTGGGCTCCCAACACCATGGGCCTTGTGGCACCTTTTTGGCACCTGCAACCACAGCTCCACCATCAGTATAACTCAAGCTTCTCTCTCTGCCTTTGCCCTGTTGTTTAGTGTCAATCATTGCTTTTGTCATCAAACCTTTTTTGTTGGTATCTGTGGTGACAAGTGGTGACTGGACCGAGAATGTGTGATTAATTCTAACCAGTTTTAGACTTTGCCTGAAAACAGTGAAATTATTATTATTATTATTAACCATGTAGTGTGGTTACGGCCAAGTATATTGATATTATTTCTAGCCACGTAGATAAAAGAATGTTTTCCAAGGAGACTACTACTTACCTGTCATTCTAGTTCACCCAGCAATATAAAAGATGTGGCAAGACCTGTGTGGATATGAATATCTGCCAAGGTCTCCAGCAAGTGAGTGAATTGTGAGGAAAAGTAGGATTTGGATATAAGGAACAAAGACTAATCTTGGAAATAGTAAAGAACTAAAAGTAAAAAATAGAGATGATACTTAAAAGAAAGGGATTCCCTATTGCTTTTGCTAACTTTTAAGTCTTCTGATCATGGCACAGTATAAAATCTAAAACATACGGATGCAAATTGGGAAAGTCTGTCAGTCACATGGGGAAAAACTTAATTTCTGAAATCATCTGTACATTATGTAATTGGGTGAATTTGTTTAGGTTTATTTTCTTTCTTGATATTTGGCCTTGTTTGTACTCAAAAGTATAACTAATGGAACTTACAAAGGAAGAGGGGCTAACCATTATATTCTGACACCAAGTACTGTTTCAATGGGACCATCCATTCCAATTCAGCCTGAAAGAATCACAAATGCTCAGTCCTATAGTACTTTCATTAGTTGATCATTATTTCAGGCAGCCTTGCTGACAAAGAAAAATCTTTACCTGTTTTATTTTACAGCCTCCAAATTTTCTCTCTGCCAGATGGGTGCTTACCTAATTGCAAAGCAGATTGTGTCTGTGTCTACAAAAGCAAATTGAATTGGAGACTTGAACATTAATCTAGAGGCCATATGTGTGTGTGTTGTCCTAAGTAAATATGACAACAGCATCCAGCTATCATTAAGCTCTACTCATGTAATGGAAGAGCTCTATTTGCACTGATTCATCTATACATCTGCATTTTTTCTCAGTGTGATGAAGTTAGTTTACCTACATCTGAGTCACTTGGGGTCTTTAGTGGATGTCTATCTGTGAGCCCACTTTAGAACTACACTATTGGAATCTCTGACATTGAACGATGGGAAATATGAGGTTTTAACAAATCTTCCAAGTGTCCCTTGAGCATAACTAAGGAAAAAATATATTCATGACAGTTGTTAAAAGAATGATAAAGCATATTTTGTTCAAGAAACTATTGCTGTGGAGTTTTGCCATAGGGGGGAGAGATTGAGCTTAACTCTGAATACAAGCATAAGTAGATATTTATCACCAAGGACAGAGTAGTGTCAGTAGCTGGAAACTTACTAAAAGTGAGCTTCAAGAGTAAAAGCACTCCTGGTTAAAGCACTCTAACAGGATTCCTGTTGATGGCAGAGAAAGAAGAAATAAGTAAATATCAAGGGTAACAGATGACGGTCATATCATCAGTTTTCAAGGGAGGTTTTTTTTTTTTTTTTTTTTCTCTCACTAAAATGATCCACCAAGATTCTTGGGAAAAGTGCATTCAGTCTAACGGGATGGTCTAGTACAAAAAAAAGACTAAAGTTTGATTAAGAAGACAGCCTTTGTCAACAATAATGTCTGAAAGTGACATTGTGTCTATAGTAGTGGTTCAGTGATATTTAGTGATTTTTTTTTTTTTTTTTGTCCCTGAGGGATCATTTGTCAATGCATGTACATGGTTTTGATTGTCATCACATTGGTGGGCGCTACTGAACAGAGAGCAGGAATGTATCCTATACAAACTATGATGCATACTATAAGAACTGTCTCCACAGCAAGTAATTACCTATTCTAAATGCCAACACTGCCATGGTTGAGAAATATAATGGTAAATTTATAAAACGCACTGAGACTTCTGGCTTATATCCTTCAAGTGTAAAGCATTTACCTCAATGAAATGGAATTAAATTTTGGCTTCAACTCTGTCTACATTTTGCTTATAGCCTCCTTCTCACTCGAAGGCTTTTAACTTTCTCTTTTTTGTTTTCATTTTGCTACAGAACTGGGCCCTTTGCTCTCCGGGGAATGAATTCTCCGGAGATCATTTGGCGTAGCTGAACCAAACAAGGTTTTATTAAGTAGACTGATACATGAAGGAGTCAGTACTAGAAAGGAGAATTTTATCTGGTTCTTGAAAGAGGCCAGGAGGACAGCAGAGTCCCAGCTAGTTCAGTGGGCTATGCCCTGGCAGCATGTGCAAGGGCAGGTGTGTGTGTGGGGTGGGGTGGGGGGTGTCCTTTAACTGCGCATGCGTGCTCTCAGCCCTCCCTCTCCAGGAAATTTTGAGAAATGGTTAGTATCTAATGGCTTTTGTCTATCATGGTTTCTCATGGTCAGTCTACTGGGTCAGAGTGTCTAGATTCAGCAGTTTATGATTCATTCTACCTAGTCAAAAAGGACTTGGGGTAACTCGTCGTACTGACGCAATTGCTTTTACCTATGCGGTCTCATTGTATAAGTAATGACAGCGCCAACATAGGATATAGTCACACAAGACTTCCCATTTAAAAGTGTCCATGTTGCTTAAAGGGTTTTGCTATTTCTGTCTGCTGACTTAATATTGAGGAAGAAGCTTCATATTTTCACTTTACATATGGTTCTGCAGATTATGTAACATTTTCTGGATGATGGTACGTTTCTCTATAAAATTTTTATTTGATTTTTAAAAAGTTGTCTTAGATGAGACATAATTATAATAGAAGGACATTTTAAGGAATTATTTTGCTAAGGCAAACTTCAAAAGACACACAGAAAACAGGCTGCAAATGAGGTGGTGCTTGGTCGGTTAAGGAATTTTAACTCAAGTAAGAGAATACTTAACAAAGACATTTCACAACTAAAATCAAGTTAAGGAGAAATGGGAGGTATAAGAACAGTGAAAAGAGTTATTTTCACTTTTCTTCAAAAAAGAATATAAGCCAAAAAAAGGAAACTGTACTGAGAAATACTTAGAATGATTTGTCTGCATATCTACCTTCTGTGCATCGAGAGAAAACAGAAAATTAAGAGAATTTTGGCAGAAATTGTCTTCTGTCTGCATTCTATTACACAAACCCTTTTCTATCAGATAATTGAAGGGGGCACTGAACTACAATTTTTAGCCCTCTGTACAGTGAAATATGAGGCCATAGACCAATAATTTAGCTCTGCATAACTCAAGAGTTGTGATGCAGATCAGGTTCAAGGGATCAACATCAAGGGAAAAGAAAGTAATGTGTATTAGCTGCAAAGTTACTCTACTTGGTTTAGATTTAATTAAAGTAGATTCTACCTTTCTACTATTTCTATATATAATGGAGACTGTTTTCAATAACTAAATAATGTTATACATTCTTATGTAAAAATTATTTTTTTAAAGGTTTATTTATGCATACAGAGCTGGGTTACAGGCCAGAGGTGCTGGGGTGGTGAGAGGATTCACCAGAGACAGACTGGGAAGCAGAACAGGCCTACAGATGAAGTACACTGCTGAGGGCAGTAGCGGGCTGGTCAGGAGAGGTCTGCAGCACCATGTGGATCACCTCCAGGGCGGGGACTGAACTCATGCTGAGTGGCTATAGCTTCTCAGTGCTGTGCTTTAACCCGCTGTGCCACAAGGGAGGGTCCCTTAAGTAAAAATTGTTAAGTGATAGGATTCTCAACTCAGAAATTTGCAGTGATTCTGCATTCAACTTACTCAAGGCTTAGAGTGTGTTCTTGGCTATGGAATGGAATCCAATTCACTTACTGATTTTTTATTCCTTTTGTTGTTTATTTTCTTAGAAAAAATGCTGGCATATTTGTGAGCCTGTCCTTAAGACACCTTTAAGAGATGTCTTTTTTCCCCCATGTTGGTTTATAGCTCCTCTCCATTTGTACTTTTACTTTAAACTTGGAATCATTACAACAGATGTAAGATACTTTTATGACATTAATCTTTTCTACACTCTCAGGCATTGGATGAGAGCTACAGGAACAACCATGATGGTTTTCTTCTTTGGAGTGGCAGACTGTGGTTTATAGTTCTGTATTCACACACTCAGAACTCAAAGGCTGAGATCTAGAAGGTACTGACACTAGCTTATATCTCACAACCTACAGGAAGCTTGCATGCGATTAATGCCTTACTGGCTATCAGCTGCATCTGGGGCTCAGTGTTCTACTCTCTTTTAACCTCCCAAAGAACAGGAGCTCTGCATGAAACTCTTGCCAATAGCCTTGGTAATTAGAGAGTCACACAGCAGTCTGCTACCAAACAGAATTATTCAATGGATGCTTTCAGTTCTCAATCTGAGAAAGATTTTTGGATGCCTTTTGGAACTCTTGAGTGCAAACTAAATGTTTTATCAGTTTTGAAATCCATTCTTTTTTCAGCGTCCCTGCCAAGTTTCCTATTACTGTTTTTTTTTTTTTTTCAGTTGACATCTAATGAACATCTACTTTGCACAAAGTTTTAAGTGGTAGCTGGCTATGTTTTCTAAAATACATAGCAGAATACATGAAATGACAAGAATGAGCACATTAGTTAACATTAATGATGCAGGAGAATAATGAAAGCAGTCAAATACTACTAATGAGAATTGAATCTATACAATCTTTCTAAGCAAAAAACCAACAATATATATCAAATGCCTCAGAGTGATTATATTATTTGTCCCAGTAAATTTATTCCTGTATGGCTGTTAAGAAAAAAATAGTTTTATGGACAAAAATTGTGTGCATTTTTGTAAATTTCAGCATTTTTTTATACTATTGAAATAGATTTAATCAAATCTTGGAAAAGGATTAAAAATGGCAAATGACTACATGAAAAATAAATTATTTAATGATATAATTCACTTAGTATATTAATGAGAATTAAAATACATGTATAATATATAATGTAGATACAAAATATAGGTATACCTACATATGGATGTAAGTATATATGAATAGAAAGAAAAAGGACAATATACTGCCAGGGTTCAGTCAAGGAAACAGAGTGACTTTATATATTCAGGTATGAAGATTTCACTTCAGGTTTGCTTCTCTAAAAGTATGGTATATGGGTAAAGTGGTGGGAAGTCCATAGGGTTACAACTGAGATGAAAAAAAAGTACAAAATAAAGAACAATATAAAAAATGTATTTATAAAATTTTAAAAAACAGTTAAAAAAGAAACTAGTCTTTTGGTGGTGATCGTAATGTGTATGGATATTGACCTATAATGCTACATAACATTAAAAATGAAAAAAAAAAGTAGCTGTTGTAAATCTCATAAATGTCAGAGACACTCTAATCAGTTACCTCAGTCAACAGCAGCCAGAGTAGGTAGCTGTTCAGAGACCACTGGGAAAGTCATTTTAAACTCATGTGTGCTCCTGAATCTCTCTGCCACTTACTAGAACAATAGCCTCTCATTTTCTTTTGCTGTTCAGCTCTCTCACAAGTGCCTCTCTAATCTAAAATAATGGAAAGAAAGGAATTTTGGGAAATCCAGATCTTAGCTTCTCTGAAGGTACTTCAGAAGGAGATGGTAGAATTGCTAATTTTACATCTAATAATGCTATAGAGAAATACGAGGTTCACTTCTAGAGTTCATTTCTAGATAATGAAATTGGAATAGAGAACACTGTTAAAAGACTTACAAATATTTCTTAGTTTCTATATCGATATCTTTATTCATCCATATCCCATACTACTTATTTTCATGGGTCTGGTATGCTAGTTTCATAATTAAAAGAACAAACAACAACAAAGAAAAAAAAAAAACAAACCAGGACCCTCCTTGGTGGTGCAGTAGGTTAAAACACAGCATTAAGAAGTTAAAGCCACTACAGCGTGAGTTCGATCCCTGACCACCTCAGAGGTAATCCACATGGATCCTAACCCGCCCGCTGCTCCCCTCAACAGTGTACTTCATCTGTGGGCCTGTTCTGCTCCCCATTCTGTCTCTGGTGAATCCTTTCACTGCCCCATACCTCTAGCCTGAATCCCAGCTCTGTATGCATAAATAAATAAATCTTTATAAAATTATTTTTAAAACAGCCTGGGCAATGAAACATAATATTTGAACTTAAGGTTTTTGAGGAAAAGTCTTTTTTTTCTATTTTAGTAATGTTTTTCAGAGGATCTACTGGGGCTTTAAAATTTCAGAGGGTCTACTGGGGCTTTAAAATTTTACCTGTGCATGCCTCAATATCCAAACTACAACCATTTCTTTAGTTCTAAATATACTGTTTTCTTCAAATATTGGTAGGAAATATTTGCTGTAGATGTGAAGAAATGAAGCCTCAACTACTCTTGCTCTGGGAATCAACATTAGGAATCAAATGTCCATCTTCTGTCCCGTCTTTAAAATGCAACACAAAGTAGGACCATCACTAAGAGGAGTGGCTTCACAGAAGCATTGAGGATATCCTATGTAGTTGTGAGGGCATATATCCCATGAATGTAGAGACTTGGTTTTGGAATTATGACCCCAGGAAAAGTTTTGCTCAATGCTTTAACCCACAGCCTTCTACATAGGGCAGGTAGGAATTTAATTCCTATGAATTCTTTTTTTAAAAAATTGATTTTTTTTTAATTTATGCATACAAGAAATGGGGCCTAGTCCAGAGGCATGGGAAAGAGGTGAGAGGTTTTGCCAGAGACAGTGGGGAGCAGAATAGGTGGACTGACTCATATACACTCCAGAGGGGAGCAGCAGGCAAGACAGGAGAGGTCTGCTGTTACATGGAGAGTAGATAAATTTTTGGGGACTGAACTCATGCCACAGTAACTGTTGATAGCTTGATAATGCTGAGATTTAACCCCTGTACCACCAGGGAGGCCCTCCTACTTTTTGTTTGCTTTAAGTTTTAATTTCTCCTTTGCATTCTTAAGTAAACTGTGCTTCTGCTGAGAGGTTGACCTTGGACAATAACAATTGCAGTAGGCACAACTCAAACTGCATGGACGTTTGTAGAAAAACTGTAAAATCTATCATGTGTACTCATGAAATGACATGTGAATAACTAAGTTGCTTTAATGTTGTGAAATGCTAAGGCATTAGGTAAGTGCTGATCATCTGGGCTTCAAGAGCAAAGGATGAGAATGTAAGTAAGGGCACTTTGTGTCATTCAGCTATCTGCAGCCTCATCTATAAAGCAGAGGTGTTTGATTATATGTTTTCAAGTTTCTCTTTTGCTCTGGCATTCTGTCTCTGTGAATCCATCATGGCCAGGACTCAGATAAAAGAATAAACTTGGAAATACTGTGTTCACTGTCCCCCACGGTGCTCCTTACTCTCCTTGTTCTGCTCTGTTGCCCGTAGGCCATCTCCCAAAGCACCCTCTACTTGGGATTTTTCCAACTCTTCTCTTAGTCAGAGTTCATCAGCTCAGTGTCTCTTCCATATCTAATATGATACATAATATGTGCTCCTGCAATGGTGTGAGCTAATGAGGTAAAGGCTTGCCAGATGGCATATTTGCATTTTAACAGGGGCCTTCTGGAAACAATGCCTTAGTACAAAGGAGTGCTCTAATTGGTGAGAATGCTATCAAACAAGGTAGACCTTTTTTAGGAGAAAGACCATGTATTATAAAAGATAAGTCAATCAAAGTTTACCAAACAAACTGTATTCCTTCTTTGAGCTCACAGAGCATTGAGAGAGATGAGAATTTTTTTAATGCTCAAGGCATTTGAATTGTACCTGAGGTGAAAAAAATTACTTACTGGGTAGCCAATTTTCATGCTTTTAATGACCTTATTGTAAAAGAGGACTAAACAATGTCACAGTCTAATTACAGGGTAAACATGATGCTATATCACTACTGCAGTAAAGGCAGCCAGCGACCTCTCAGCTTGTATAAAAACATTTTCTACATGTTCTATTTCATTTTAGCTCATAGATTTATTTATTATATAATCCTATTTGTTGCTTATCTCAAACATACAGGACAATGCTTGGTGTTCTAGAAGCACATAGTTCAATGTTAAAATAGATTTTGATCTATGTAAATGACATTTAGTGGCAGCTATCGTAAACTATTCTAACTATTCTAACTTGAATTAGTTCTGAAATTTTAGGGAAAAATTTCTTAGGATATGATTCTTGGGAGTGCTGTACTTTTGTTGACTGAGTTATACTGAAGTTTAGCAGAATAAATGTGACAGAATATCAAGGTTCAGAGTAGACACTAATCCTTCAGTACTGTTTTAATTTGTTCTTCTCTCTATCAGGTCTTTATTTTCTCTCTCTCAGAGGAATTCTTTTACCTAAGTCAGGGTCCTCTATATATTTTGAAAATCATTAGCTTCTCTTTTTTGATTAAAAAAAAAAAACAAACATTTTCATTGACCATTATGGAGGCAAAGGCCCTTCTGCTTTGCAGAGAAAAATATCAAATATTAATGTGAGAAGTTCTTGAAAGAGTATGAATGAGTCAATCATAGTGCCTGAGTGGAAATAGCATTAAGTTAAGGATAAAATTGCTTGAGGTCCAAACCCTAACAAATTTCTCAGGAAAGAGTAGGTCATGTTGGCCTTCCCATTGGTCTTAAAATATTTATCTTCAACCTTGTCAGCTGCTTGTCACCATCTTTGTAGCTTATTGACTGTGCTTCTAATAGTTATTTGAGTGTGATGCCTTCTATAGAATTCATAGATGGAAAATTGTTTCAAGCACATTATGTAGTCTTAATCTGCTCTTATACATTTATTTTTTGAATAAATTCATTACTTTTTTTTAAAGATTTATTTATGCATAAAGAACACAGTATAGGCTAGAGTTGCTGGGGGTAAAAGGAGTCACCAGAGATAGAGTTGGGGATGGAGAGTAGATTTAGTGAAGTACATTGCTGAATGAAGCAGCAGGGGAGACAGGAGAGGTCTGCTGCCCCCTGTGGGTTAGCTTCCTGACCAGGGAGCAAACTCATGCCACAGTGTCTGGTGATAGCACCGAGACTTAACCACCAGGGAGGCCCTAAAATTATTAGCTTTGTAACTCATTTCATAAATATGACCCAAATGGCATACTTTGTGTCAATACAGTAAGTCTTAACCATTCTTGTAACTGTTTTCAAAATTACACCTTACAGTTTTCTTAATCATTGATTCTGGCCCTCCCTGGTGGCACAGCGGGTTAAAGCACAGCACTGAGAATCTAAAGCCACTTCCACATGAGTTCGATTCCCGCCTGCCCCGGAGGAGATCCACATGGCGTGGCAGACCTCTCCTGACCCGCCCGCTGCTCCCCTCAGCAGTGTACTTCGTCCATCTGCCTGTTCTGTTCCCCACTCTGTTTCTGGTGAAGCCTCTTACCACCACTGAGCCTCTGGCCTGTACCCCAGTTCTGTATGCACAAATAAATCTTAAAAAAAAAAAATCATTAATTCTTCGGGCCCTCACTGGTGACAGAACCAGCTAAAGTGCAACACTTCAAAAGACCATATGTTTCACTTCAAATTAGGGTATTTTGTAATCTTTGGGTAGATACCTAAGAGTGGAATCACTGGGTTATAGGGAAGATAACATTTTTAATCTTGTAAGAATCGTCCATACTTGTTTTCATTAAGGGACTGGGCCAGTCTACTTCCCAGCATTGAAATGCAGATAAATGAAATGATCTGATAAGGTCAAGTCAGAGGTAACCAGAAAACTGAGACTACTGGGGAAGGGAGGAGGGGAGGAAAATTGCCAGGAAGGGAGGAAGCACAGTGGACTATGTTGGTGGAATATCGGTGTCTTTGTGATGGACACAATGTAGTAGCAACACCTGAGGGATGGGATCCTATACTTCTAATACACTAAGCAGCTAAGTAAACCAATGTAACCTCAGTTAAAGAAAAATCTTTTGGTTCTTTTCAAAGTTAAATGATTCAGAAGCTTTCCTAATCAAACTGTTCAGTATCACTCAAGAAGTCATCTACTTTGGGAATTGCCATCTATGTCTATCACTTCTCTTTAGGCAGCTGATAGCCATTGTACTGATGTAGGATAGTGATAATTCTCTAATGTAACTTGTTCAATAGGGAGAAGTTTTCTTGCAAAAAATATTGATCCATAGTTCTTAAATTTTCTTTCAAAAGGAAGGGGTAATTTAACTAAGGAATCCAATTATCTTTTGAAAGGAAAAGGCTGAGAACCTAATTGATGATCTCAATCAGTGACCCCAAAGATACCAAATTATTCACATTCATCAGATTTAAGCAGGTAGTCGTATCACAGGGACAAGAAAAATAAAGCATGAAAAGTCAAATGGACATTAAAAAGTGAGACAATCAGCTGGTCATGCTAGTCAAGTCTCGTGCTGCAAAGAAAATCTTTTCAAGTCTATGAAAATGCAGAATCTGAATCATGCTTAGATGTCTACTGAGGGGATAGCAATTTCTTTAGTAAAGTGTCCAGGGACTGTATCTAATGTGCTGTCATGTAGGAAATCAAAGCAAGTTTTGTAGTGTCAGGCAACTGATAAAAAGATAATGAATTTAGGGCAAAAGTACCTTACCAGAGTCTGAAGGATTCATGGTAGCCTTATGAAGGTAACTTCAATTCCTAACCTGGGAAGGATTTAAGCAAGCTTTTCAACTCTCTCACCAGCCCTGGGATGTGGTCCTGTGGCAATGTCATGAACTCATAATGTGTTGTCTGCCTCTCAAGAAAGTATCTATAAAACAAATTTCACAGCATGATTGACACAACCAATGTTACCCCTTGGAAAAATTACACTGCTGTGTTTCAGTAAGAATGAGATGAGTAAAGACAAAAATTGGCAAAGATTTGGTGAGTTGAAGGTCTCTAGTCAAGCTGTCTATGTCTCAGCAGCAAATAGGGTTTAAGAAAGTAATTGAACTAGAAATCTTGCAAAATCAAAATGCTAAACTCTGACATTCTTAATATCCTTGATTACCTAACTTTCCTAAATGTAGTCTGTGGATATATATATATATATATATTAAAAGCACATTAACCACACTGATCCCTTTGTTCCTTACTTCACACATACTAATAACTTAGCGAATCATCAACATCAATTGATTCTCCAAACTATATATACATTTTGTGAGGACAAGTTTGGTAACAAAGCTCAATATATATCCTCTTTCACCTATACAGAAAACAAACAAAAGAAAAAAGGGTCCCACCAATAAGAATAAGGGATTCCATGAAGCTTCAGTTTGGCAACTAATACCAACAACTTTTCTAATTGCATAAAGCTTTACTGATTTTGTTCCATGACAATCTGTTGCCTGAGCAAAATATTTGTATTTTAACTAATTGGATGCTAATACTTACTAATAAGAATAGTACACTTGATCTTATTCAACAGGGCAAGACGTGATGATAGGAGTTACTTGCAAAACTAAAACACAAAAATGAACATAAAAGTAGTCTTCACACATATGTCAATAACAAGGAAAAAAAAACCTCAAATGTCCTAAAAATAACTCCATTTCCAAAACTGATCCCTCATCCTCTATGTCAAGATGAAATCCAAGTTTACTACTGTATTGGATCTGACATGTTTTCAAAATGTTTGGAGATACATAATACTATCTAGTTACAGTAATTTCTTTTTAAATATTTATTTATTCATATATACAGAACTGGGGTACAGGACAGAGGTGCAGGGTGGTGAGAGGATTCACCAGAGACAGAGTGGGAAGCAGAACAGGCAGATCGACGAAGTATATTGTTGAGGGGAGCAGCGGGTGGGTCAGGAGAGGTCTGCCACGCCATGTGGTCACCTCCGGGGCAGGCGGGAATTGAACTCATGCAGAAGTGGCTTTAACTTCTTAGTTCTGTGTTTTAACCTGCTGCGCCACCAGGGAGGGCCCTAGTTACAGTAATTTTTAAGACATAGATAACCATATACTATGTAATTCATTTTTTTATAGGGTTCAATAAAGTATTTGCTGCTTCCACGAAAAGTTTGTGCAATTTTGGCTTGGGAATAGCATAAATAATATTTGTATAAGGGCTAGCTTATTAATTATGCATAAGTCACAAAATAGCCAAAACATGGGCACCCAGTTGTGCTGTGACAAGAACAGAAGACATTCTCCACTGTTTACAAGGTGATAATGTGCTGAAATACAGCAATTCTTGTATCCTTCAGGCCTTGCGATATCTAAAATTACTGTAGAGAGCCGCCTATGAAAATTTTAGTTACTTTAAAACCTTGAGTAAAGTCAGTAATATACTGACATAATATCAATTTGTCACATTTTATTTATTACAAATTATTTCAAAAGCTTTTGAAAATTATCTGCACAGTATTATATAATTATTGGCCTAATATTAATGGCTATACATGCACTTATCTCTTGTTTCTTATGTAGTTGTTTTCATATAGTTTTCATATTCTTTTGACTCTCAGGCAATCATCAATATTCTTTCATAGTTACACAATTTTATCCATAAAATATTATCAAATTTGAGGATTTGTGAAAGGATGTTTCCAGAAATAGCATTTGCTTATTCTTACATCTAGAATGAAAATGAAAATTTTATTCAGTTTTCTGATTTTGTACAAAACCTGCATTAATTACCCAATGTCTTCCTTTCCCTCATCCCCACTAAGAGAACAATTGCAATTTAGTGAATCAAAGAAGTGATGTAGTAGTAAGAATTTTATGATCACATATTTAAATTTCAAATTAAATAAGTAAATATATTTCTTCTTTATCAACTCTGCAAATGTTGAATTTTTAGAAACAAATAATTTTCTTGGCTTTATAGTTGTTAGCTCATAAAACATGCTTACAAAGGAAAATGTAGAAAATTATAAAAATTAAGGCTATTTTTCTAGTACATTTTTAGGAACAGATCATAAATATAACAAACAGTCCATAACTATTGCATTTATGACTAGCTAGCTTACTTGCAGAGCTCTACTAAACATAGAACCCACTCTAGTCTTAGGGAAACCCGTATGATGCAGTTCTAAGAAGGAGCTTTGAAAAAAAAAATTGTTCTGTTTTTAAAAATGACCATTAAGTTTTAATTATGCTTGTCTCAAAAACACATGACAATTATACTAGTAAAATAGTTGTAAACTCTTGAACTCTGCAAAAGCATTTGAACACTAGGGTAAAAACACATTTTAAAATATATATAAATGTTTTCCTCCTACTCTGACCAGGTTAAATTAGCAGTTATTGAAAGAGACAAGAAATTGGTATGAAAAATCCTATATTAAATAATGTAAACTCAGCAATTGAAGGTATTCTTCAGAATAGTCTGTAAGGACAAGAAACAATGCTATGTTCTAGGAACATAGTTAATATAAATAAACTTTATAATTATAAATATTAATTACATAATTTTGATTTATTATCTCTATTATGCAATTGCAAAACCTCCAAGACTATAACTTGTGTCTCTCTTAATTCTTGTGGCAATGATATTGGTTTGATTACTTTAAGATCAGTGATTTAGACAGAGCATCAATTATCCACAAACTTTATTGTGTGATCAGTTATAACTCCCCAATCAAGTTATTCCTACTGTCTTTCATGTCTTCACTAGGATTTCCTTCATTATGGTAGCGGGTAATGAAAGTTATTAGCCTGCCATTGTGAAGTCCTGTTATACAGCAGATGCATATGTGTTGGAAATCTATAAGTACCTGAAGCTTTTCTGAATCCATTTGACATTTTCATTTCAATGAACTGCAATACTTGACATCAGGAGAACAAAGATGCTATGAAATAAGTAATAAGAAAAAATGTAGTGTGCTTAGCACATATTCTTATTTTTTTAATATAATAGTTTATTTTTACATCATTTTGTACATTTTTTTTCATCTCAATTGTAATCCCCATGGGATTGCCATCACCATAGTCCTGTTCACTTCCCTCCCTCCACCCCTGTTTGATCCCATTCCCCACTCCACCTCCACAAAATGTCTCTAGTATATGACTGTTCATTATTCTTATTTTTTTCTCACCTAGTCCATTATACTCCTGCTATGAGTGAAACCATCCAGTATTTTCTTTCTGGCTTATCTCACTAAGCATGATCTTTTCCAATTCCATCCAAGTTGCTGCAAAAGACATGTGTTTCTCTTTTTTGGTTGCTGAGTAATATTCCATTGTATATATGTACCACATCTTTTTTATCCAGTCATCTACTTTTGGGCATTTGGGCTGCTTCCATGTTTTTCCAATTGTAAGTAAAGCAGCAATAAACATGGGGGTGCAGGTATCTTTTTCAATCAGTGTTTTTGTGTCTTTTGGGTAGATACCTAGGAGTGGGATTGCTGGGTCACAGGGAAGCTCCCTGTTTAGCAGTTTGAGGAATTTCCAAACAGTTTTCCATAGTGGTTGTATTAGTTTGCATTCCCACCAGCAGTGCAGGAGAGTTCCTTTTTCACCACATCCTCACCAACATTTGTTGTTGCTAGTTGTTTGAAGATGTGCCATTCTCACTGGGGTGAGGTGGTATCTCTTTGTGGTTTTAATTTGCATCTCCCTCATTATGAGTGATGTTGAACATTTTTTCATATGCTTGTTGGTCATCTGTATTTCCTCTTTGGAGAAGTGTCTTTTTAGCTCTTCTGCCCATTTTTTGATGGGGTTGTTAGCACATATTCTTTTAACAATCACTTTAGAAACATATCCATTTAATTATACCTTTATTTATAACAATGCTTTTGCAACCATCTTGGAGTATTTATACTTGACTTTTGGGTGGAGATACATACACACACACACATATTAATATATTCATGTCCTATTGTTACTTAAAACATTGTCATGTACTTGGCACCTTAAAATAATTCACATTCTACTGTCCCATTTTTCAAAGGCTAAAACTATGAGTACTGTTTCCGTGTACATTTTTTTGTTCAGGATCTCTGATTTGTAATAATGATAAGACCAGCTACAATTTTGAGGCTCAAGGTCTGCTTTAAAGTTTAGGTGGGTGTTGGAAAATTCATGTTATTGCAGTTGTCAAACTCATGGCTGCTTCTTCGAGGATAACAAAGGAATTTCTGACTCCATATCCTTTAAGGGAGTAACTGCTTAGATCTAGTACATCAGAGATTATCTCCCTTTTGATGAACACAAAATGAGACAACACAAAGTCCTAATTAAAAGTGGACAATTCCTTCACCCTTTCTATGTAACATACACAATCACAGCTGTAATAATCTCCATAGTTACAGGTCCTGCCACATCCAAGGAGTGAACATTATACAAAATAGTGTATTTTGGGGGTCACTATAGACAGAATTCTACTGATACACTGATTGATTTTTAAATACTACTATCCAATAAAAACGTATTCTTATTTCTCACTATATGGACTGGTTACTAAAGGACATTACATTTTAATTGGCACATTTTTCTGGAGTTATGCTTCCCTTAATTTCTTAAGTTATTTTGTAGAAACATCTTAAAATTATGTCCATGTGTCATTACTGTTACAAGAAATTCACATATATTTCATCCTAGCAATCACCGTGTGCTATTGATTTTATTCTATCCCATATCAGAAATGAAGAAATTGAAATATGGATATGGTAGATGATTGCCTAAAAGGGTACTTGAAAATGATAATACAAGAGGTTAGAAAATAAGTTTGCTAAATTTAGCCTAATGTTATATTTTGCTTTGCAAAAGACAAACATCTGCTATGCAAATATATTCAGCAACATATTCAACTTATTTTATGTCCCACTTATTCAAATAGTATTTAATAAAAGCACAAAAATTTCATATCTTCCCTATTGTAAAAAGTGTTGCAGTAGATATGGGGTGCAGGTATCCTTCTGAATTAATGTTTTTGTGTCCTTTGAGTAGATCCCTAGGAATGGAATTGTTGGGTTATATGGTAGCTCCAGTTTTAGTTTGAGCAACATCCATACAGTTTTTCATAGTGGTTGGACCAGTTTGTTTTCCCACCAGCAATGTGAGAAAGTTCCTTTTTCTCCCCATCCTTGCCAATATTTCTTATAAGATCAATATAAATCACTTTGAAAATCTAATTCAAACTTATACATCAATAGGGACAAGGCAAATCAAAGCTAAACTTATGTATTTTATATTCCAGGTAACTATAAAAAGGCTTATCAGCAATTCTTGTTACTAAGAATGTAGGGAACAAGGAACCTTGCTATATCGCTGTTGAGATTCTAGATAGGTATAGTCTTTAGAAGGACAATTATATAATACTTAGTCACCTTTTAGTCAACATTAAGGGTGGAATGTCACTATAGCAATCAAGAAATTCTTGTTTGACAGGATAGACATACAGGCAAATGGAACAGAACACTGAACCCAGAAAGAAAGATGCAAATAAATACCACCAACAATTTTTTTTGACAAAAATGTAAAGCAATAGAGAGGAAAAACTGCCTTTTCAATAAATGCTGCCAAATCAATTGGTCCCTTGCTGGCAAAATAATGAACTGTGACTTAAACACCAAATGATGGCAAAAGTGTACAGTCTATAAAATAGTATAATCACTCTGGAAAATAGTTTATCAATTTTTTTATAAAGTCACACATGTAATTATTATATAAGTAACTTATATAAAGTCCCATACACTAATGTTTATAGTGGCCTGCAACAACAACACACTGCAGGTAACCAAGAGACCTTTCACTGAGTTGAGTAACATATTGGTGTACTGTATATCGTATGTTGCAACTTACAAAAATAATTAAACAAAAATACACATAGCAGCTCTGCGAATCATAAGGGAAATATACTGAGGAAAAAAGTCAATTCCAAGAGGATACATACCCTCTTATTCCAAATATAGCATTCTTGAAATGACAAAATTATGAAACTTTAATTATAGAAATTATTCAGTGCTTCCTGATTTTGTGAAAGAGGTTTGCTAACATCCAATGATTAATAATTGCCATGTGTTAGGACAGGGTAACAGAAAGAAAATGAGTATGAATATAAAAGGGCAACACAAGGGGTTCTGGCAGTGAAAGAGTCAGTTAGTATCTTGACTATTAATATATACACCTAGATTTCTAAAAATTGCATAGAACTACGTGTACACACTCCACACAAACCTGCACAGACACACCAGTGAATCCAAGTGGAAATATCTGAATTAGATAACTGATTGTATCAATGTCAATATCCAAATCACTACAGCTAACAGCAGTTTTTCAAATTGTTACAATTAGTTTAATTTAAAAGAAATGTACAATGTAGTGATCCTATTCATAGGACATATAAAGGTAAAGTGCATGGTAGGATTATTAATTCAGTTTATCAACACATACTAAGCAGTTCTACATACTGAGAATAGTGTAAGAGACTCCTTGATCATTTCCTTACAGGTTCATTCTCTCTGGAACTTACTAAGCATTCAAGAAATGGGAACTTTTTCAAATTTTAGTTTATGACTGATAATCTTAATGTAACTAAATATATTTAATATAAATCAATTGTTTATATACTTTCTTCCCTATACTTAGCTTCAAAGATTGGAGTATGATTAAGGAGAGGAAGTTACAATGTTGATGTTATAAGGGAAGTCTATGGTGCTCAATACTGAGGAAGCATCTAGGAAATTCAAATGGGTAAAGACTAATGTAGGAGGTGCCTACCAAGGTCTGATGTCTGAAGAAAGGAGTAACAAGAGAAAGGAGAGGGATGAAGGTGGATAGTTATGAGAACTCTAAGATACTAAATTCCCTAAATTAAAGATAGGTAAGATTTCCAACCACTAAGAGCTCTGCTTCCTAGCTATAAAAATAAGGGGGTAACACTCTGTTTCTGGTGAATCCTCTCACTGCCCCAGCATCTCTGGCTTGTAGCCCAGTTCTGTATGCACAAATAAAAAAAAAATAAGGGGGTGATTGTTGCTATAATATCTGAAATTCTATACCTGGTTCTAAAACTTCAAAATTTTCTAGAACTAGGAACAAGCTCAATGAACTTGGAACTATTCTCCTTACTGGTAAATACTAGGACTATAGCATAGTATGTAACACATAGTAACCACTCAACAAATATTTTTTTAATATATTTGAATTTCCTAGGGATCTGAATTACTGAATAGATAGATTTATGACCGACCTTTTGATAATATGGTAAAAATGGATAACAAGTTAATCTGGACATCTTAATTGTATTAATGTAAATAATGTTTATTAATTTCAATAAATCAAGCTTGTGCTTTGAACCTCTCTACCAATAAATTAATGTAGACCATATGCATCAAATATTAGTAGTTAGCAATGCACAGTTTTATTTTTAGTGAATAACAGTTTAAATTTTTCCTTCGAGCAGCCCCATGTTCCCCCTCATTAGCACAATCTCCCATAGTGAAGTCTCTGATAGGATTTCTGGACACCAAAGATTCCAGAATAGTCAGTTCACTATTTGGAATTCAAGGAGTGCACAACACAATTATAATGACTCACTTTTCTATCCCTATGGCTCTACCGCCAACATCAGAAAATACAAGCCAATGCTATGTTCCAAGTGTGCAGTGTCATTGCAGTTAGCATCCGCTTTATTCAGTGCAGTGGAAGCTACTAGCTTGAGAATCTGGGGACTTGGATTTGCTTCCAGTAATCATGACTGATTATTTGAGAAACCTTCAGCGAGGTCTTTACATCTCTGGGCTTGGTTTATGATTTTAAAGGTGACAAGAAACAATTATCAATCCTCATGTACCTTCAGAAAATAAATACAAAAAGTGAGGAAATACAGCACCCTGTGATGTACCTGTTGACAAATGAGCTCTAGTTTACGTGGAGAGAGGACTCAGTGCTCGAATGTGTGTGTGATTTGCTTACTGTTAAATATATGTAATTAGCTTCCTCCCTTGTTGAACCTCTCTAAACTCTAATGGTTGGTAAATGACTAATAATGATTGATAATGATAGGGTAGTTTTACAAAAAGCAAACTGAAGTTTTGTTTTGTTTTGTTTTTCTCCCATATAATCATTAACCATTAACCTGATTAAACATCTATTTATCAAATTAAAAATTACAGAAATTTCTCACAGTTCAGGACTTGATAAGACTAAGATTCCAAATCAACAGCTTTAGTGTTTCAAGCGTATGATTCATTGAAAACAATGATTTTTATATTTAAGACTATGATGAAGATATATGCAAAATCTCTATCACCTACTATCTTCTAAACCTGTCTTTTAAAAGGTTCAGTATGTATATGGCTTGCGGTGACTTTAATAACTGATCAGAATATGTTTGCTCCAGCTACCATAAAACAAAAATGTTACAGTAAAAAACTTGTATTGATTGCACGGTGAATGTTTCACAGTGCTTTCACACAAGTTATGTCAATTTTAGTGTCTTACATAGAAATTACTAGGTAGTCAATTATGAAGAATGAACCAGAAACTAGGTTTTCAGTGTTACCTTTCTGCAATACCTCAGCCATGTCTTGAGTCATTTTTAAGCAGGAAAATATTCACCAACTTTTATAATGACTATTAGGAACTAAGAGATATTTCATACACATTACTAGATGAGGTAAATTCATGTGACCAAAAAGTAACCAAGAACAAAATTAGAAAGATGCCTTTTTCATAGAAGCTGACATTTCCTACACTTTGATGGAAAATATATATATATATTAAATGTTAAAATTGTGGGAGAGCAGTAATCAGCTCTCAGGTGAAAGTGTATGCTATTATCCTACTTTGTGTTGGTCCTTTAAACACCATTTTTTATTTCTTCACTTGCACTCTGGTACTGCTGACAAACGTAGAGTAGAACATGTGTATGGCTATGAAAAATTAGCAGGGAAATCATGATACATTTTCCATTGTAGGTTGGGAGTTTTACTCTAACAGTGGGAACTTTTAAGCTTAACAAAATTAAGACTCTCAGATTTCAAAATTAAACACTATGTAGTCAGTTATGTCCTTATTGATTTCAGGTGTATGTCTCTCTGCCCTTTTTCATTGAAGTGTTGCAAGATTTTCTCAAAAATTCAACAAACTGACACTAGTCTGATAGTGCTGCTGTAACTACCTGATTGATAAAGAGTGATTTATCCACATTTTCACAGTTGCCAGAGCTGGAATCAAGATCCATAGGCAAGTGACTAAGAAAACAATTAACATTCCTATACTCTTGACCTGGAAATATGAGGAAATTTCAGTTTGCATCACTTACATTCAGAATCAATTTCAACTTAAACAATTCAGAAAAACACAGATTCTGAACTATCATTTTTTATATTAGTATGAATTTTTCTAATTATAAAATGTTTCTGAGTGAAATAGGCAGGAAAAAAAAGTGAATCTCAAAAAAATATCTATATAATTGTTACTCAATGAAGTAACAATTCCTCTCCCCAACCCCATAACTCAACCCAAGCAAAGCCATTGAACATCAGCTATCATCTTTCTAAAGGACTTCATATTCATCCTCACCCTACTCATTCAGAGTTCCTTTACATTTCAAGATATTCTATTTTTTTCTTTAAGCAATATCTTTTAATGCTGAAATATGCTTGCTCTGTTTACTTCCCCTTAGTCATTTCAATGAGGTTAGATAGAAATAGACAAAAATAAATCTCTAAGGATGCTATGTTTTAAAATATAGTCAATGATTACATAATTTTAAGAAAAGCATTTGTGAGCTACTGATGGAACAAAAACTCTGCTAGTGATAGTAAAGATTGATAAATAAGAGATGTTGCCAAAATGAAGTAAGTCAAATGAAGAACCAGAAAGGAATAGAAAATGTTTTGGAACAGATCAACAACCATATACTCATATGGGTGGATGATCATAGGGGTGATATGTCGTGCAATTAGCCTTTTTATAAGAAAGGAGAAAAGTCATATGTAATTTTAAGTTCACATAAGTTTTCAACAATAGCAAAGAGGCATTAGAAATCACTTAATAATGATTATAGTGAAAGTTTGTATTTCTGAAGTGATATTTTTCATATTGTGTAAATATCACTATTTCTACATATGAAAAACTATTAAATAACACTTCCTACATATACAAAACATTTTAATGTTTTAAGACAAATTTAGGAGTACCTGAAACTTAGAACGTTACTTCATCTTAACTAGTAATATTTTCTTTCCAGATAAACTCAAATCTGAATTTTGAATAGTTGTCATTAAATTCAATGACCACTGTCCATCTAAGAAATCAACTCAGAGTTGCATAGAGTAGGAAGTGCTATGTGACGATGAAGGAAGATATTGAAATACACATCCGCAAGTCAAGCAATGCTAATGATTAGTGAAATCACCAGAAAGTAGAACTGTATGAAACATTCTCTCTTAGAGTCTCTTAGAATCTCAGAAGGAATCAACCCTGTGCACACATTGATTTTGAAACTTTACCTTCTAGAACAGTGAGAGAACAAATGCCTGAAGGTTTACGCTACCCAGTTTATTATATTTTATTACAGCAATACCAGGGAATTAGAAGGAGCTCTAGCAATGTGTTGTTTTGCCTAGATGCCCAGGGATGTTGGACTTCAGGGAAACAAAAACAGTGATTTTTTTTTTCTAAATTAATTGCTAAGGACTAGATTGCAGAAATGGTACAGTGACATTCCATAACAAGGTAACAGAACATATGCTTTAAATTATATTTTTCCAGAATTCTGATTGTAGCATAAAAAGTTTTTGACAACTTATTCTGAGTCCTGCCAAGTCTGTATATCACAATCTCTTTCCATCTTTTGTCATATGAATTTACCCCATTAACCATAATATATTTCAGGGCACAATTCCTGTACTCCAGAAAGTTGGCTAAAGTAATAAATTGCATAGCTATAAACATATATTGCTACACAGTACTGTATGTCTGACAATTCAGAAATTATTTGAATAGATTAGAGATGCTGCTCTAGTACTTTCCTCACCCTAAATTATACATGTTGACCTTTATCACCTCGCTGCCCAATATGTCACACAAGCTCTAATACATATAGAAAAAGGAATGATTTCCCCTAGATTTTCTAGTTAGGATTCTCCATTATGTGTAACTAGGGACAGATACCAGAAAATAAGGGAATTAGAACTCAGGACTTAAGCTATACAATAAATAAGCATGTCTCTATTCAAGATGGGGGAGACTTTTCAAAGTAACTTAATAAAAAGTGAAGAATATATAAGCCAATTATTTTCAAAGTGTAGTTCACAGCATATGAGGCATCACTCTCACCAAGGGACTTGTTAAAAATACAAATTCTTCAGTCCTGTGACCTACCCACTAAGTCAGAAACTGGGAATTGGTTCCAAAAATCTGATTTCACCAAGTCCTCCACATGATTCACATAATGTTAAAATTTAGAAATCTGTGATTTAGATTATGCCTTTTCAAGCAGAGAAAATTGCGCACTTTGTTCAGATGGAGGCAGGATAGTGTTCTCTAAGATGGCACAGTATGGGAATCAAGTGATGTCTTTTTAGATAAATGACCGTGGACCAATTACCTTGAGATTAAAAATGCTGAATTTGCAAATGCATTTTTTTTCTGAGAATTTTCAACCATGTATGGACTCCTTTGCAGTCACATTTTCTCTCTGTCCAATATCCTAAATTTTATCAGAATAGTCAGGAACACTGAATTTGAACTTTTTGGGGAACTGAAGTTCCAGTGATGAGGCATTTGTGATTCTCTGAGTTTCAATTTCATTTTTTGAAGGCTCAGTTACTATAATCCTTCTAGAATACAGAACAGACATTCCTAACAAGAGACAAAATCAAGTGCCTTAATCACAGAACTTCCAGGTAGCTAAAAGCCTAGATGATAGAGGCTTTAAGATGATAAATGAGATTTAGAAGAAGTTTTTAACTATTAAGAATGTTGCTGAGGTCACTTATAACCTTAGCTATGAACTAGTAGAATGATAGAACTGAACCAACCCTCTCCCCTTAGAACTAATCGTTAAATTCTGAATGTTGTTACAAGCCATTTGTAAAATGGAAATATTTGTTTAAAATTACATTCATAGTAGTATTGAAAACAAAAATAGCACGTAGTAAAAGGGAAATTCTTAAATATTTTACAATTATTTAAGATCTAAAGACAGTTCATCAATTGTATCCATACACGTCTATTAAGTATTCATGCATTCTGTGCCATATTTGCAGTTATGCTACAAATGTGAGTATTTAGTCATGAAAATTGAAAAACTGGACAAATCATGATGTCTTTCTTCCCCTCTAGAGAGTCAGTTATTGAATATTTACCACAAAATTACTTGCTATGACTGAAGTTTTCTAGAAGCTCAATTAAAAATTGCCCTTAACGAACAGACAATAGACATTCTAGAGAAATTATTACACTAAAGAAATACCAGGTTGTCTGTAAAAGTTAAGTCAAGTAACCAATTTTTTACTTAATGACTATAAAGTAAACTATTGTTTCACATAACTAAAAAAACAACATGCTATTTTTTTGTATATTTGGTAAAGCTCCATACAGAACTATATCATACTTTTCAGATTTGTATCCTTTGTTTTTTTTTCTTTTATATGACACTACCATTCACTTCAAGCTATCCCTCTGCTACCACTTTTCTGAAAATGTGATATGTCCTTTTGAACATCAACCTTCACTAGTGACTGTTAAATAATTGGTTTTTCTTTGTCAACCTTTTAGAAAGGAAAAGTAAAAGATGGGCATAGGGAAATTATTGAGGCAATTGAACCTGCATGTTCATACTTCAAATTAGTATTGTTAGGTGACTATGTAAAGATAGAATCTCTAGCCTTGAGAAATGTGTATTGTAAAATAGTTTCCTTATCAGTAAGGTTAATGAAGATGTCAGCAAATGGGCTGAGGCTTTGCCAAATGAAATTACTTTCACCTCCAATCCAACTTGGAAAAGGTGTTAATCAGTATATTAATCTTATCAGCAGCTGAGAAGGATTTGTATTGGGCCATTTATGCTATTCATTAGAAAACTTTGAAAAGATTATTCTCAAAACCCATATTATCTATTCTATGGAGGGAAAAAAAAAAACATTTCTTTGTTAAAGTAAAAACTTTGTAATGAAAAGCCCATCCGATGGATGAGCTAGGCATTTTTAAAAAGAATCTAGAGAGAAACATATTGAAATTAATGGATATTCCACAGTAGACCAAGGAAAGAATATCAAAGACTAGAACAAATAATTCACAGTGTTACTCTGATCACCAGTGAGTTTGTGAGAAGGAACTCAGCTCAATCAGTTATGTAAACTAAAACCACAGTGAGATGATTTTACATAGCAACTAGAATAAAAATGAAGCTTGCAATCTTAAATGTAATGAAGATATAGATAACTAGATTTCTCCTGCACTATATATATATGTATATATATATACATATATATATATATATACACATATATAATTTTTTTTCATAACTAGCAATGGAAGTGTAAATTGGTATAGACTATATGACTATTTTGGAAAAATGTTTACTATTTGAACACATGCACTCTACAATACTTCAGCTATATTTATAAAAATATACTAATAGAGAAATAGAGAGCCCTCACTGGTGGCACAAAGGGGTAACATGAAGCAACACAAAGCTATCCACGCTGCTACAGTGGGAGTTTGATCCCCAGCCAGGGAGGTGACCCACATGGTACAGCAGACCTCTTCTGTCTTGCCTGCTGCTCCCCTCAGCAGTGTATTTCATAGATCTGCTGTTCTGCTCCCCACTCTGTCTCTGGTGAATCCTCTTACTGGCCCTGTGCCCCAGTTCTGTATACATAAATGAATAAATATTTAAATATATACACGCTAATAAATTGTGTAGAAATTTTCAACAAGATTATCTGCAAAAGTGTACTTGGCAATATTAATCATAATAGACTTGGCCCTCCCTAGTATTGCAGCGGGTTAAAGCACAGCACTAAGAAGCTAAAGCCACTTACGCATAAGTTCAATTCCTGCCTGCCCCTGACCACATGGTGTGGCAGACCTCTTCTAACCCACCCGCTGCTCCCCTCAGCAGCCTACTTCGTTGATATGCCTGTTCTGCTCCTCACTCTATCTCTGGTGACGCCTCTTGCTGCCCCTAATTAGGCCTCTGGTCTGTACCCCAGTTCTGTATGCACAAATAAACAAATCTTAAAAAAAAAATCATAATACACTTAAACTAGAAATAGTGTTTTCAAATAAATTAATCTGTGATATATCCACACACATCGTAAAGCAAAGCAAGATAATGTAAAGCTGATAAATATAATAGTATGAATATTTATTGAAATCTGTACACAATGAACTTGCTGTTAATTGCACATATGTATTGTCAAGGAAAGGAGAAAATAATCTATGATGACAGAAATCATAATATTACTTCTGAAGCAGTGTGCAAAATAGGTTAACTCATGCTAATATTTTGATTTGACACATGCTTACTGGGTGTATTCATTTTGTGAAATTTCACTGAGCTATACATTTGAGATTTGATTGTTTTATTTATGTTGCATGTAAATATGAAATATCCAGGCAAGCAGAATGCTGTAAGTTGAGTAATTACAAATGGGTTTTTAGGGTAACTATAACTGAGAATTCTGAAGAAAAGTTAAAAACATAAGGAAATTGATGTCTTTTATCTGAAAATTAATGATAGAACAGTGATATGCAAATGTCAATGGAAACAGGGTGATTCAGTGCTCAATATTCTTGATAAATTAAAAAGTCTACAGTATTTCCCTCTACAGGCCAAATCTAGAAATAATATAAATTATATAATGACAAATTTTGATCATCTTAGAGAAAAAGAAATCCTGTAGCTTTTTCCCAGTGTTAGAAAAAAATATTGGTTGTAAACATAAGCAACAATTCAACTTTATTCTTGTTTCCATATTCCTGGGTTAATCACAGGAAGGAGACTACCTTGAAGATATTTAAATAGCCAAGATTCTCCTCCACATTTCTGGAGAGAGGTGAATGTCTTGGAGCTTTATATCTTTTTGAAGAGAAACTAGAATATTTTTTGCCCAGTTTATTCTGAATTTGTGTCATGGAGTGAATACATAATGCAAATCTAAAGTAAATTAAATCTAAAATAAAAGTACTGAGTTCAGAAATGAGTCCAATGGCTTTTGCAAATCTCTAAACAATTTGATTCTGTATCTCCTAGAGCTTTATAAGATAGTATCTATAGAAGTATAGACTAAATTACAGATGAAGAAGTACTTTGAAGTATCAGAAACATTATCCAAATGCAAACCATGATTTCTAGACAAAGAAGATGTTTTTTTTTTTTTTAATTCTAGCCTTTTATTGTCAGCTTCACATCATGTCCTCCCAATACAGAATTAATAGCTTAAGAACTATAGTCACTTTCCCCATCAGTAGTCACAGTATGTTTGTTTGTTGATGATTTTCTTTTTAATTTAATTAGAATGTTAATGAAATAATTGCAACTTTACATACTTTTAGAGGATTATGATTACTTTGCAGTGTTTTTTTTTTTTAAGTCTTTGGAGAAGAACAGACAATAAACAAAGTGAATATAATCATCTTAGCAATTTATCAAGAATAGTGAAAAGACCAGTGCTTGAGAAATTCCACTTTAACATTTGTGTGTTAGGAGTTTTAAAATATCCTCAACAAAGCTATTCAGTCATTTTTATTCTGACAGTATAAGAGAAAAGGAAATCTCCTGGACCTTGCTATTCTACCTGTCTAATCATTTACTCCATTTCCTAAAAAACACGGAAACTTTGTATCACAACCTCTCAGGTACTGTTTCTCTGTACATTGTTGTTCTGAAATTCCTGGCCTTGATTAAGAATTAATTACTTTTGTTATTGGGACCTTAACTTTATTTTACAACCTTTTAACCTAGCACATATAAGTAGATTATAAGGAAATATATACATATTTTCTTACATATTCATTTAGTAGTATCATAAACTGTAAAATATTATAATGGCTCTCTGATCAACATTGATGCTTATGTCTTAAAAATTCATTTTTCAATTGTCAAACATCTATTACTGCTTTTTTTTTTCTTTTACTGTGGTAACACTGGTTTACAAAACTACATTTGGTTTAGAGATGTATATAGATGTAGGTACTCATCACTTACCTATACCATGCACTAGCATAAGTTGCATATTATTTATAGTAACAACCCTATGAGAAAGAAGGAATTGTCTTTACTAGTTTATGCAAAAGAGAGATAAAGTGATTTTAAAGAGCAAATCCTCGGACAGAATGTCTGGACTCTGAAGTACCACTTAGCAAGGCAATTTGTTCTGTCACCTACACCAGAATATACTATTAGACATAAAATCTGAGGTCAACATATACTGGAGCCCTGCATTTTACTTCAAATTCCTCAATTTAACTCCACCTTCTCAACTTGTTTTATATTGCTGGGTCCCCTCTCAAGATTTTTAATGTTCTTTTCAGCTATTGATTAAACAGTCCACAAGTCAAAGTGAAAAGTTCCTATAACTTCATGAATAGTCAGCATAAAATGTTTTGCTTTCATTTTATGAGTACTTTACAAACTATGCACAAAAGTTTTGTAAGCCTAAATTACCATGTATACATTTTAAGAAATCTCTACAGACTTTCTTTCCACAGATTGATTCTTAGTTTTCATGGAAATTAAAGTGAAAAGCAGCTCATATTTGCAAGTTAGACTTCCAATTACAGACTTTGTAATGCAAATTTAAAGTTCAATTCTGGAAAAGAAAAGGATAAAAAAAAAAAAAGACTCCAAGGCCTTAAAAAGGCAGTTTCACTTTACCTTCTTGAGTGTAAGAATTTCTAGAAAGCCATGGAAGTAACAGCATCCTAATTTATCTTATTTTTAACCAGATTCCAACAATTTTCCTCTCTAGTATGCTGCTTTGTATGTAGTAAATTCATTTTTATAAGTTCTAGTAAGTAACATATTTTTAAAAGAAGTGACTCTTCTTTAAGAAACTTGTCTGTTCTTTTTACAGAACGACAACCGAAACTTAGTAACAGGGACTGAATAAAAATGGTTATGTATTAAGTATTTTGCTCTAAGCCAGCCATCACTTTTTAGAATAAGTGGCGTTATACCCCTGGCAATAAGATAGCAGGGCCAGCCTCCATCTACTGTTTATTAATTACTCCTAGATTCAGGAACTTGCCAGCTGGCATCTAAACAGGAAGAAACACCCAACCCTGTCATCTTCCACACCTTCCATCTCCAAGACTCCTTTCCAAAGGACAAGCAGTTGGTTGAACTCTGAGAACAGGGAAAGTAAAGCTCCTATCTGTGCACCTCCTTTAACCCCTTCTACTTTTTCATTAGCTTCCCATTTCCAGTGGTATCAAACACCTACTCTAATCCCTAATATACAGAAAATGTAGTAAATACTTCCTGCTCATCCATCTTCACTTGTGCAACACCTATGTATCATTCAGAATCCATCTCAGTCACCAAGACATACATACACTCACTCTCTTTCCTCTGTTGTTTTCCTAGTAGTCACAATCTTGTATTGTCATTTGTCTGGCAACTATTTATGAAATAGTTGGAGGAGGCTGGTGTGGCTGGGTCAGAGCTGGCTGGCGGGTAACGTGGCAAGACACTGTCGACTCTGTGTCCTCAACTCCAGGCCTCAGACATCTCACTATAACTCATATGCCATGAACCAGACTTTCTGAACAGAGAAGCTGAGCGGCCATTTTTACCTTTTAAATACTGAACACGGGTGGGTCTTGCTCTGTTGCTTTTGATTTACATGTGGATTTCAGCACAAACATCATTGTTGATAGGATGTGTAGTAAATTTCTGCCTCTGTTCTCTCCATGTATAAAGAAATCATTTTCCTGGTTGTGTGTCTACTTTTGTTTTTTTTTCCCCTCAGAGCTCTTAAATGAGTGGGTGAGAACGCACAAGCCTGGGTACACATTTATTCTTTGGGTTTGCCCACCAACAGGTTGGCTTACGATGTAGGCTTATCACAACCCTGGTTGAGTAGCTCAAAGGACACTTCCTTTATTCACTGTTGTCAGAAAGTTGCAACTGTAAAACAGATGGATTTTTTTTTTCTAATTTAGAATGCTTTGATTTTACTTCAGTAAAATTTTGTGTTATGATTTAGACATGACGTCAAGCTGTAATGTAGACTGTTTTTTTCTTACATTTTGGTTTGGGTGATCTGGTGCATGGTAGCTAACTGTGGTTTAACGTGAGGCTTTGTGAACATATGCATAGGACTTGTTTTCAACCTTTGGCTTAGGCATTCATGTTTTGGGGTAGGAGTTTTCTTGGGAATGTGTATACTTGGTATGATTTTTAAGTTCAAAAGGAGGTAGGCATTTTACTCTAGGTCAGAATCTTCTTGGGTGAATTCTGGCTGAGGCAAGTTGAGGTGCAAGTTAATGTCTAGGAAACACATGGTTATTTTCTATATCAATTCTTGGCATGCATACGCACTAGTCAGGGAAGTGGCCTATGGAAAGATCTGTGAACTAGCTGGCTATTTTGCAATTGGAAGAATGTTGTAAAAGATCAGACAGATGGAACAAGCTATCATTTGTACATTTCTTTGTATCTCTATAAATTAGATTAGAAAAGATAGAGTCCTGTCTGATGGCACAAAGAAAAACAAAGAAGTCTTTCTCCTCATCTTGATAGTTCTAAGAGGGGAAGAAAGATGAGCAGCTACCACTGATGGGAAGCTTTGAACTCACCAACAGTCTCAACAGGCCAGTTACCATCCTGGGTACACTCCAAAGACCTCACTGTTCTCCCGAGGATAGAACTGGATTGATTTCTACTCCTCATTCCATATAGGGCACTCTCTTTTATTTCTAGGTTTGCCCTCTAACAAATGGATTACTCTAGGAATATAGATGCCAAGAAGATAAATTCTTTCATTTAAATTGATGCATGATAAACAAAAACATATGTAAGACAATACAAAATAGGTCAGTGATGATACCAAAAATCTGGGAATATGGGTAAAGAAACTTCTTTTGAAAGAGTGAGTTTCTCTGGTGAGAGCAACTCAGAATATATACTTAATTCCCCCACTAGTTTCAGGAAATGAAAATATGCTTTGTGTGGCTCTATTTTCATCATGTTTCAAAAAGTTTCCTGTATACTATAGCCTAATTAAATATGGAGTAATGAATTGAATGGATGATTATTCTTGCTTAACTTTTAAGGTTATAATTGTTACAGGCCCCAACCCAAAAGACTGGGTGCTTTTCCCTCTAGAGAAAAAATTCACCAGAAATTACAGGTGTAGTTGAACCAGGAAGGTATTATGAAGACTCATGCCTGAGGGAGCCAGAATGGGAAAGGGGAATTTAACTGGGCTCTTCATAGAGAGTTATGAAGAGATATTTAAAGGTTAGGGCCACGAGGGTGGAAGAAGGGAACAGCATGGCGACTTGTTCTGGGTTGGGTCACACAGGGTATGTGCAGATAGCTTATATTCTATCATGTGGGTTCTCAGTGCTGCCCTCCGGGTATTGTGAGATAATCATTAGTCAGGATCTAATAATGGTTCTTCTTGAGCAGTGTGTTGGGCTGATTGTTTCCAGAGGACTCATATGTCCATGATTTAGTCCACCTGTGCAAATAGGAAGTGTGGTGTCTCATCCTCTGGCTTGTGATCTCTTATCTAGGTTGTCTCATACTAAGTTTTGCTCCCAGTTTTACTGGAAAATGTGGAACTCACCACATTGGCTTCTTACATAATGGACTTTGCTCCTTTTATATAAGATTCTGCTTCCTCATTGTTTAAATAGGAATAATAATGTCTCTTTTGAAGAAAATAATTTGGGAATTAAAAAAGTACTGTATGTCAAAAGTATTTGACAACTACTGAGTATTAAAACAAAATAAGTGATTGGCTTTTCTAACACCCAGCCATGACATCTTGTATCCACATTGTTATCAGGTGACCAAACTGATGTGTCTTGTTTTTCTTCTGGCTATCATAAGGGAACAAAAGTGTGCCATCCCAAAACATGGGGTTTTTTTTTGGCAAGAGATTTATTTCATGGAAAAGGCTCTACAGGATGGGTAGAAGATGCTCAAGATAGTTGTATGTACACTTCACTTCTCTAAAGCCTCTTCCAGGAAGATCTAATTCCCCTTACTACCCCCTCCACTAGAAGGCAGAGCTTAGATTTGTATAACTTTGTTCTTAACCCTAAACTCCTAGCTAAGTCATTAAAGGGGGTTCCTAAAGCCACATGGTTGCTTTCTCAGTCATTCTCTTCTCCAACATCCACACAGTTGTACAGAGGTTATTATTCAATTGTTCTCCCCTCCCCTTTTATCTATGTCTAATGTTTACTTGCTAGTTTAGCCTAGAAGAATCCAGAGAAGTTGGGATGATTTCCTTTATACTCTGACACTATTCCCTCTGGTTTCAGTCACATCCGGGACTGAGCCTTTAAGGTCTGCAAATTTCCTAGTAATCTTAACAATTGTGAGCAGTTAAGAATCCTGAGTGACTGAAATTCATTTTCTTTTATCATTACAACATAATGTTAAATAAGTATCTTTTATTCCTTATTTTACAAAAGAAGAAATTGAGGCTTAAGATGTGAAATAATATCTTCAAAGTCCACAATTATGATATGACATAACATATTATCATCAGTCTCAACCATTTCCATTATTTATACACCCACTCTTTTCTTCCTTATTTGTACTTTCCTACAAGTTATTATGGAGAATTCCTGCATAATAAATTGAACTTACTTCCTAAAAGATTATTTTGGCAAACATGAACTTAATTTCTGAGCATTTCCATTGACATACTCCTTTTTCATTTCCGAGTTACTTGATTCAATACACACACATGATATACAAGTATAATTCTTTTGATAATTTAATTCTATTATATAATAAACATAAATTTGTTATACATATCTATTATGGACAATAATGATAATAGTTCATGTTAAGAATGAAGTGGACCTTTCAAAAATACTAATGTATTCCAAAAACTATTTTGAGGAAAAATGTGAAAAAGACTTATTAGAGACCTCAAGTATCATGAGGAATGTCATTTTGCTGACAACTAAAACAGAGGCAATGTTTTTATGGACACATCCCAGTATTCTTTCCATTTCACCTTTAAGTATTTTTTTTAATTGGGTAATTATATTTCTTTTTATAATTCTTAACCAGTAATCCTAGTCCTCAATTTAAAGGCAATTCTAGGTGCTACTGTAGACCTTAAAAATTAACATTTCAAATGCTCAGTGAATACTGGTGGGAAAGCAGTTTTCAAAGTTAAACAATCCGTTTTCTGCATATTCACTTGGACATGGAATTTTAAAAATTACCATTCAATGGCTTCAGAACTGCTAGGTAGATAGAAGTTGCAGAAAGTACAGGACACAAAATTAACCTCAGGCTGTAAATGGAACTTACTTTTTAAAGCTATCTGAAATTATTTCCTTATGTGCTCCTCAACTTATGAAAATAGTTAAAGAGATGAAATGAGCAAATTTTGGTTACAAAAAACAAACTGCTTATCTATCTAAGAAAAATTACAGGTCATAAAAGAAGCCTCAAATGTGGAATGCTGGTTAGCTTGAGTCCTTTTTATGGCTCTTACACTAGGATAAAGTCTAAAAGGGTAGGAAATCACAAATGCAGGGAGGCAGGAGTCTTGTTCAGTTTCAGAAAGCCCTGTTTGAAAATACATGCTGATAAATAAAAAAGTCTCTAATCTTACACAGCATACAAATAACCTTGGCCATTTGTTGCTTAGATCAGAACTGTGGAGGCTAAAAACAACAAAATTTCTGATTCTGGAAATTTCTCCCTGAATTCCCTGAGCTCAGGGAGTGCTGTACAAAGGTGCCTAAGAGTACTGGGTCTTGCCAGTAGATAAAAGGCTTCCTTTCAAATTGCATTTGCCTGCACAGCACTTCCCTCGCAATATAGTAAATCAGCCAGTCAATGAAGAAGTAAACAGCCCAGCCCTCACGTTCAAATAAGCTATTTCTCTGCTTTGTATCCTGGAGTTCCAATAGGGATTGTGACAACAGGATGATTTTGCTGACCTCACAGTAAACAAAATAACAAAAGCAAAATAATCAGACTTGTTGTGCAAGACACCAGCAGATGCTGTGAATAAAGGCAGAGCAGCAGCAATCAGCCATGTTCTGCTACGGGCGAAGTTTAGCTAATCAATATGGGGTTTGTGTCTGGAAGTGCCTCAGTCCAGGCATGAATTTAGCAAGATATATTAGGAAACTTCCTCTTTCATTGTATTTGCTCCCTTGCAGAGGCTATGAAGTAAAACATGGTCTGTAAATACCGGAGTTTGTGGATTCTAAATTTCATACATTTCCTATTTTATGGTTACTTTAGATATTGCTTTGTAAAAGAAAGTAAAACAGAAATAACACTGATTCTTTGTCCAGTAAAGTTTTATTTTAACCCTTTCACTGTAAAGTATTTTTAAAAAAATTATTTAAAGGAACTATACAATCTTTCTCCTTTAACAATGGGATTTTAATACTTTTAATATGTTCAATGTTTCTTACCATATTTCAGGAACAGTTAAGAAATGAAGTAAACTATAGATGTACTTTCAGTTGTTTATTTTTGTTGTTGTTGTTTTCTAGGAGTAGGAAGAAGCAGACATTACCATTTAAGACTAAGAATTGTCATTTTAGGTTTTATCTGCATGAAGTGATGATTAGTCTACCATGCAGACTTTTGCAGGTATATATTTTACCAACTCCTTGGAGATTCTGGGTGATTGGTCCAATGTGGATACCCTCCCCCAAATAAATGATAGATTTTCCAAAAATATTCTTAGTGGGTATACTCATATGTTGTAGAAATGAGTGAAAACTGGAAACACATTTGGCATTAGCTAGTTTACTTAAAAAATCACAAATCTTATTTATGAACAGCTGGATTCGTTAATAAGTGATACTTTGAAGATAGTGAAAATTGCACAGGTACAAAGGTGTGATAACAAGAGAGTTCATAGTAGTCCCAACCTGGAACTTACTCAGTCATCACTGAAATGACTAATTATAATGTAGTCAAATATGGAATACTGCACAAGAATGAAGAGTAATAAACTATTGAAGTGACAAATGAATCTCAGAAACATAATGTTAGGAAAAACACATAGGCACTAAAGTATACACCACACAAAAGCATTCATATATGTGCTAACCTCAGGGAAAACTCAGTATGTGTTTAAAATTCACATACTTAATAAATAACAATTATCATGAGACACAAGATATGGCTACCTCAAAAGGAGACAACATAGTGTGCACTACTTGGATTCACCTGCACTTATTTTAAGGACTTTATCTTTCATCTCCTTACTCAGAACCATTTCTTTGGTTTCCTTTTTCCCACTATGAACTATTTTCAATGATTGAAAATACTCAGTGGTACCTACACAATACTCATATCTTCTCATTCTGCATTATTATACAAAATGCATTGCCTATTCACCCTCCAGGGCATGAAAAATAATGCTGGATGACCCCTCTATGTGAAATCACACCAAACAGCACTTTTAGATGAAAGTTAGTGTTATTGGAAATTTAGCATTGTTGTGACTGATTAATATACTTGGGAAGAAATGTGCAAATGAGCAGTCTAGCTCATTTCCATGGTTTCTTAGTAGGGAGACTCAGGAGTCCCTCAGTCCTGGAGTTTTGAGTACGTTTGAAGGCTAGAAATACAAGAAGGGGAGGTATTCTTTGTAAAGAGTAGTCCATATATACTAATAAGTTTGTGACTATACCAAGCCAAGGATAAGATGAAAAACACTTTTAACGACACAGGACCATGTTATTGCAATACTATCATAAAGCAGAATTTTATATAGAACTTCATGGGGAAGTAAACTGATCTTTAATAAGCTTGGAACTAGCTTGACTATTTATATACCAGAAGAAATAATTACCCTTTTTCTTATATTAACAACTGAGAAATTAACACTTAGGTGTTTGTTTTGGGAAAGTTACTTTGGACTCTAAGTTTTTCTCTCTCCAAATCTAAAGCCATTATTAAGCTATCATATCACACATTAGGATCATATAATTGGTCTTTATGGGACATTTTATGGCATGATCTGATAAAATGTGCTGTATACAGTATTTGTACTATGTATAACATTGCATGATTCCCCAAAATATTCACTTCCCTTTGAGTTTATATTGATGTTGGAAATAGCTGTGCTTTTTCAAATTATTAGTTTGATTTTACATAACAAATTCAGTGAATTGTGTAAGTCTCATGACCCATTTGAAGTTGAAAGCTAGTCCAAAATGTAAAACTTAAGAGTTTTGACCAATGCTTTCTTCACTTTCTTTTTATCTAGTTATTTTAATCCACAAATTTTGAATTATAATTCCTTTTGTTGAATCTTATATATTTACATCAGCAGATACAAGGTATGGTAAGAAAAATCAGTTTCTTTAAAGGCAAAATTCATTTTTCATATCTATAAATTTCCTGATGGTGTGGTTATTCTTAGTAGTAGACAACTTTCCTATCCACATCTGATTTTTTCTTCTACACTTCTTTTAAAAGTGTGTAATATGTTACATTATAGAGACATCTGTTCGGGACAACTAAAAATCCATTCTACCTTGTTATATCTTTGTCAGAAAGAATGAATTCTGCTCTGTCTCAATCTGACCTCTTGAATGCTATACTTTGACAGACTCTTTCTCTCACCTGCCAGACAGTCCTGAAAATAAGAGGAGAAAGAAAACACCTAGCAAATCATTCAGGGTACATCTATATTATAGATGAAAAATCCAATGCTGGATGGAAATGTAGTGACTTTGTTTTCTTCCCAGGGAAATCTAATGCAGTGGGAGGGAAGGGATTTATAAAGTTTGTTCATATTTTGAGGGACACATGGTATGGGCACATCATATTAGTTATACCTCAATTTGAATTCTCAGTAAATTATTTCCATTGGGACTTCCCTGGTGGCACAAGGAGGTAAGTCTCAGCATTATACAGCTATTTGCAGCCACTGCAGCTTGCATTTTGATCCCTAGCCAGGGAGCTGACCCACATGGCACCACAGACCTCTCTTGTGGTCCTCGCTACTCCCCCTCAGCAGTGTATTTCTGTCAGTTTGCATCCACACTCACTCTGTGTCTGGCGAATCCTTTCACCCCCTGCACCTGTGGCCTACACCCCAGCTCTTGTATGCATAAATAAATGCAGGATTTTTTTTTTTTTAATTCTGTTCTTCTCTAGTTCATTTTGTCACTGCCTCATACACAATGGGCCATATGGACAAGAGGTCATCTTTCTTAGAGTACCAAGATATCCTTTGCAAACAACCATGGCTCTATGGAATCATGGAGACTTTTAGAACTAATTGCACCACCAAATATTGAACAATTATATTTACATTTTCACATAAGTTTGCTGACCCCTCATACAGGTCAGTCACAAGCACCTCCTCCTCAGAGCAGTGGGTTTACTATCAACCAGACTCAAGTGTTCGTGAAAAATCAGTGTTTCTCAGTTTTCTCCCACTACTTCCACTATCTTATTCATTGCAACATACAACCAAGACAAAAGCAGAGAACTCTACTGAAAGAGACAAGAGAGGCCACACTTAGGTCTGCCTTCGGACTTTGAGATTTTGCATAGTTTTCTGCTCCCAGAACTCACACAGAACATTAAAATAGTATTTTCTGCATAGTTTTCCTTACTCCCTTAACACCAATGATAGCACTTGAAGGAATCCTGTTTCAAACTTCATACACTGATCAAATTCCAAAATTACATAATTTCCCACTCATAGATGGATATACAACCATTAGTTTAAAGAAGGTCAGGAAGAACTTCTTAGATCAAAGGTAGGATGCAGGATGATGAAAGCCAGTAAGTGATCCCAGCAATGAAGAATAAGAACAGGAATTTGAAGGAGATTCTTACCACCCACTGCTTATTGGGAAAGCAAAACTTCAGATTCATATAGAAGATTCTTTTAACATCACAATTCTAAAAATTGTAGATCTGGAATTTTTGGATTTAGAACAATTAGAGTATAAGAATAAAATGGAAGTTTCATACCAACTTAATTGAGTACCAAATCCATCCTGCCCCTACTTTCTCTTATACACATAATTTATAGATGAGGTAAGATAGCAAGAATTAAAGTTTTAATTAATTTTCTTGAGGTCCCATGTCTTTGTAGAACTGGGAGTCAATCATTCTAAATTAAGATACTTTTTTCTAAATTCAACTTTCTTGATTTCATTCAAATGAGGTAGAAATTTTCAGATCATTTTGGTTTACTTACTAAATTTAAATTATATCACCAGTGAAACTTTTCTAAGGTATAGTGAACTCAGTTTTCTTTTTATCATTTTCTATTCTTATCAGAACATGTATTCCTTATTTTTATTTTTGGTGAGCTGAATTTTCCTTGCTCTTCTTCAGTGTTTCTCTCCTAAACTTTGTGAACATTTTGCCTTCTCCCAAGCCTCTGCTATATTAATAAAGTCTAAATCTTCATAATTTAGTCTTATCCCTCCCATGTCATATTCTACACTCATTATTCTCTTCAAGTTCATCTGGATTTCTCACAGGCATGGTCTATGTCTTATTATTATAGTGAAAAATAACTATTATAAATTATGGCACATGCCACTCCCATTGGATGGTTAATTTCTTAACCTGAGGAAGTCCATCTTATATATTCATTGCCTGTACATGATTAGTGATCAGCACACCTTTGTTTAGACAATGCATTTAAAACTGACCTGAGACTATCTGATAATGAAATGCATGCCCTCTCTTCTCCTGAATAATATGTTGAAATTTCACTATTTAAAACAAAGAAGATGGAATTAATAAAGTAATAGTTGTCTGTATATATCAAGTATATATAGACCATATACCTATAGCTACCATTATATATGTATAAATCATATTCTAAGTAATAATGAATGTAAGTGTGGAATATATATATATGCAGCTTAATATGAGTCATGACAGTAATATCATGTGAACATATATCTAGAGATACAATATCTAAATATGCAAATATGTAATAATTCCATAAATATTTACGTAATGTAAGGCATTGCTCTATAGTACGTGTATGTGTGTGTATGCATACAGTATAACTTGGCATATATATATAAAAACTGTACAGTATCTTACCCAATTTGCATACAAAGCTAGGAATACAACCTCAACTTTCTATTTTCAAATTCAGTGCTTTTGTCTACTATAATATGCTGATCAGATATTTGAGCAGGAACTGTATTTGGAGCAGCATTGTCATTTTCTTAGCAATTACTGGAGTGCTACACAGAGAATAGATGCTTAGAACATTTTGATGAATAAATTACAAAGCAAAACTTCATCGTGATACTTGAATATATCTAAATAGATGGGATGGCTGACACTTGTCATTTTCTTAAAATCTTACATCTTAAGTCAGGTAATAGCAACACTATATGCTAAGTCACTAAGATAAGACTAGCAGGAAACTTTTTTTTATATGAGAAAACATTTTCTAAAACAAGAAAATGAGATAGATCTTCCAATGGAGTAAAAGACTACTCCAAAGATATTGTGCTAAAAAGACAGATTATCTTCTCTGAGTTGTAATATAGACATTTGAAAGGTAAATAGGGGACTTGAATGAAGAATTAAGTGCGGATATATATACATAATATTATGCATATTCAAGTTTATTAAGTGACAGAGTAAATGTAAATATAAATTTGTGATGTATTTAATGTAGAAAATTTATATTTCTGTAGCATTATGCTATGACATTTTGTAAATATTCTTACCAAATAGAATCTTAATATGTCACTGAACTTTTTTCAAGGTTATACCCTAAACTATACATTCTTTAGTCTATTACCTATTTATTATCCCATGTACATACAAAATATATAATTCCTCTCAATTATTGCCATCATTCCAACATTATATGCATTTTAACAGCTTTATTAATATTTAAGCAATGCTGCATTTTCATTAGCACAATTACTCCATGACCTACATTGTATTCTTTTATTCTAAAATTGCTTAGCCTGTTACATTATTTTTTTAATATTTTGTCTATATAAATGTATTGAATTATAAATTCAATATAAATTCAATATATAATATATATAAATTACATATAAAAATTCAAAGTTCTTCCTCAATTACAATGATTTTCAATGAACAAATCTACATTTTTAAACCTGGTTCTATCCCTAATGTGCCCTTTGAAAGATAATAAACTCTTTAACCTCTTTGTATTTTTAGTGTTTTATCTGTTAATGGCAGGTCCAATGCACTAATTTTATTTTTCTAACTTGTACTTTTTTGAAAGTTAACTTTTAAAGATTGATTATTAATTTTTCACAAAGTAAATGATAAATGTGTTACATGGCATTGCACAGCTAGTGTGGTACTAAGGAGCCACAACCTTTGTGGAAAGAAAATTGTAAATATATAAATCAAGAGTCCTAAAAATATTCATAGACATGATCTGCTAATATTAGTGACTAGTCTAAAACAATAATTTTCAGGATAGAAAAATATTTCCACACACTGTATTTCTAGTGAAATTATATAAAAAATAAGCAATTTACTAGATATACCAAAAGGATATATCACAAAATGAAAAATTATGTGGTTAATTTAATTTTTTCCCTAAGATAAAATCCTAATTTGTAATGTTACAAATTCATGTTAATTGAAAAATGATTCTGAGAATATATAATATATAAACAATAAAATGTTATTTGAATTAATGATGGAATGAAATAGCTAAAATATTAATAATGAATTTCTTCGGAGGAAATGTATTATAAATACATTTTTCTAAAATGCAAATATTTTTCTTAGATAGCTAACCAGTTATATAACAAATATAGAATATAGTTTAATATATTCTAATAAGTTAGTAACAAATATAGAATATCAACTGCTAATGACCAGTTATTACATTTCAAATTCAATATAAAGAAGCATGTTCTAACAGATTTCAGCTCTGTCTAGTGTTTTGGGTCTACAGATGCTCTTTTAGGTAGTAGATTGCTTATGTTAAGTCATCAGCCATAAGATGTTAAGAAATTATTCTGATAAAATCATTAGAGTATTTAAAGTTCAAATAGAGTTGGATTTAAAATATCTTAAGGTACCTTTTGACTTTCAGAATCTGAGTCTAGTTAATTCCAAAAGCTCTTCATTCTAAAATTCCCTATTTACCTTTGAAGTTAATTTATATAACCCCTTCACAGCTACTTTTAAAAATATTAATCTCTACATCTCTAATAACAGAGAACTAAAAAAATTGATATTTTTGCCTATTAATGGTTTTACTGATGTCTGTGAGAAATTAATTCATTATACTACACATTCTACACAGATCATCCAGAGAGACTCTACTACAGTGTTTTACAGATGGGAAATGATGTTTAGGGGGATGACTTGAATTTTTTCCTAGTTCACAGGACTAATCAAAGTTTCAATCCCATTCTTACATGTAAAGAAATGCAGCTTTCTGAACTCAGTTATACTACTTGGAAAACACCCACTCTTGCCTGGAATGAGCTACAGACTGTTCTCAATTTTGTTTCTTGAGAAGAAAGAAAAATTGAAAGTTTTCCTTTCAAAAACAATGAGCACAGGGACTTACATAGCTTTGGTCACTTTCTAACAGTCCTTACTCTTCAACAGTCCTAAGTGTAGGGAGGTGATAACATTCCTGTTACTGTTCTTGCATATGAGACAGGACTTGTGTGTTGAGGGTAGAGGCACTTACATGTGTGTCATTATGTTTGTGTTACTCTGTGTTATTCAGCTATCTACTCTAAGTTGAATAATTTGGGGTGGGGGGGAATCTGATGCACAATCTTCCCTGCAATTTGAAAGACACCAAACCTTCCCATCTAAAAACATTTCAGTGTCTATAATTCTTTAAGGGGTATTCTTTTAGAACATATCAGGAAGAAAGTTTTCTGTATATGATATGTATAGTCTTGTTATTAATAAACACAAAGTTTATATTTTTATCTTGGCTGTCAACTTAAATTATTATGACTAGAGTATTTCTCACAATTTTACTTCACTTCATATTTTTCTACCTTATTGTAGGCAGGTTTTCTCATACAATGTCTTAAGACCACATTGCAAAAGGAAAGAGTATGGGAGAGGAGGAAACTCACTGGCACTATGTTAAATGAGATACATACATTTCTAAACATAATCATCAGTAGCAGCAGAGTTCACAGCACAGATTTTATATACATATATAGATATAAATATATTTTTTAATTAGCTAAGCTAATTCCACAATCATTTAAATTACACACTTGGTTTGTTTATAACTTTTATACACACATTTTTACAAAATCTATACCTTTTCTTCACATGTAACTAAACATGTAAACAAGAAGAAAAGAGCATTAGTTCCTATACAGGACATGATGATCTTATGGGTAAACTACTCATTACCTATCCATGTGGGCATGTAATCATTTAGGGTTGTGATTACTACAGCTTTTCAAAATAGTTAATTGCAACTGAAAACCTGAAATGCTGACTTTAATTTCTCAGTAAAACAACTGAATTATTCCCTTCATAAGCTGTATAACCTGTATTACCTAAAAAGTTATATGCCAAGTGAAGAGAATTATCGAGATCATTTGTAGAAATATTTACTTATAACAACATGCAGGCCATTGGTTTTGTGCATAATTCAACTGGATGTTAATATCAACCCTTCACTTGCTTTGTCTTATTCAACATAAATTATAAATAAAAAAAAAGGATTCTTACTTTCTTATTACTCCATACTTCTCAAATTGCATATAAATATCATAAAGCAGAATTTATTCCTATCTAAAAATCAAAATACCTGCTTTTCAAAATTTATCTTTATACTCATGCCCAGATAATCTAAGAAAAATGGTATTGCATTGAAACTTCAGTAATTGCATTTTTTAACAACTCCCCAAGTGATTCTAATGATCAGCCAAGTTAGAGGAAAATTATCATAATACTGGTTTGTAAATGATCAATGAAAATAAGCTCCTCATACTCAACATCCAGTCCCCACACATTCACATAAACACACATATATTCTCCCATTTTCCTAACACAGGATTTTTGTTTCCATGGCTTCTAAGATTCTGACTTAGACTCTATGAATTTAGTATTTATTTTCAAACTTTTCAGCATTGTCAGAGTTCTCATTAGGGATTTTTTTCACAGCTTTTTCTCTAGCAATCACTTTCTCCTTTCTCCAATAGAAATTCTCTACTCAAGTATAAATTGAAATGTGATTGTTCCCATAGGCTACATGGCTAGCTTTGGAACCCAACATGTACATAAACTTTGTATATAGTAGCCAATATACATGCCCATGACTATTTTACAAAAATAAAACTAGAATATCGATGAGGGTTGACACGAGCTATGCAACCTCTGTCGTCAGACACGGTCCAGATGGAGGGGAATGGCTCTGAAAAATCAGACTTTCCATGCTAACTTATGTTATGACCTCCCTTTTGTGTATAACCATAATATCAAAATATTTGAGCAATTTTCAGCTTACAATTGGACTGCCTAGGCCGCACAAGGCCTGCCTGCCTTGACAAGCAAGCACTGCACCAGGGTGAAAAAATTCCCCTGAAGTCAAGTTACTTGACTACTGACTGATAAAAGCAAAAGGGCTGTTTTTGCAAAGTCTCTCTCACTGTCGGATGGAGGATAACCCAAATCTTACCATTCTATCATCTTACCTAGCCTTCTATTCAGCTTTTTTTTTTTTTTTTAAGATTTATTTATTTGTGCATACAGAACTGGGGTACAGGCCAGAAATGTGGAGGGCGAGAGGTTTCACCAGAGACAGAGTGGGGAGCAGAACAGGCAGATGGAAGAAGTACACTGCTGAGGGGAGCAGCGGGCGGGTCAGGAGAGGTCTGCCACGCCATGTGGTCACCTCCGGGGCAGGCCTGATCGAACTCATGCAGAAGTGGCTTTAGCTTCTCAATGCAGTGCTTTAACCTGCTGCGCCACCAGGGAGGGCCACTATTCAGCTTTTTAAAGAATTACTCAAACTTCCTATTGTTTGGCCTTTAGATGTGGAAATTCATCCAGGTTGCCTGTTTTTTAACTAATCAAGTTTTCCACCTGCTACACCTTAAAGGAATCCACAAAAGTCTTCTGGCTAGTTTTTCAGGATTCTACTATGTAGTCTTTAGATAAAGAAATTCACCTATGTCTCCTATTCAGAGATTTGATTAGCAAGGAATTTCCTCTTCTGTCTCCCAGGATGATTCAGGCAGAAAAACAAAAACCCATTAAGTAGTAGATAAGGTTTAAGGGACTTCTATCTTAGTTGATCTCCACTATAGTAATATTAGTCATAGACTTTGTGCATTTATGTACCTGTTTTTTAACCTTGATTGATTTTAGAATGTTATATCTCAGCTAAAGGGCAATACGACCGTAAACTGTTCTTAGAAAAAAAAAAAAGATGATTGTAATCTCTCAGCCCAGTTCCTGTGCTGATATCATCCTACTACTTACTCCTAATGTATAAAAATAAACCTCTGCCAAAGGCAGAGCAGGGAGACTTGCACCCAACTCTTACTCCCATGTCTTCCTCGCTCCCCTTTCCCCCTTTTTTAGGAATCTCCACTTGCTGACGCCTTCCCAACTTAGGGTCTTGCCTCCAGACACCTCAATAGTTGGAGCTGGTCTCCAACAGAGGATAGTACAAAACCAACATCCTGGAATTGTTTTCTTGCCATAACATTATGCAAAATATTTTTTCATAAAAAAAAGGGTTAAAGTTTGATAACAAGAAATGCACTTCTGCTTCTTTATCATTAGAAATCATTGTAGAAAATGTTTGGCAAAGGGTCAAAGAGAAAATATTTAAAACCAACCTTTAAGAGATGACCATAGATATGAGGCATGGTAGGGAAGAGGAGGCATGAGAAGTCTAGGGTGGGGTTGAGAGAGCATAATGGACTGTGCTGGGTGTTTTAGTGGTGAGAGGCCTATACTATCAAAATATTAAAAAACTAACAAGGATGTAAAGAAATGATACTTCAATTAAAAATTGTTTAAAAAATTTTTGGTTATTTATTACAAACAGTACTTCACACATAAAAGATTTTTGAAAGTGTGCATAAAATTGTAGTTTATGTAAAAGTCAAGTTTAATGTTCCTGGCAAATTCTGGAAAAGTGATTACTTCCAAAAGCACAATATTGTATTTTGGAACAGTTCACTGATCAAATATTACACAATGGTACCACATAACATCTATTACTGAGTGTTTATGAAAATTGCATTCAATAAATAGGTTTCATATCAAAACTTGAATCACAGCTGTGAGCCAAATTAGATTGAGGGACAACTTATAAGAATCTTTTAGTTGTATATGCTTCCCAATTCCCTGTTAAAACTGCCATTATCAATTTAATCCACATAATAATTTTCACCATTATAAATTTATCAACCAGATTATTATTCATGTGCACGGCATGAATAATTATAATTAATTTGCTGAAGGCTCACTTTGCCGTTTCTATTAATTATGATCCTATGGCTTTAAATAAATCTGAGAATGAAAAAAATCTTCAACTAGAGAAATATACAATAGTTAGGTAGGCCTGTAAAGTGCATCACTCACTTTACACTTTACACTCCTTGATTGTATCAGTGAGATAATTACTGGTATTTTGGACATCAACATTGAATTATAATTTAACTAGTGAACCTAATGCAGCTTAGTTTTGCAATCTTCTCTCATCCAGATCAATTTCTACTAATAAATCACTAGATCACAAAAAAGAATAAGTAATAGCAATAAAAACATAATAAGTAGTGAAAATTATAATGCTCATGGAATCTTGTTTTAATTCAAACAAGATGATTTTTTTTCCTTTTTGATTAAAGAAACAACCCATTTCCCCATCCCCATGTGCCAAACAAAATAACAATAAAACTATTTTCACTACTTTTTTTCTGCTAGCTCTCTTTGAAAGGTAAAAACTCTCAACTAAGGTAATTATGGAGGGAAAAACCCAATACCTTCTAGAGAAACTGCAGGGTAGATCTTTGATAATTTATTGAAGACACTTTCAGAGTGGGTTGCCTTTGATCATAAAGCCAATTTTCAAAAAATCCCTAATACTTTTCAGGGGGAAAAAGTGAAGGTTGTTTGGGGATATTAAGCAACACAGTGTTTCTGAACAATCATCTCCTGTTTCTGTACAGGAAACACTGGGGAGTACATAGCAGGTTTGCCCCAAGCTATGCCTAAACTACGATTTTAGAGGTTGTTTGAACTGAAGCATTCCCTATAAAAAATGTTTCCTTGTATTGGAAATCAAATATAAATGGTGTATGCTACCAAGTTACTCAGCACTGCATTCTCAACTGTTTTTTTTTTTTTTGTATGCATATTTTCTAAATTGACTCAGAATGGGCATTCTTCCTTCCTTCTAATTCTGTGAACCTTTGTCCTTTGTAATACAGTTACCATCAGCCTCACTTTGTCTGTCGATACAGAATAATTACTAATAACATTGCTTTGCACTATCAAAAGTATCTTGGTTTAGAAAAAATGTGGTGATTTAACTCTAAAAAGAAAGACCATTATGTTATATCGCCTTATGAAATTAAGGACATTTACTGCTTATTCACTGATTTAACTTGAACTGTCTCTGACACACAGTAAGTTCTCAATAAATATTGAATACATTGGCTGAAGCTCTAGAAATAAAATACCTTTCACAAGCAGGCTGCTCTGAAGCCCTTGAATTTTTCAGTCAGAAAATATTTTATATAATATATGAAAAGCTAGTTACCTAGCAGACATTATAATATATCAAGGACTGAAGAACTTGAAAGTTCATGTCTCATGGAATTCATTAATAAGTTTTCCAGAGCAAGATCTACTTTTCTACATTGTTTTATTAAGATTTTTTTTTAGAGTACAGATATATTAAAGGAAATATGTAGAGATTAATACCATGCCTTCCTCACACATGTATTACTTTCCAGCCATCTTATTCCCCACCCAAAGCGGTACATTTGTTGCAACTTATAAACCTAAATTGACTCAACATAATCATCCAAAGTGTATAGCATGTATTAAGAGTTCATTCCATGTGACTATGGATTTTGACAAACTCATTATGACATTTATCCATCATAATGGTAGCATACCCAATATTCTCACTAAATCCTTTGTGTGTCCCTCGGTCCAACCTCTGACAATCACTGACCTGCTTACTGTGAGTGACATTTTCCAGAATATCATGAGAGCAGGAATTCTATATTGAGCCATTTTGTATTGGCTCCCTTCATTTAGTAAAATATATTTATTTTGTCTCTTATCATGAATTGAAAGCTCATTCTAAGTGCTGAGTAAATAATCCATTGTCTGCATGTGTCATGATGTGTTGTGTACTTACTGAAGAGCATCTTGGTTGCTTCCAAGTTTGGGAAATTTTAAATAAAACTACTATAAAAACAAATTTTTTGTACATTTAAGTTTTCAACTCTGTGTCAATACTAAAAGGAGTACAACTGTAAGATGATACTTAGTGCTCCTTTGCCTTGGAAAAAAATGTGCAAAACTAAGTATAATTAAGCAAGCAGATACTTAGAAGATGAATCAAAGTTGCCAAATATAAAAGCAGTTTGATTTCAAAAAGTCAAATAAATGGATTATTGGGAAGGGATAGACACTTATAACTGTCAAATAGAAAGGACCTAAAATTGAGAATTTTTCCCTTCATATGCTTCAAAGTAATATTTTCATATCACCTTACATATCTGAGAAGGCAACACTATTAATAGCAGGTTAATAGGATAAGGTTTCCTCCTTGAACATACTTTTCTGGAAGCCTCTTGACCAGGCAAAGCATAAAACAAAATGATATATTTGTGTATCAAGCCACGCCTATTCTACCTTCCTTAATCCACATGCTCTAACAGTAAGCCATGTCTTACTGAATTGCAAAAAAAAAAAAGGGAAAAATGTGTCACCTCTATTTTCTGATATTTATATGTCTAGGAAAAGAAAGGGGGATTGGACATAGATTAGTCCTGTCGTTAACATTGCTACCTTGGATTTTTTCATTTTCATCAAATCGTCCCCACACCAACACACAGAATTTTCATTTACCCTGGCTTCCTGGATCTTTTTCTCACACTTTCCCAGTGGCTCTCCAGAGCGAATGAAAGTGCCATTATCTATGGAACACCATAGTATAAAAAACAACTCTATATTTCATTTTTGGACCATAGTAATTTGTGATGAATTTTTAAGTAATGTTAAATCACACTACTAATATCCTATATACATTAGGGGAAATTGGCATCTAAAGCAACAAATAAAATCAAAAGCAAAAATCTGACTAGCATTTTGATGAGGAATACATTTGCATGTATTTTACATTTCATAAAACATATCTTAAGGTATAAAATATACCCAATAAAATGTAGTCCAAATAAATTCCATATTAGCATATATTTAAATATTATAAACATTGACCAATTTTGTACATTTCTAGTTTTCTAAAAAATGTTGCATGGTGCATTTCAACTCACTACCCAGGTGAGTTCCAAATGGAAGTTAACTGCATGATAAAGTAACAAAAGGATCCAAGGACTAATACAGTCTCTACAGGATATCTACCATAAAGATCATATATATGTAAATCCTTGAGAAAACATTGTTATTAGTTCTAGAGATAGTGGCTCTTGTCTATAATTTAATGTTTAACAATTCAGTAGGAGTGTATTTTAGATGAATTTAAATAAAAATTGAAACTGGATATATAAGCTACACACACACACACACAAATTTAAAGAAGACTACCATACTACCACTCAGTTTGATGTGAAAAAGTTATGACCAGCCACATTCACAAGTATGACATGCTAGAATACTAGGTACATTACTGTGTGTTCTCTACTAAGTGAATGAATGACACACACAAACAATACAAAAAGTATATACACATGTATTTTCTTAAAAGAATTTGAGCTGGTAAGAATAAAAATTATTCAAATAAACAGCAAATCCAGAAGGAAACCAAGTTCTTACTTGCCTTGAGATCACAGTTAAGACACATAAATGTGATCTTCAAGTTACAAGTGCTCATAGGACTTGAGAGAGAAGCAAGGGTAAGCTTCATTCAGTGTGGGAAGTTTAACAGGAGGGATTTATATCAAATAAGGCTATTTATAGTCTATCAACTTATGGTAAAGATAACTACAGTTTAATTCCATTTCTGATAGCTAATTCTATATGAACTCAAATAGGCTATGGGGTGCCAAATTGTAACTGGGTGGTCCCTAGGAGAAGGGAAGTTCCAGGTTCCCTGCCCCACCCAGAAGGAGGGTGGAGCTGAGCAGAAAAAAAGGAGAAAGGGAAAGAGAGGAGAAGAGAAGGAAGCCAGATGGAGAACAAGGAGG
>NW_004567107.1:57517983-57549520 GCF_000260355.1 Condylura cristata | reverse complement strand
CGAGGGGATGGGTAACCTCAGGTGTTTGATTTAGAAGTTATATTCTTTGTGTTCCATATTGTATATTCACTGTATTAAAGTCACTTTTCATTAAAGCTTTATATGTTTTGTCTTGTTGCGGCGGATGGCAGAACCCACTTAGAGCAGGCAGGTTTTGGAGCTTCAGGGGTGCCTCTCTCCCCCTGTCCTCTAACAGAATTGAGGTGCCCTATAACAAATGACTGGTTAAACATTACTGTATCTCTAGAAGTTTATTGTTTATGAAATTTACATTTGAATCAATGTAGTGATTAAAGCAGATTGCTCTTCCTAATGTGAGTGGGTCTTATTTAATCTGTTAAAGATCTAGGTAGAACAAAAGGTTAGATAAGGAGGAATGTTCTCTAAAAATATGCAAGCAAAAAAACAGCAAAAATAGAAAAAGCCAATAAAAGGATTACTAGTAGTTGTGAAACAATTGGGGTTCAAAGACAAGGCAAGGTTTCTTTCTTACCTAGGAAACCTTTTGTAACAAATCTCAATATCTAAATCTAGGAAAAGAATGATGTGTAATCCATACACTGAATCCCTCATGAATTGGTAGAGAATTGCTCTAGGATATAAACTCCCTTCTATTACTGACTTTTGGCTGCCTCCGGGCCAGCCAGCTTCTGTAATGCTGGAGGAGGCCTACTGTGAGAATAATCATATAAGAGATTCAGTATAAAATCTTGTAGGTTCAGATGTTCAAGGTTTCATTATTTATACTCATGTGAACACAACCGTACATACTCAAAAATCAGAGGGAATTAATTGGTAATGGGAAGTCCATGGGGAATAAAACTGAGATGAAAAATTACAAAAACAAGAAGAATGATATAAAATATGTATATATATATATAAGTACATATATATGAAATATAAAAGAAAAAAGAAAAGTACACTAAAAATAGGAAAAATTGGTAACTTACACTTTAGAATATAATACCAGGTGTTAAAAATAAAAATCTAAAGTGAATCAACAAGAAATTAGAACTAACAAATAACAAAAATAATCTTCAGGATAATGAAATACTAAAAAATATGCAAATGTACTATATTTTCATCCACTAAACAAATTTAAATTTTAAAGGTTTGAAAATCACACAGATAATAACATACATGATTCATTTAAAATCTGCAATGAAAAGATAACTTTAGTATTTTAAAATATGCAGATAGTCATATTTAGAGATGAAACAATTCCAACCTAAAAAAGGTAGTGAGATAGGATGGATATTACATAATGACTAAGGGATCAGTAGATCAAGATGATATAATACTCATCAATGCATGCACCAAATCAGTACTTAAAAGAATAGATAAAGCTGATGAACAATAACAGCCTGAAGATAAGAAGTTAGACTGACGGACTAAGGAATTCCATACAATGAAAACTGAATCCACAGTCTTCTCAACTGACAATAGGACATTCTCAATGAAAATGTTTCTGTGAAAGGACAGACAAACTCATCTAAGTTCACTGGAGGTGGGGGAGGGGAAGGGAGGAAAAGGAATAAGCTCTAATAACTAGAATAAAAAATGAAAGAATAATTTAGTAAACACATGTTAGAAATACAGAAGTCATAAAAGAGGCTATGAAAAAATTGAATAACATAGGTAAAATAGAGTAATTCTTGGACATGTACAACCTTCCAAGATTGAATTAAGCAGAAACAGAAAATCAGAAGAAAGCATTTTGCAAGCAAGGAAACTCAAACAGAAACTAAAAGCTTACCCCAAAATAAAATTCCACAACCAAATAGTTTTACTACTAAGTTCTACCAATTTTAAGCCAGTGCCTGTCTTCTTAAACTCTACAAACATGTTGAGGAAGAGCAAATATTTCCAAACACATTATAAAAATTAATACTCTGTAAAAATTATTATTCCAATACTCGGTAAAAATTATTCCAATATTACTCTGATTCTAAAATTGGGTAAGGGCATCCCAACAGAAGAAATCTATACACCAACACAATCTCTGAAGACCACAGATGCAAAAATCGCCAGAAAAATATTAGCCACTAAATGTAGCAATATATTGAAAGTATTATACATTAAGACCAAGAAGGACTTATTCTAGGGACACAAAGATAGATCAACACATGGACATCAATCAATGCAATATACAACATCAACTAAAGTTAAAAATTATACTATTATATCATTAGATGCAGGAAAAAATCAATATCCACTCATAATGAAAATTCTCCCAAAAAAGTGAAGATAGAAGGAGTTACCTCAACATGATAAAGACCGTATATGATAGGGCCACAGCTAGTACACTCAACAAAGAAAAACAGGAATACTTCCCTCTAATAAGGTCAAGGATTCCATTCTTACCATATAGCAATTGGAGTTGAAACGAGAACAATTAGGCAACAAGATGATAGAGGAGCAATCTGCAGAAAGAATATAGCTCTAAAGTGGTCACTATTCACAAAGCACATGACCATATACATAGCACTATCCCAGTCAAGGGAAAGGACAAAATATCCGAAAAATGAAACAGTCAGTGATGTGGCAGATTACAAAATCAATGTAGAAAATTGTGTTGCAATTCTGTACACACACAACAAAGTGAAAACTAAGAAACAAAAAAACTGTCTCATTTTCAATTCCATAAAAAAGAAGTAAATGTCTAATAAACTCAACACAAGAAATGAAAGACCAGTACAATTAAAACCGTAGGGTATAGTTAAAATAAATGGAAGACATGTAGAAATGGAAAGATATTCCAGTTCAAAGATTGGAAAAATTAATGTTAAAAAAGAAAAATCACACAGGCCCTCCTTGGTGGTGTAGCAGGTTAAAGCACAGCACTGAGAAGCTAAAGCCACTTCCGCATGAGTTTGATTCCCGCCTGCCCCGGAGCTGACCACATGGTGTGGCAGACCTCTCCTGACCCGCCCGCTGCTCCCCTCAGCAGTGTACTTCATCGATCTTCCTGTTCTGCTCCCCACTCTGTCTCTGATGAAGCCTCTCACTGCTCCTAAGCCTCCGGCCTGTACCCCAGTTCTGTATCCACAAATAAATAAGTCTTTAAAAAGAAAAAATCACACAAATTTCTATCAATCCACAAAATACTCCAAATATACAAATTGATCTTGACCAAAAAGAGAATAATGAAACAATGCAGCAATCAGACCTCAGAGACTTCAAAGCTATAGATATCAGAACAGTAAAGTACTGGAATCAAAATACACACAACACACAATTATATGAAAAGTTAATTTACAATAGAGTAGCCTAACTATGCACTGAAAATGAAAGTCTTTTCAACAAATGCTGTTGGAAAAACTGGACAGGCACAGGCAAAGAATGAAACTTGAGCCTATCTCATCTATATACAAATTTAATCAAATCAGATCAAATACCTGAATACATAGAAAAATATTGGCAAAATACTTCATGATATTGACATTAGTGATATACTTGATACCTGCAAGAGCAAGGGAAACAAAATCAAAATGAACAAATGGGACTATATCAAATTAATACACTTATGCATCATGGGGAAAAAAAACTACCATCAAAATGAACTGGCATTTAATTGAATCTGTACATGATACATTTGACAAGGAGCTAATACACAGGTACAAACAATCTAACCAAACAAATAACCTATTGAAAAATGAAAGGAAGAAATGTTAGACACTTTTCCAAGTGGCCAACAAGCACATGGAGAAAAAAAATCATATATTAGCAGAGAATGCAAAGTGAAACTACACTGAGATTTCATATTATGTTCATGAAAATGGACCAAATCAAAAATTTCAAAAAACAGCAGTGTTCACAGTGTATTGAGATAAAGGACTCTTTTTAACAATGCTGCTGGGAATATAGACTTGTCCAGGCCCTAGAGAAAATAGAATAGAGGTTTCTCAAATGTTAAATTTAGAACTACTGTGTGATCCAGCAATTCCACTCCTAGGTTTCTATCTAAAGAAACATTAACTTGAAGGGAGAGACATGCTACTATTTTATTGTAGCATTATTTACAAGAGCCATGGCATGAAATCAACCTTTGTGCCAAAATACATGAGTGGATAGAAAAGAGGTGGTACAGATACACACAGGTATAAAGAAATGGATTCTTGCCATTTGTGACAAGGATGGTACTGTAAGAGATCATGCTAAACCAAATAAATGAGGAGGAGAAAGAAAAATGCTCATCTATAGAATATAGAGAAACAAAATGAAAGAATGGACTACAGTAAAATGCAACTAGGAATCTTCTTGTAGAGTTGAGGTTCCCCGAACAGGGAACTGAGAAAAATGAGAATGTTGACAAAATTCCAGCAAGCTTGTTCAAGTAACAATAATTCATGAAACATATTAAATATGAAATCTGTAATAAAATGAGTGACATACCTACAAATTAGGAATGTAATAAAGAGGTAACAAATGGATATTATGTACTTTTTGCCAGTACATATAGATACTTCAGTGAATTAAAAACATCCTGAAAATATTATGATACAGGTTGATTCAGGATACCATATAGAGGCTTAGAGATTTCAATGACCACTTGAGAAATTGATGAACTCATAATAAAATGCTCCAGGTCTAAAATAGTTTAGTGGTAAATTCCATTAAATGTTAATCATAGGGGTCTTCCTGGTGGCTTAGGGGTTAAAGACACAGCACTATCAAGCTTTTGCCAGCCACTACAATATGAGTTCAATCCCTGCCCAAGGATATGACCCCGATGGTGTGTCAGGCCTCTCCTGTCTTTCCCGCTGTTCCCCTCACCAGTTTATTTCAAGAGATCCTCCTGTTCTGCTCCCCACACTGTCTCTGGTGAATGCCCTCACCCCTACACCTCCAGCCTCACCCCCGTTCTTGTATACATGAATAAATCTGAAAAAAATAAATGATAACCATACACAAATTCCCCTAGGTTATGAAGGAAGTAAAGTTCTCACTCATTTTAGAAAGAGTTCAATGATAAAATTGAGAGGGCTGAATGAGACACACAATCTAGCTTATAACTGTAAGTACAGATGCTTAAAGAGTACTTGATCAATAAAGTTAAAAGATGCCTATGCTATGATAAGATTGAATTTATTCTAAAATATGTATTTTTTTAAGATTTATTTATTCATGCATACAGAACTGGGGTACAGGCCAGAGATGTGTGGAGGGTGAGAGGATTCACCAGGGACAGAGTGGGGAACAGAGTGGGGAGCAGAACAGGCAGATCGACGAAGTACACTGCTGAGGGGAGCAGCAGGTGGGTCAGGAGAGGTCTGCCACACCATGTGGTCACGTCCGGGGAATTGAACTCATGCGGAAGCGGCTTTAGATTCTCAGTGCTGTGCTTTAACCCACTGCGCCACCAGGGAGGGCCCCTAAAATATGTATTTTTAACTTTTATAAACTTTTTCCTTCGATAAACTTTAAAATTTCTTTGAAAAAACAACCATCCCTTTAGAAAATTCAGGGAAAATAAGAATCAAAGTCTATATTTTTTAATAGACAGCAAATTTCTCTATAAAAGACATTCAAAATGAAGTGGGGTTTATTTTAATTAATATGAGGTTGCCACAAATTTGCTGAATATTAAATTAAAGGTATATACATAAACAGAAGACATTTTTAATTGTGTATCAATATTATATAACAACAAATACAATGACAATTTTAATAAAGTACATTAGGATTATCATAAAATATTAATAAAATATATGAAGACCTAAATCGGATTATAGATTACAATATATGAAAGGAATCCATGCAAATGAACTGAAAGATTGAACATCATAATGTCAGTATGTAAACTTAATTGATTGATTTAATATAATAAAGTTCAAATTTGTTAGTTTGTTTTGCTGTTTTAGAACTTATGCAAGAGTGCAAAGTATAGTATGATACCACACATTTGAAGAGATAGGAACTTATATCCTGAAGACATATACACTGTTGGTGTTGTAAACCAGTATTACCTCAATAAGTTAATTTGATTAAAAACAGAATATAGGCCCTCCCTGGTGGTGCAGCACTGCAAAGCTGGTCGAGGCCACTTCAGTTGGAGTTTGATGGATCCCCGCCCTTGAGGTGACCTACATGGCGTGGCAGACCTCTCCTGTCATAACCAATGCACCCCTCAGCAGTGTACTTTGTCATTCTGCCTGTTCTGCTCCCCATTCTGTCCCTCGTGAATCATCCACTGCCCCTGCACCTCCGGCCTGTATCCCAATACTGTATGCATAAATAAATAAATCTTTAGAAAAATTTATAGAGTACAAAAGTACACTTATGGAAACATGATTTATGATAGAACTGGTATTATCCCAAAACAGACAATAGATGTCCATTTCAACATTCTGTGTAAAATAGCTTGCCCTTAATGTTAAAAGTGAAACTGATCCTTTACCTTATATTATGCATGAATGCACATTTCAAGTGGACTGAAGTCAATAAAGAAAGTCAAAATTAAACAAAAACTATTTTTTTCTTTACGTTTTTGTCAGAAATTCCACAACATTTCTGTATTCTCTGTACATAAATGTATTGCTTACATCTTTCTGGTAGGAACTCACTTCTTCGGTTAGATAAACCCACCTATTCCATACGATACTTTCTAAACTATTTCCTACAGTTTTTCTTCTTCTTCTACTTCACACATTAGTAATTAATTAAAAAAAAATTGACCCACTTTCTAACAAGTCACTTTACCTTTCCTAAAATCAAATTAAATGAAATGCCTATACCAACATTTGCCAGTGCATGTTCCATACAAGTTCTTGAATGATAATCAAAAAAGTTTGGAAACCTTATAAAATTGTATTTTCTATTAAAGGGCCATATCATATATTACCATATAGCTTTGAGTTGCTCTAACTGCTGGAGCAAATTTACCTAACTTATTTGATGATCTTCTTATTTGATTATCACCTGGGGTCCTTAAATCAATGTAGTAACATACATATGTACTTCCAGGGGACTTTCTGAGCATTGTCTGGTATCTGGTTTGTGAAGATAATCATAATGCATTGTATATATTTTGAACTTATGTAGACAGGTTTGATAATTTCCTCATTCTGCCTTATAAAATTTCTTAGAGGGAAGTAGCACATTAGAAACTTAAAATTCAAGATGGCATATATATATATATATATATATATATATATATATATATATACATACACACACATACACACTCACAGAGACATATAGATATAGTTGCATTCATACCATAATTTATGCATAACTAAAAATTTATAAGAAAAACATTTAAAAAGTGGATGAGGTTTACAATAAATTTTTTGAGGATTTTGTTTTTATTGAGGTAACATTGGTTTGTAAGATCGTATATGATTTAGAATTATAAGATCACACCTTTCAGGTGTATATTACCACACCCAATGCCAAGGCACTGAAAGTCCTCCACCATAGTCCATTGTACCATTCCCCCACACTGAGGCTTACAATGTTTTAAGAACACTATCACTATGGCAATACTGGGTTAAAATTTATTATTAAATTGAAGGACCATGCATTTATCAACTCAGATACTTAGAATGCTTAGAATCAGTAATATATAAGCATGCAATTTATAATTACTAGAATTCATTTCTATTCATATGGAACTCACTGCATTATGCAGCTACACTAGAATATTGAGTCAAATTTAATGAAACAAGTAAATGATACACTGAATAAAGTAACCAGATATTGAAAACATTTGCCTTTATATTTACATGGAGAGCTTTTTAAAAAGCAATAGTTGAAGCAATGGAATTCAATAAAGAAATATACTGATATATATATATAAATATCAAAGGTAAACGTTATAATATTAAATTGAAAGGAAAGTGTAAATTAAATCATAAATGAGTTTTGAATCACATCTCTGAAAGATAATATCCATAATTGTTGGAAAACAAAATCCTCCTTTATGGTTTGTATTTCTGTTCTTGGCAATGCCTAAATATTGGAATGTGGTTATATTCACTGTGACTACTTGATGTCATTTTTCAATTTACAACTATCAGATATCATAGGTATAATAGCAAAACAAAGAAAGTATCAGAAGATAAATCAAGAGGGATACAATTTGGTTCAGCATATTGGAGGCTTTTTGTTTTTTGTTTTGTTTTTTTGTAACTACATAATACATCAATTGATAGCTATGATTTAAATGCTTACACTCAAGGAAAATACCTGTTATGGAAACAGAAATATTTATTGCAATAATATCTCTAACTATCCATGAACTATATCTACCCACCTAACTTTACCTATCATTGAAAAAAACCCATCCACATATACTTTACTTAAATTTGGTATTTTAGAATCATGAATAACTGAAAAGTATCTAAGCAAATGCTTGATTACACAATAGATAGTACTGACTTATAATTGTCATTACTTCGAATTACTAATGCCTGATCATCCCTTATTTTTATTTAACTCTCATAGTATTAAAAATTATTTTCATGTACATTAAATAATAGCTAACCAATTATAAGAAGTGTCATATACAGTAACTAAGTAGCTAAAACAAATCATTCAAGTAAGTGGAAACATTTATCTTCCTATACCTCGAACATCTATTGGCTTGACAGAATATGCAGAAATACTCTATGTTATAGTGTACCTAAAACTAGACATAGTTTTTGACACCTAAATGGTTTGTCCACATTCTGGAAGGCAACTATGATAACCATTATACTACCACCATTAATTAATTCCATAACAGGAGGAATAGAAATAAAATACAGTAGCTAAAATTTTGAAACCCATTCATAATTGTTTTAAGGTCTGCAAACCTCAGAACAAACCTATTGAGTATACTCTAAACACTTCACTTTACAGATAAGAAATCTGAAACCCAGATGTAGAAACAACTGACTATCTACATGAAAACAATAAAATAAAAAATAAACCCTCCAAGAAGCAAACATAAAGGGTTACCATGGGGAAAGACACTGGGAGTAAAAACGGTTAAAGTGATGGAGAACAGAGAAGTGTCAGACTACCTCACAGGGAGCAAAGAAGGCAGAGAGTTTGGAAAGGGAAGTCTGAGGCTACATGTCAAGTTTTCAAAATTTGGGTAAGTCAATGAGAAGGCCTTAAGCCATGCTAACAAATAAGGCCACTAATGATTTTATGATTTTTTATATTGGTTTCCTTGGAAACTAGCATAGATTCTTTAATATGTAGAGATTCAAGAAATACTTATTTTGAAGTAAAAAAATATATGCAAAAGAATAAAACAGGTTTTAGTGGAATAATATTGTCACTAAATCCCCAAATGACAGATCAAGAAAATAAAAATGCATGTATTGTTCCAACAAGAATTTGTTAAGTACCCAAAATTGTCCAGACACTGGGTATAGTATTTTATGAGAACAAAACTTTGGTAGTAACTGAATCACTGTCTTAAATGAGCCTACATAGTACGTTTTTCTTACAGTTCACCTGGGTAAGTATTTAATTCCTTGGGAAAAAGCAGTTGAAGAAACACAATAGTTGCAAAATGTGTTTAACTATAAGTTTCTGTGTTTTCCCACAATAGTTTATTTTTTATGTTTTTGTATAGTGTGGTTCCAGTCGACCTCAGTTTATGCTTTTCATATAAAGAGAACTGTCTAGGATATATCACTTTTATATATGCATATAATTATGCATGATAGATCAGATTAACCTTAGTTAGCAATTTTGGTCAAAATTCTGGTACTCATTGTAGAATTGTAGGTAGGTTTGACAAAACACTCTGTGCATCCAGAAAATGGAATAAAGCATTGTAAAATAAATTAAATCTAGAATGTCCCTCTTCTTGTCCCATTCATTTAATTACATATTGTTACATCTCTATATAGTATCATAAATGGATTAATAATTTATTAAATGAATTATCATTATTAACTGAATCAACATGACATATTTAAAGGAAAATTTTTAAATATCAAATTATATGAGCAAGCTTTGCATACATAGATGCCTTGAGAGAATTCATGGTTGTAAACATATTGTAATTTCTGTGGCGAAAAGTGAAGTTCTAAAAAGATTGGTGTCATGTATACAAGGGACTAGCACAAAGAATAATGAAAAATATTTTTTGATAATCTGAGCAATAACTCAAGAAGATTCATTTTCAACTGAAGGATAATTCAAAAAGTATCCAAAAAGCTTGTGGAAAATATTAGGAACATTTCAGAACCTGTATAAATTTTCTTCCTGTATCTTTAAGACTAAGTTAATACTGAAGAAATTAAAATATGTATCATAAATTTTAATATATCAACATTAAAAATAATAAAAGAGATTGTGGAAAAAAATAGACAAATCTTTGAAATGGTATCTTCAAAAGGATATAGATTCTCAAGAAAAAAAGAAAGCTTGTCTTTACTTCCATTTGGAAAGTAGGACCTACCTGAAATCTTTCAATATATGCTCAATTAAAACAAACTATACTGGAATATTTCTTTACATGGGTCCTTGGAAGAAAATATGGTTATAGGCAGCGTTGCGTTTTACCTTATATAAATATTTGCTACAATCCCCCCTAAATAACATGGATTTCTGTAGTACAGAACTAGAAAGTTCAGTGTTACAAACTTTGCTAACTTACTTGATCACATTATTGTCCAAAGCTTCAATCAAACCTGGGTCTATACAATAAGTAAGACAAAGATTTTTTTTTTAAATACAAGTTTTTCATGAATTAGAGACTTTTAGGAAGGAGGGAACAAATATTGATATTTTTATTACCAGAATGGGCATTACAACCTTTATTTCCTTTCATATTGAGAGGCACGCACTTTGCTAATTATTCTGTCACTAGGTGTAACTAATGCTCATCATGGCTGGTAGATGCTGATTGCCTTCTCAGACTCCCCTCAATGTCATGTCAAGCAAAATTACAGTGGCAATGTAGCAAAACTAATTAGGCCTCACTGACCTTAGCAGTGGGCAGTTCTCATCGATCTCAGCCCAAGCTTGTTAGAATTTTGAAAAATGAAAACAAAGCAGAAAAATATTTCTACTTGCTACTAGCCCTTTCTAATCACCTATTCATTCCAAGTGACATGAAATTAATGAATCCTCTATTAAAGGGGGCAACATTCTGGAAAGAAATGAAAAGGAAATCCCTTGAGATGCAGTTTTAATTACATGTCTGTCTTAGTCAGTTCAGGCTGCTGTAACAAAATACTGTAGAGTAGGGGGTTTAAATATCACAGATTTCTCACAGTTCAGGAGACTGGGAAATCCCAGGTCAAAATATTTATAATAATATGTGTGCTTAGCAGATTCTGTGAAGAAGATTCTCTTCCTACTTTGCAGATAGTCACTCTTAACTGGTCTACAGAGAGACTACCGCTCTCCCATCTATTATAAGGACACAAACCTCATTCACAAGGGTTCTACCTTCTTACCTAATTATGTTAGGCCCTGAAATCTATCCTCCAAATACTATCACATCATGAACCAGGGCTTTAATATATGAATTTTAGGGTACACAACTATTCAGTCCATAGTAATGTCACTTCCCCATCTTTACTTATTCTATCATTTTGCTCAGTATTTTTGTTTTTATCAGTGAATCAGTGTTAGTACAAACACTTAAAAAGTTGAAATGACATAGGCTCATGAAAATGTCATAGTCATATTTAAATGATTACGTTTGACTAACGTATGAAATCACATGCTAACTTCAAGATTCAATATATGCTAAGTAAGGTTGCATGTTAAAGAAGAATACATAAAAATTTTGCTTGAAAACAGTCATTGCCCTATTCATATATTAACACAAAGCATTTCATTGATCATGTTATGACTTCCAATTTTCAGATAGCAGTTCTCAGTCACATTTGGGTAATACTAACACCAATACTTCTTCTTTTATAAAATGTGTTTTTATTTATTTCATATAATTATGTAAACCCAATTCAGGATTTTCTTTGTTATTTGTTGACTTCCTTATACAAGTTCAACATTTCAATGGTGATTATAGGTATAGAGGCATTTTGACAGAAATATTAAGAAATAAAATGTTAGAAATACCAATGTGTTTATCAATATGACAAAATAATATATGGTAGAGGAGCTTTTCAGACAAAACACTTTGAATTGTATAATCTCAAAATAAAAACAGGATGCCATATACTACATGGTAACACAGAATGCCCATCTTCTGAGGGCAGAAGTTTTTTGTGGTTAACACCATTGGGTTCTGAAAAACTATGCATAGTTGTGTGTGAAAGTCTAACTCCAAATATTAGGAAATTATATTCTCTCTATGGAATACCTAGTGGTGCTTAGCCAGAGAATAAATTTCCAAACATAAGTCACCTAATAGTGGAAGTATACTTACTCCTTTGAGAGTTTTCCAAATTCTAGTAAGTGGTCACAAGTCCTACTGGTTATGTTCTTTAAATATTTTATGAAACTACTGCTCTTTTCCCTCTTATCTGTGTCTTCTCCTGAGTTAAGGAAACTTTACTCTTTCTTGGCAAGTTCTCTTGCCAATATATTACTCCTCACATCTATTACTTGGTATAGTCCATTTTCCCCACCATTTAATCTCACCTTGCCTTCTAATTTGTTTCAATCAGCTATTTACAAAATAAAATAAAATAAAATAAAAAATTCCTAGGAAGACATATCAAAACTGCTAAAACAAAAATAAATCTGATTAGAGATTAATTAAAATCTTCCCTTTTGTTTCCCATTAAGACTATCTCTGTTGCAGTGGTTTAGCCTATTAAATATTATTCAAGACTAATGCCAATACTATAGAAATGCTACTTTTTGCAGGGTGGAGAAAGGAGATATATTCTAAATGAAGCTGATAAAAAATTTTTGTGATACTGCTTATAACACACAATGCCTGACCAAAATGAAATGTTATATGGGTGCCTCTAGATACAATATTGCAAGATAAGATAATAAAGTATCTGAGGATTTAAAAACCAGTAATACAATTCTCATCAAATCCCAATCACATGATTGTCTAGACACATTTGATCAGATTCACTTTAAAATCCACAAATAACTTAAGCAAGGTTGCTAGGTACTACACCAAAATCAATTTCAATTGTAAATATCAAAAATAAATAAAAAATGGAAATTCTAAATACCATTTAAGTTTCCATATGGCAAATATATAATTTTCCCAAATTACAGCATAATTTCAATTAAATCATAACAAAAATTTTAATTACCATTTTTGTCTTAGTTTTTGTGGGAATACAGAAGTTAATAATGTGATTCTACAATTGATAGAGCCTTCAACCTGTCAAGAATAGCTAAGACTCACTAAGAATAAGAAGTTTGATCCACAAATCATCAATGTTAATACAACGCCTCATAAATTAAGATGTTATTAGTCCAAACAAAACTGAAGAAATAGAATAGAGGACTAAAAATAGACCCACATATGTAAATTGACTTGCTTTATAATAATTAGGGTAAAGGACAATCATTTCAGTAAGAGGTGGACATTTGGTAAATTAACAGCATATGGACACCAGTGTCATCTTCATATCACATTTCCATCAATTCCTGTGAACTCTAGCCCTAGTGATGAAAATCATTTCAAAAAACTCCTAGAAGACCATTCAGTATATATTCTGGTAAAGTACATTGATCAAAAAGTAATAAAATTGAATAAGATATATAACAGATATCAGTACCACCTCTGAAGAGTTGATAAGGACATAGAACAACTGGATTTCTATCATATTGCAGAAAGACTATAAAATGGCCCAACTATGTAGGAAAGTTAAACCTACAGTTGCTGATTCAGCAGTTTCACCTGCAGACGATTGGTCAAGACATAAGCAAATATGTGATCACAAAAAAATATATATATAAAATGTGTATAGCAACCTTACTGAAAATGACCCCCAGTTGGTAACAACCCTAATATCCACCAACAGAATGGGTAAACAACAGAATCAATAAGACAAATGTAAATAATCTATTGATAGAAATGATGGATATAAATCTAAAAGCACTAAGTTGAGAAAAAAGACAATACAAGTCATTGAATATATATAATCTAATTACATGAAACTATAATAAACAAAAATGGCAAAGTTATAGGATCAGAGCAGTGTTTGCATCCTGGAGATGGTGACTGAATAAAGAGAATGAGGAAACTTTCTGGAGTGAATGCAACTGTCTATATTTTTTTATTAAGAATTCAGTTTTATATATAAGTACAAATTTCAGATTTCACTGAATTTTTATTATCACTATAATAATAATTGTGCATTTGAAATAATTAGAATAGCCGATCCATGTTCTATAACCAGGTTGCAACGTGGTAACTGAGATATAAATGAGAATACAAGCTCTAGAGTTGTAATGAAGATTACATCATGATCTTACTTTTTAAATGTGATAGACAACAGAAATGCCAAACAGAGGAAGAGGACTCAAGTAATTAAAAATTCAATACTATAAAAAAACTAATACCATAGGAGGGATGCAAATATAATTCAATAGGTGGTGAATGCCCATATTAGTATGAAAATACTTATTGACTAGGAAGTTCATTACACATAATGTTAGGAAGATATTCACATTCAAAAGCTTATAAAATATGAAAGAAACAATATAGTGCATTATTCAAAAGCATTTTAAAAAGGGAGTTTCACTAATTTATTTACAAGTAAACAAGATGATTGTGTAACAGTTGTTAAGTATAATGGCTATGATTTAAATTTACTAAAAAAAAAAAAAAGCAAAATCAGCAAAGCCAAACCATGAAAACAAAACATAAAATCCACAAATATTGTTAAAAATACCAATAAATTGTGACCAGAGATAGAGCTTAAAATACCAAAACAATATAAAAACTAAATAAGAAATGATGTCCGGAATAATTCATGAATTGAAACACTGAATATACATAGCACTAATTTTGCTAGGCAAAGTTCCTGGAACTTTAATAATTATCATGGAAAACAGGTATCATCATAAAATCATCATGCCTAAATCATTTTAATAAACTTGAATATTCCAATTAACCCCATAAAATTTATAGACATGCAAAAGCAAAATAAAAAAAAAATAGATGTCATCCATGTTTTAGCTTATAAAAACTGTAATGAATAGAAATTAAATGAAACTCTAATAAAGAGCACAATATATCACATTAAACCATTATCAAACTCTTTTCATCCTAAGCCATAGACCATTTCTTAAAATATCCATGATTCTTTTCTCTAAACTTTTCTTAAAATAGACCTCGAAAAGGCACCCCAAGGGCCTCCATGGGGGCACAGAGAGTTAAGTCTTAGCACTATGAAACTATGCCACTAGAGCAGAGTTAGATTCCGTCAGTGAACTGACCCACATGGCACAACAGACCTTTCCTGTCTTAGCTGTTGTTCCCCTCAGCAGTGTATTTCAGTAGATCTGCAGTTCCTGCTCCCCACTCTCTCTGGTGAATCCCCTCATCTCTCAGCACCTCCGGCCTATATGTCAACTCTTGTATGCATAAGTAAATCTTAAAAAAATAATAATGGATGATAAAAATAATATTTTTAGCCATGGTTTTACCTGATGAACACACATCAAAATAAATTCTACAGGGTTAATTTGTTATTAATATGTCAGGAAATTCCTGAAACCAGATTCAAAAACCCTGTATGAAGAATAGAAATGATGAAAAATGATGAACTCCACTTCAAGTGTAAAGTGTTTTATCTTAAAAACAGTTAAAAACATTTTTAATATATAAGAAATAATTGTCATGTTACTCCAAGTGGAAGAAAAAGATTCCTTGACTTTGAAATCACAGAAGAAATTACAATAAACTTACAAACTTGAATATAAAAGGGTTCCAAAGTTTATCTTATAAATCATATAAAATAAAAATAAAAAGCTAATAATTGAGATGTAATAATTTAGCCATTTTGTTTTGTCAAAGAACACATTTAAGAAAATGTAGCCTGCAATACAAGCATATGAAAGATTTATACAAAAATAGGTAAAACTTATGCCAAGTATTTTTTCTTACATCATATCAAAAATTGTCAATAAGAGCTAAAATAGCCAAAATGTCCTAGCAAACAAAACATAAATGGCCACACTGAGTGGGCACAGTTGTCATGAAATTGGCATCTTTATTAAGATCTAGTGGCATTATAATTTCAAACACACCTTTGGGAAATTATTGTGAGAATGTATAGCACACATCTTATAATTTTACATTCCTTTTCTAAGTAATTCTGAATCTAAATTTTACCCTAAGGAAATAGTTCGATAGAATTTCAAGTGGAATGTGTGGAAACATTTATACCATCTCTGATAATACTAAAAATATGTCCAACCAAAGAGGACACATTAAATAGATTCTGATGCACTGAAAGGGTAAAATTATCTATAGATTTTAAATGACTAACTATGAATAATAATAATAGTATTGTAGAAAGCAAAATTATAAGATCAAAAAAGATATAACATGGCATCTATACTATGATTATAATTATGTAAAAATATCATGCATGTAGAAAGAAATGATTATAAACTTAATTGTTGTATTATAATGATGTTTTAAAGTTACTATTATTTGAGAATTTGTATTTAAAACTATAATGTCTTTTTATAAGAAAAAAATTAATGAACCACTTTTTATTTTTCTATATTACTGCAAACTTACATAGTGCATAATAATGAATAGCATGGAAGCCATTAGTATAGAGAAAGTACATCATTGACCTTCTGCTTATGGAAGAATAAACTGACCTTCAAAATAAAGGACGGGAAAGAAAACTATTATGAATTAATCCAAGTAACTTTGTTAATATCTGCCAAAAAAATAAAAAAAGAAATAGGAAACTGGAATAGTCCTTGCTGACCTTCTGGATTCCTATGACACAGTATAACTTTGAGACCTCAAGTAAAAATTGCAGTCTATTGTACCTGACAGCAAGCTTTGCACTTTCATTATGCATATAATATCTAATAGATCTTTTGAAATCATTACCTGTCAAAAGGGGAAAAGAAAGGCAGAGGAAAACCTTGAAGAATAGAGTTTGTCAAGGGTCAAAGTAAATGGCAATATACTTTAATAAGCAATAAGTTCCACATTATCTCTGGGTGGCCTACACACTCAGTGGACTGTGGTATCTATATATTGAATTACAGAATAACTTCTTAGTGGCTCACAATACCCTTCCAGGATGTCTCTCTATTAATTTACAGGCTTACATGTAGTAAAAAATAACTAAATACAAGTTATTGTCATTGTTAACCAAGTGACACAAAGTGAGAGGATAGATTTTTGAGCAACCAAAACCCTAAGATGCATTACTTATTATTGAATATCATATTTTTTATCATTCAAACTACTGTTTCCTTATACTAACTGTTAAGCTGAAAAGCAACCTTGTGTTTTCATCTTTTCAGCACTCATTAGCTAATGTATAAATGCCAATGACCAGTCACAGTGTAGACAGTACAAAAGACCCAATGTTATTTGCTAACAATGAGTGAAACTTTTTCACCTAAATGGTTCCAATCATGGCATAATTACAGAAATTACAAAAACTGCCTTTCCATGAGTGACCCTGGATATAAGAAGATGGGAAACAGTCTTTCTTTATACTCCCAAACATCTTACCACATCCATAACTAGAGGCTGTGTGACTGACATAGAAACAAGTCAGATAAATTCCTCAGATTTTATTTTGTGCTCTGTCGTAAGAGACTTGCCATCTTCTCTATGTCTTTGGATCTCTCTTTCTATATATACACACACACACACACACACACACACACACACACACACACACACACAGGAGTTAACCTTGATAACATGTCTCCAAAATTACTGCCAAGTCAAGTGCCCCCTTCTTTCAACAGTGCATGTAAGAAAGAAACAAAATCACTCACTTGGTAACCATCTGGAAGTTTGTTGAAATCATGTATTTTGAAAAGTGTCAATGATAGGTCCTAAGGACAATATCTCCCTTCTCTCCACCTTTACAAATTATAATGTGGTGGCGTGAAGTCCATAGGGATTATGACCAAGATGGAAAAAAAAATGCAAAAAATGAAGAATGATGTTTAAAAAAAAGTCTAATATGATATTTACCCTTGTTTTGCTTACAATGGAATGGAAAGAAAAAGTATGGAATTCATGACACCATTTTTTCCTATAATCTTAAGCAAGAAGAAAGTCACTTTTAGGGTTTCTTTGGTGATATAATTTAGCAGAACATTGTAAAGTTCAGAGGACAGTATATCATATATAGTTGATTAGTTTTCCTTCTTTTGCTGAACCGCTGATAACTAGAGGCAAAACTTTGTTGGTACATTAGGTAGGACGACTTAAGATTCTAAGCACAAAATACTGGTAATAGAGTAAGAATTACTGTTAATTAAAATTCAAGTGAATTTTATTGCAAAATACAATTTACTGAACTACCTTGAATATTCAGATTCTGGATATAAGTTTATATTTTCAGACTCCAAAGATGGATTTTTAAAAACATAGGTTTTACTTAAAAGAAGTTATAGTTCATTGACTTTAGGTGGATCATTTTGTGTGTTTCTAATGTCCAAAGACTTATCTAAGTGGTTATTTTTACTTCTAGTGCATAACAACAGTGTAATAACTTCTGTGATAGTATATATTTATTTTTAACTTTCTTTTATCCTAAAAGTAAGTAGATATTCAACTACCATTTCTAAAATGAAATACCCTTAGACTGACCTATTAGATATGGGTACTTGTAAGGTGATAATTTGACTTTTAGTTAAAGAGCTATTTGACTATATTTGGTGAAATAATTCCCTTGCTAATTCAATAGTAATTAAATTTGACAAAATTTATGCAACTTTTGTCACCAGATACAATCCAGATGGAGGGGAAATGCTCCGAAAAATCAGAATTTCCATGCTAACTTATGTTATGACCTCCCTTTTTTGTATAATCATAATATCAAAATATTCTGAGAAACCATAGTTTACAACTGGATTGCCTTAGCCTCATAAGGCGCTGCCTGGCCCAGGCAAGCAAGCACTGCCCCAGGATGGGAAATTCCTCTTGAAGTCAAAAATAATATTACAACTGGCTGATTAATAAAAGCAATTGGTTGTTATAACAAAATCAATATTGTAAGACAAGGCAGTACTAGAACATGTTAAAAATAATCAGAGTTCTTTTACTACCTGGACAAGAACCCAAATCTTATCGCTCTATTCTCTTAAGCTTTTTATTGCTTAGTCTTTAAGTGAGGAATCTTACTATCTCCCTTAGTGATTTATCTACAAGAAAACTTCTCCAACCTAGGCCTTGACTTTACCCTCTTTCATGACTTCACCTTAGCCCATGACCTCACTTTATCCTCTTTGACATCTCCAACCCAGCCTCCACCCTAGTCCTCAACTTGACTTTACCCTCTAAGATGTCTCATGAGAATGAAGATCATTAAGTAGCATTTAAGGTTTAAAGGGACTTTATTTTAGCCAGTCATCACTGCGGTAAATATAGCAATGTTAGCCTTAAATGTTATGAATTTATGTACTTTTAATAGCTTGATTTTAAAAATAATAAATGTTATAATCTCAGCTGAAGGTCAATATGACCCAAAAACTGTTCTTAGAAAAAAAGATGATTATAATCTCTCAGCCCAGTTCATGTGCTGATGTCATCCCACTGCTTGCTTGTAATGTATAAAATAAACTTCTGCTGAGAACAGAACAGGAAGACTTGTACCCAACTCTGATTCCCGTGTCTTCCTCATACCCACTCCCTTTTTCCCCCTTCTAGGAATCTCCGCTCACCAACGCCACTCCCACCTTAAGACCCTGCCTGTTCTGCCCCCCAACAACCTGTGATTGGGGCCAGTCCCCGAAATCAAATCATTCTACTTTATTCATTCAATGTTAATTCAATTAATATTTATTTTTCTACAAATTCAATAGCCATGTGGCTTTTAAGGCAATGAGGAATTGAATTCTATCACTAGGAATTTACAGGCTGATGTTCCCTATGTAAATGCAACACAGAATAGCAAGATAAACAGGTAAAAACATTTTCATCACTCTCTATTATTTAATTGTGGAAATATGACAGTAATTGCCAATCAGTATTTTGAACTACCCTCTTACCAATATCCATTACACTCAAATTGTCTCCAATTTTTCCCATTTTTTTCATTTTGTTTTAGATTATATATCAGGCAAGTACTGTGTGTATCATTAGACAGTGACTCATGTAATGTTATATTCTGCTCTGACTCCCTGCCTATTCATCTCAGTAAAAGCTAAATAACAGCAAGCAATCCAATCAGGAAAGTCAGCAGGAATTGTAAACACAATACACTAAAAGCTGGATATGCTGTAGACCCCTGAGAAAGACTTGCTCTGAGGGTTGTCAAAACTTACCAAAGAAAAAAACAAACACATGTCTATTTAGTATGGAATGGTAGGTCAGTAGTGATAGATGTATGTATGTATGTATGTACTACATATGTATGTAGGTGTGTGTTTCAACAAAGCTCATTATTTGTGTATGTGTACATATTTAAAAAATAGGTATGTATAAAATATAGATTTAAGTTTACACATGGAAAAATTAATTGGCTATGATCCTTAGGGATGAATTTGCTGTCCAAGTTCTACCTCTCATAAAAAAAAAAGCTAATATGGAAAGTATACCTCCAGTTTCCTTCAAGCACACCATGTCTATTACCATGTGCTTCCAATTTCACATAGGTCATATAAAACTATTTGTGGATATATTTTACTATAAAACAACCCAGTATTCATTCATACCTGCAAACTACTTAAAATGGTCTTTATCTATAAAAGAAATAGGCATACCAATTATTGTTTCAAAGCTGTACCATTTCTGATCATAAAAATTCTAAAATTTACTGCAAAACAGTTATGGTGTGACACTCAGCTGTTACTGTGTTTTGTCTTGGGGACACTTAGTAAGTATTTTGTGCTCATGGCCTACCATTCGCAGATTAGGAGGGTACCCAGTTTCATTAATGTGAGAAAAGTACAAAACCATGACTAACCACCAGATGGGATGTTTAGAAGCTGGGGAGAGTTGTTTTCTGGTTACCACGTCACCATCTCCATTTACTTTGTCCATTTACTAAAGCAGAGGAGAAAATATAAGACAGTCCTGAAAAACTAAGACAGTGGACTACCCGTAAGGAAAATTTAAAGTCTGTGGACCGCATAGTTTATTTCCTGGTCTTCATTTTTACTTTAACTAGAATTTTTAAGAATTAGTTTCACTGAAGTGATATTGTATTATAACATGAGTAAGATTCAGGTGTACATCACTGACAATCAACATGTGTCTTTACTATGTTAAGTTCACTGCTAAACACCTAGTGTTGTCTTTCCCTATATCATTGCTCCTTTTTATCCTGATTTATCCACTACACCCCCCTTCTGGTGACTGCTAATCAAGCTTCAGTACAAAGATTTGTTTTAGTTTTAATTAGTTTATCTGACTATTTCTTTTTATATCCCATATGAGTGAAACCGTATCGTATTTGTCTTTTTCTCATTTTGATAAATGGGTGATACTTATACTTTATTGATGAGTTTTCAATCTTTCTTCACAAATAACTAGGACAAGGATTGTTAAATATTTTCTTAAAAGGTAAATAGTAAATACTTTAGGTTTCATGGGTCAAGAAACAAAAATCAAGGCTACTATGTAGGTACTTATATAGCCACAAAATATAAAATAGTAGAAACCATTTTAGCTCACTGTTTATTAAAAAAAAGAGTGAAGCAAATAAAGTTCAGTAGCTGTCATTACCCACCTCTAATTCAGATGAACCGAACAGAGAAAAGAAGTAAAACAGAGAAAAGAAAAGAAGTCTATTTTCCTCCATTTGGTAAAAAGTAGTGAGTCTTACCCAATGTACAGATGGTTCAGATATAGTGTAGGAGCCTATCATCTGTTTGGGAGCTATAATAAATAGGAAAATATGGAGGAAATAGTTACAATGAAGAGTAATCCAACACATCAGCAAGCCATTATACCTGCTGTATCTTATTATTATCTCTAATTACACTATAACAATACTAATCATGATGATAATAAATTAAATTGTCAACCAAAGAGCAAACGGACAGCTTCTTGGAATAAGCTTGCTACTGACTCTCTGGGTGTTCCAAAGGACTTCATTTTCCATTTATGTTCCTTTCATATAGAATTATAAGATGCACTGTTCTTCTGTCAGTACTTCCCAAATTTTTTCTTTGAGTATTTGTAACTGCTAGTGGTTCAATTTCACAAATGTGTTCACTTTTTTAGTGTTTTCACAGCCTTTATCTTGAAACCAAAAGTAACCTGGGTTTTGGTTTATTTATTTGTTTGTTTGCTTGAATCATTTGCTAGCAACTAGAAGTAATCAAGGTGCAACAAAATTACAATTGGTAATCAATAGCATAAAACCATGTAGCAGGGTGGTATGGATTTCCTATGAGGCATATGAGAAAGGACACAAAATTACATCTAAGGAAGGACTCGATTCAAATGCTAGCTTTGTCACCTGCACTTGTTGCAGGCATGTCACTGCTGTATCAAGTTAAATTTATTTATTGTCTTATTTATTTCCTTTCTATCGAGGATGAAATTTTATCTCAAGGAAATTAACTGACCTGACCATAAATGGAGTCAGAACGATTGGGACTTCAGTACAATTGAAGCTAGATGAGGAGGTACTTGAAATAGTGGGTGACTGCTAACAATTGCAGCTCAGGAAACAAGTATCATGGGCACTGAGTGATAAAAAGCAACCAAGGGCTATGAACAGTGAGGACTGTCTAAGGACTCAGAAGCTGTGGAAATCGCAGCTAGCAGCAGTGATTAGCAAAAACTTCCTAAGGAAATTAAACATACATGTGAAAGGCCATTTGAAGGAGAGATAGGGCTTAAAGAAATGGTAACCAAAAAGGCATTCCAAAGGAAAGAAACAGTCTTAAGTGGTCCCGCTTAGTAAAACATGGGGGATGAAAACAGAAGAAAATGCCTGAATTTAGCCACAAGTGAGAGCTCCTGCTTCAGAGAGAGCTCCTGCTTCAGAGAGAGCTCCTGCTTCTGAGGGGGAAGGTAGCTTGTGACTGGATGATAGGATTCTCAAAACTCTTATTTTTAGATCTTGAAATTTTTGCTTGCAAGCAATGAAGTCCTCACCTGGTTTAGCAAGTTCTCATTCTTTTATTTATTATTTCTTATAGGCAGTCATCATATTTAATGAGACCATTTTCTATATTAAGTTTTGAAGACAACCAGCATGAAGGACAAAGAGATCAAATTTTAAACAATGTAGCCAGAAAATTTGTACAAAAATGTTGATACAACTTTCTACAATCAAAGTTCATAGTTTTGTTCCATACCTAGACTTTTCAAGTTTTGAGCTTTTAGCTCTGCTTTATATTATAACTTTCATAACTAGCCATGTAACATATAAAATGCTGATTAAACTCAGTTGATTTGTAAACTTGGAAATTGAATAGCTGTATTAGATATTCTATATGGTCACTTGTAAATTAGAATATTTAATTCTCTAATTTCAGTTTTAAGAAAAATTTTCATGTGTATATTAATATTCAGACAATATAGGCTATGTCTAGACAACACCCTTAGAAGGTAAATCAATTTACTGTGAAATTTCTAATAACAAAACCAATCACCCTTGTCATTTAAACAATTTTCTGATTGAACTGTTGAGAAAGGACAGACTACAAGGAAAAATAGGGAAAGCATTTATAAATCAGATACCAGAATTTGATGTTCAATCTTAATACTCTAATAACCTTGAACAGGTTACTTAAACTTGATGACACTCATTTCTCTGCTCCATATAATATAGCTAATAATACATACATTATTTGCCACCCCTATTTGTTTTTCAAGTATAGTCTTCAAATCTTTACTAGCTTTCTCATTCCCATTTTTGGCAGTTTGAAGACTCTTACATTGTATTTGTAATTAACTCCACTTATTTAGATTGATTTTGAAGGAAAAATTTATCTCATCAGTGAGTTGCTGCACAGAAACACAGTTTATTTGATCTGGAAAAGCAGTGCATTCTTTTCATTTTACATGTGAGTAAACAGTCACAAAAAATAACTGACTTATTCAAGATTAAATAATAGTAATATTTCCTCAGCAATACCAACCCAAGAGTACATATACAGCCCTCTAAGAAGTCATTTCATTTTAATTCAATTTTTCAAGTTTTACTTAAACCAGTCTAAAGGTTTTCTCGCAAGTTGAAAGTAAAACAAAAATCTGGAAATCTGGACTAACAATGAACCCCCTAACAATGAACTCCTGAAACTCTCAAAGACTCTATTTCAAAATATTAATCATTTGCTTAAAAGTTTATAAAACAAAGTCTAAAATGATCCATAGTTACCTTTTTATCTTGTTACTTACTCTACCAAGTCTGTGCCACATTTTGAGCATAGATTAAGATCAGAAAACTTGAACAGATATAACTAAATGGAAATTTATACTAAAAAATGACAAAACAGCATCACTTCTGTGACACAAATAATGTTCTCGCTTTACTTTTCTTCTCTCGTTATATACTCAACTCCCTGAAAATTGGATCTTTGCTTTCTGAAAATCCATATGTTCAATGTTTAGATATCATCTATTGAGTTGACTACTATAATTTTCACCACATATTCTGGACTTACTGAAAGATGCAAGTTTCAACTTAGTTTTCAACTTGACAGAAACTTGCTTGGCCACTTGTAAACATAGTTAGCACTTATTAGAAGGCAATATCATTCTCTCTGTACACTCCCTAGACTCAGTGAGTAACAAACTAAAGTCTTTTAGCCAACTTCATATCGAAAAGGGAAAAGGTGAAATCAATGGAACAATAAAAACTGCAATCTCTTTTTGTCACATTTTATGACCTCATCACCAACAAACTCCACAAGGTCATCACTCCTTGTATTAGTCTGTTAACGGTCTTGGCACAATCACTGGCTACCTTTTGAACTGGCATTTTTTCCTCAATATTGCTTTTTGTTTGTTTGTTTTATTGGATGTTACTATAGGCTCCCCCCTTTTGGTTAAAATGAGTCTCAAAAAAGAATGCTCTCTGAGAATGCAATAAACCCATGCAAGAGGACATGTGGTCCTCCAACGTGATCATTCCAGAGAGTTTCTGTTGCCCATTCACAACAATTCTTCAGATTGTCAGTTTAGCTATTAAGCTGGAATCAAGCCAAGTTAATGTACTTAACATATAGCTGATTACAATTCCTACTGTCATTTTCTGTGATGTTGAAGAAAAAAGAAACCTACTTTTCTAAGTGTAACAAATGCACAGTACAAAATATGTAATCACTGGTCTTTTTACTGTGTTATATAGTTTTGCCTTTTCCACAGAGTGGGAATGATACATTATATAGCCTTTTCCTATTATCTTCTATAGCACACAGGATTTTTAGGATGGTTTAATGAATTTGGATGATACTCCAATGATATCCATCACATGTCATCATAACTTTGTCAAAATGCACAGAATGTTCAATATTAAGAGTAAACTGTAATGAAAACTATAAACTGTGCATAGCAATGATTTATCAGTGCAGGCTCGTCTTCTAGAAGACAAGCCTACACTGGGGTGTGGGATTTCACAGCTGGGTAGAGGCTGCCTGTTTTTTGGCATAACTGAACCCTGGTTCTCACTCTCAGTTTCTATCATTTAGGCCCTCTGTAAGTTCTTCCCACTTCCATCTATGGGGATGTATTATGATGTCTTCTTACTTTCAGTTGAATTTAGCTATAAAAAGTACATCTTATTCACAATTAAGGAAAATAAACATCATGTTGCATGGAAACAGACAGCACGTATTTCCCAAAATATCAGAATTTCAAGGAAAACAGAAACGATGTAACTCTTTTGGTTAACATTGATTGGTTTAGTATAATCTGTTCCTTTGCTATTTTGTCCTAGCCAAGATTAATGATTTGATCTGTGATCGAAAAATTACCTGTCATTATTTTAAATTACTTAGAAAAACAAACAATAAACAAAAAAGTATTTGATGATTTTGTTTACTATAGAGCAATGTGTAATTTTGACAAGAAATTTCTTAACAATGGAAAGTTAGAGTGGAAATGCTAAGCTGTATAGAACCTATGACCTCTGTTCATATTTGTCCACTTTAGGTTTAGTATGAAGGTATTTTCTATTCTCTTCATGCCCTCCAATGGACTTTCCATTTATTTCCCATGGCCACCTTTTAGTTATATTCTGAATGCTGACTCTACAAGATGCCATTAGGAACCTGATATCCTCGATGTTTATCAGAAAGGTTTACTTATCTCTTGACACACTGAGGCCTGCTACACAGTCCCAGTCTCTAAACTTTAGATAATCTGTAAATTCTTCCAAGCTCTTTTCTCTCAGGGCCCAGATGTTATATGAATACTTACTTGTCTCTTTATTACCAATTCCAGAACATCATTTTGCACCATCATGCTCAATTACCTCTTATTTCAATTTCATAGCAACCACCTTACTTTGTTTTTCTTTTCTGACATCTAATGTATCAATATCATTACTGATTCTCTAAATTCTTTGGGTATATTGGTAAGTGGAAAAGGTTATTTTTTTTTCATTTTAAGCTTTCAATCCACAGTGGAGATGTGCTTCTGAACAATTCATACAATGCTCACATTTTAAAGATTTCCCTTCTTATAATATGAAAATAAATTTTACTTTCTCCCCACCAGCTATCAGCCTTTAAATCCATTTCAAGTGGGCAAAATAGATACTTTAAGTTCAAAATCTAGAACTCTTTCTGCAGCACTTACTATTCTTCCTCTACATTACATCCTAATCTATCACGCTTGCTTTCTACCTCATTTCAGAAGAGAAAGATGTTTGTTTTTCCTTTTAAGAACTGAACTAGGACATCAACTCTATCCTAACTACCTATGTGGCCCCATACCTATTCTTAACTTTTCATCTAATTACTGTAAGAGAATTAAATTCCTATCCATTTACTTAAAATAATGCAAAGAAATATACTATTAGAAATACAATGCATTAGCAAGTTTTCTGGAATTTTGGGAACTCCAAAGTGCTGGATTTCATATTTATCTTATTTGTTTAAAGGGGCAATCAGTAATGTATATAAAAACTTAGGTCCCAGTGTTCAGGTGAGGTCAGTGAAGATAAAATATTACAATGTCACACAGCACAAAAAAAGCCCCCCAATTCACTGCAGAATCACCACCCCAGGAGGAGTCTGCACTACTGAGAGGGACAGTGTCCCTTAGAGGAACAATTCTCCCCTTCCTAACTTTACCAGTTTATCATGTAAATTAAGGAATATACTTTGACACAGATCAACATGGGGAACTTAAACACCAGGTAGTGTAAATGTTAGTCAGAACTGCAAGACTGTTTTATAAACATTCTTAAGTAACCATTCCAGATATGTAAAAATTTCAGATTCAAGCATTTGAATGAAAAACCCATGACCCTACAGGTAACTGAGTTTCATTCAAACATTCTTGGAGAGGAAGAGACAGTGGTCTCTCCTGCTTGCTTTGCTGCATGGCGCCTTGCCACTCAAGCCAGCCAGCCTCCCATGTTGCTCATTCACCTATAAAAGGGTATCTGAGTTCTGTCAAATATTTATATGATTTATTTGTTTTTAAGTAAAAAAAAAGAATCACTCTCCATGGGGAATAGATTAAGTAAGTTACTGTATGCCAATAATAGTTTATATTTTTATAAAATACCTTACTGAGAAATTAGATTTTGAAAATGAAAATAGAAACAACTCAGAATAGCCTCTTTAAGGACAGCTTATAAAATAGGATAGAATAAGAATCGGGTGTACAATTAACGTTTTGCAGAAATCATAATGACTGGTTTCTACAGAAAGGGGTAAAACAAGAAATCTAAGACTTAGCAGAGAGAATAATCGACATTAATGTTAAGTAAAATATGTATCAATTAGGGTGATGAGTTTTCTTAAATAAAAAGTACAGACATGTGATACATATTTCCTGTTTAAGTAAATTCTAACCAGATTTAGGCTTGGTGGCAAAATAAAAATTGTGGGTTGGGGGAAGCACAAATATAAAAGTCACTTAATATCTCTATCAATCCTATGAAATTATAAGGCTTTGTGGATTTTTATTGATTTGCATGAACATAACTCTATTTCTGGTCTCAAAGTCAACCTCAAATGCCAGCGCTACTGCAAAAGCCACACACAGCAAAACCAAGTGTCAGCAGGAGCAGCAGCAGCAACAACAATGAAAGCAGGAAAGAAAAAGCCATAAACATTAATTTAGTTCACTAGAAGCCCCATTATCATCACTGTAATCTTCAAAGTTGGATCACACTGTGGTAGCTTCAGATTTAATGTTAGAATCTTCTGTGACTAAATTGAAGAAATCAGCAGCTATCATCTTCTGAGCAGGGAAATTTATTCTGTGTAATTTAATGTAAAAGAGCCTTTTATACTTGTGACCATTCTGCCCTTCCGCATTAGAACGATTGCAAGACACGTTACAAAGTCAAGGGGAGCTTTACAAGTTACACTGCTTTCTTGCCTGTACAAAGAAAGAGAAACTCACAACCCAGGATACTGGACCTGATATTTCTGAAACATTTTCCCCAAGCTCATGTATTGTTCCATGATTGGATTTTTATACATTGAACTGAAACTAACTTGTACAAGGATAATGGTCAATCTAATGGTGGGGAAAAGAGGCTCATTTTTAAGACTGACCTTGGATGAGTTTGACTCATGTAATCTGTCATTCACTAAGTCTCAGAGTATTTCTAAACTCTCTATCACAGCTTACAACATAGGAATCTGCCCTTTTATGCCTTACCTGTCATTTGCTTTATTCAAGGGTCCTGAGGTCTCCAGACACATTGGAATCCATTAGCATTAAGAAGAAAATAGCATTAGGCCCTCCCTGGTGGTGCAACAGGTTAAAGCACAGCACCATGAAGCCTTCCACAGCCAATGCAGCAAGAGTTTCATCCCCAGCCAGGGAGGTGACCCACAATGACACAGCAGACCTCCCCTGTCTCGCCGGCTACTCAGTAGTATATCAGTGGATCCACCTTTTCTGCTCCCAACTCTGTCTCTGGTGAATCCTCTCAACCCCTTGCATCTCTGGCCTGTACTCCAGTTCTTGAATGCATATATAAATAAATCTTTAAAAAAAGAAAAAAAAAAAAACCATCTAGCCATGGTCTCTAAACCTTGTAGTATCTGGCCTATACCTAACTCAAAAGCAGCTTCTTATGCTATGCTTGTTTTCACCCTCTTGCCTTTCAGATGAAAATTCACCCTTAGCAGCTCTACCACAGTTCTTGGAACTTAGATTCTTTTCTGACTCAGGTCCTTTCTTCCTTTCTTATCTGTGCTTTATGTATTCTGGCTCAGGAAAGCCTCTGCTGCCCTCCTGACTTAGGATAGGTTTCCTCATTGTTAGTTATAGCATATTGTTCTTTTCCTTTGTTACATTTTTACAATTGTATTCATTTAATGGTGTAATTAATGAATTGCCTAATTGATGAATTGCCTATTCTCTATTTCCCAAACTGCCTAAATTCAGATTTCACGAGAACAGAGGCAATAGCTCTATGCAGTAAGTCCTCCCTTACTGCCAGGCATACTTTCTGGGAAATGGGAAAGTTAAGTAAAACAATATATAACAAAAGCAGGTCCTCTGATAACTTCATGTCATTCACAATTAGTGGGATTGTTTTTTCCTTATGATTACTGTACCAAAATAATCTTTAATGAAATAACATTCTTTGAGGAGCTGCTATAGTTCTTTATACTATCCCTAGTGACAAGACACTGGCTCCACACAATACTAGTATGTATCAGCTACACAAATTTGGAAATGTCGCTGCCAAGTCCTTTGCAAATATCAGCTAAGGAATAGGAATATGGGCATTTATCCAATAGGGTTATACAAGCAAATTGATAGTCTAACAAAATATCAACCCTTCATTATATTTTGATAGAAACTTTAATTTGGATTTTGTCAGAGACTCTGAAGAAGGAAAAAGAAATGTCTGCCTGACTGAGTAAACCCCAAAGGCTTCTACCTTCAGATATTTGATTGTTTACATCTCCCTGGGAGAAAGCGTGACTATTTGTGTACTTGGTATTATCCTGATATTTCCCTATGTATTCTCTCAGTCTAGGGCTTTTACCAAATGGATGTTCCCTAATATTCTCTCTATCTTGAGTAAGCAGGGTGTTCACACACAATTATGGCAATATAAATGAAGAGGCTATACTTTTCTTAGTAACACTTATATTCAAGCATACAGAAAACTTGCCCATTGTAATTTTTCCTTTTATGACCCTTTTATAACCCTTTTATGTGGGGCCCTAGGACAGTAATACAAATGGAACCCAAGGAATACCTCTGAGCATCTTATGTTCCTAGAGATGTATAATCAGCTATTTCTCTTACTTTTACTGCCACCTATCAAAAAGAGATTTAAGAGTGATCTTATCAATATCTTTATTTTTTAGTCTGAAACAAGAACTTTTGTCCCACTCAAATTCAAAAGACAAAAACAATAAAACTTCCACTCAACTTCTAAAAACATAAGCAACAAAATTAAGAAAATGCTGTTATGGGCATTATAAGTTTGCTACAATGAAGCTAATAAAGTTTATAAAAGCTTTATGACATGCTATGTCCTATGGTGAATCAATAGTACAATAATGATATTAAAATAATCCATCAATATTGAAGAAATGTGTTGCTAATATGCTTTCTTTATTAGGCAATATATTTCTTTTGGTTTTAAAAAAGGGTATAGTTTATAATGTAAATGGCAAAATAGTTAAGTTCAAGACCAAGATGTAAAAATGGCTCCAGAACTTTAAATTTCAAAAGTGTGATTTGGTTATTTCTCGTATTATAAATTAATGTCCTGTATAATCAAAAAAGGAAAAATGAGAGTCTGTCTAAATTAATAATAGTTGAGTAGTCCATGTATATTAATCTAATCTAACAGGTTTTATTACTTGCAGAAATTTTCTCAAGGCTTCATATGGATTATATAAAAAAGAAAAGATGATTGGGAATGATTAAAAATATAATTGGGGAAAATATTCATTTCAACTACAAATGAAGACTGGTAATGAATGAGCAATGAAATGACCATGGGTTCTATCATTTGCTCAGTAATCATATTTAACAGAGAAATATACTGGCAGACTAAAATATGCTGAGCTAGAGCTAGAGAAAATTTAAAATAAAAACACCTAGCATTTTAATTTCTAATTAGGTGCCTTGAATTAGTGAGCAATTTCACTAAGATGAAATTGCTCTGCTACTTAAAGCCTTATAGCCAGATGACACGGTCTAACAACCTGAGCACTTTCACAATTGAAATATATAGGGTTTTGCATGTTTTAATGTATTTGAATAAAACTTCAAAATGCAGTAAAATAACTAGTCATTATAAAGAGTGATAATATAGATATTAAGAACAATGTCAAACTATAGTTATATATATATATATATATA
>NW_004567107.1:57482104-57517138 GCF_000260355.1 Condylura cristata | reverse complement strand
AAGCGAGCAGTGGGCTGGTCAGGAGAGGTCTGTAGCAACCACGTGGGTCACCCGGGGTGGAGATCAGACTCATGCTGCAATGACTGTGATAGCTTCATAGTGCTGTGCTTTAACCCACTGAACAACCAGAGATGGCCCTGTGCAATAAATTTCAACTCATTTTAGGAAAGTGCTATGTTGAGAAGGACCTATTCCCTACTGAGCATGCTGCTAACATGATGAATTTCATGCTAACATGAAAAACATCTTTGACTATAAAGATGTAAGTATATTTCCTTTAGGTCAATAACATCAAATATGAGCACACTGCAATAGAGATAAGTCTTTCCAGTTGCATATACTATATGTATCTATGCACAGTTATCTAGGGCTCTAAGATAACGAAGACATGCCAATCAAAAAGCTAGTTAACATAATCAGTCGATCATCCATGGTTCTGATCAGGTTATGATATAGTAACAAAGTCTCAATATCTTAATAATTTAAAACAATTATCATTTATCTTACTCTACAAATCAGACATGCATGGCATGCCATACTCTACCATCTGGAAGACCATCATGCCGAGAATATGGCACAGGATAATTCATATATTAATGATTAAGTGCTGTTTTCTTGACATGACACATGTCATACATTCCTTGACCAAAGTATGTAACATGACCAAAGTTTATGATTTCAAGGGAATGGGAAAAATCAACCCTATAAGAATACTAATGTGACTATACCTGAAAGCAATATCTACAAGTTCAACAATGTTAAAGAAGCTATGAATGAGATTCTATTTCCCAATGAGTATCTGGAATACAGATAGAGCCTAGAGCTAGAAGTTCCTATTCAAGGATAAAGTAAGTTCATGTGAGTGGACATGTCAATCAAATCTGACATAGACTTCATAACTTTGAAAATAATGGTGATGGTTTCAAAGTTCTAATCTAATCATGTGACTATTTTTAGCTTCATTTTTTTTAAGTAATGATAACAAAAGTCTACCTTATCTACAGAAAAGTATCAATCAAACACAGCAGTGTAACTTCTGGGATAAATGTGAACATGCCTTATGCCAAGATAACTAAATGAGGAAATTCACTGTTGGGTTTCTTTGATATAAAAGTTGTGGGATGTGAATCCAAAGTGATGATTTTAATTTGAGAATAGATGAAAAATCCTCCTTTTGGCAGAAGTTTAAAACATGGTCAGAAGTATCTCTGAATCAACAAAAAAGAGTTAGCACTAAGTCAATAAATAACCTATGTTTCTAGTACTCTTTACACTAATCCTAGAACCCATGTATGCATAAGGATCAGGAGAACATGTACACACACACAGCTCAGAAGAAAGCACTTGCCATAAAAGTATATTTTCACTGAGCACCTGCTAGATACCGAAACGAAATGCCAGTCCACCACACTGCCGTGGGAGTACCATTTTCACTTGAAATAAGGACTTGTTGAGTAGCTCATGACTTAACACCCAAAAGTATGAGGAGATGCAAACTCAGACCTCAATCTGAATCCAATTTTAAAGCCTACATTTATTCTACAATACCTACTTAGATCTTGGCATATTAACTCATTCTGAGAACAACTATTAGCAAATTCATTAATTAAGGTCATGTTGACATTTCTATTTTCAACTAAAACATCTGTTAATTTATACAGAGGTCTCCTTGGTTTTAACTAAGTTGTCACTACCTCTCAATGAGGGATGATATGCCTGGGTTTTACAAGTACTCAAAGTGTGAATTGAAAAGATTAACAGTTCTTGCCAATGGGCACTTTGTCCATATTTTTACATAATAGTAGTTATCAGGAAGCACAGGGTCTTAAGATAATAAATGGTCATTCCTCACAACAGATCTATAAACTGGATCAGGATTAATGAATTTGCTGGCAGCTCTGGTTTTTAATTAGCTCAAGTTCAACTGCAGCAGAATTATAACTGTCCAAAAGATTTGGATTGTGCTAATACATATACTAAACAAATTCTTGTGACAATTTAATAAAAGAATACATCAGGCTACTTTAAAACTAGCAGTATCTATAAATTTTTTTTTCATATTTTTTAACCTTTGCCCTTTTTTTCCTTTAGTAATGTCTTTTTATTTATTTATATTTATGATGGTTACATTGATTTGCAATGCTGTTTTATAATATAGGATTGTTACAGAGAGAGCTTTCCACAAAAAGGGGAGGTTTCATGTTCCCTCACCCCCTAAGAGAAATTGGAACTAAGCTGCAAGACGACACAGAAGTCTTTGAAGAGACGCATGGAACAGAGAAACATGTGAAGTCACATGCTTCTCAGCTTTGCATTCATACCAGAGATGGAGGGGACAAAGAAAGAGACATGGGGAGTTGAGACATGTAGTGACATTAGGAAAGACATAGGGGTAAGAGAACCGTGGCAAGGTTGGCAGTGGCAGCCAATACCTTTAATTTGATGTGGATTTTACTCCTTTCATAGACTTCCCTGGCCCCTTCTCCCTTTCCTATGGTCCCCACCAGAAAGGACTTTAATTTGGGGCAAGTTTGCAGGCTTCATTCGGCCCCACATTGGGCCAACCCTGTTTGGCTGTGTATTGACTCATAAAGGGGATGGGTAACTTTGGGTATTTCATTAGAAAACGATTACGCTTACTTCTGGTTCTGTTCCGTGTACACTACTGCTATAAAGGTTCTCTTTCACTAAGTGTATACTTTGCATTTATACAGCATAGAATAATTTATTTAAAGTCTGTAAGTTTGGGGGCCACCAGGTACCCCTCAGTCAGCACACTAACAGTTTCATGAGACAGAGTTTAGTACTAGTGGATCTATTTTGGACTTGCATTCCTTTTATAATTGATGACCTTTCGATCCTGGTAAATGGGATTCACCCAAGTTCTGGCAGAATAGAGACACCCAAGTTCAGCTAGCAGAGAAATGGTCTGGCCCCTTTGACACATTACTGACCACTCACACTTCTTTGTAACTTGCAGACATAAAACCCTGGGTGTATAACTCCACAATGAAAAAATCCCAGATAGCAATGACTCAGAGACCAAAGCCATTATTTTGTCTTCAAGAGGGTTAAAAAAAAAAAAGAAATAATTGATATGGACAGTACTTAGCTCAGAAATATTATGGGAATTGGTATAAAAGCTTACAGTAAACTTAGTCTAGGAAAATTTTAGGTTAGTGAGCACTAATTTGGCTTTAATGGTTTGTTTTGAAACAGGTATACCTTTGTCATTGAAGTATAATTTTTGTCATTGTTACCTGTGTCATTTGTGTTCAGGTACATGCTACACAGAATAGATAGAGAAAGTGAACTGCTTGAGTTTTTAAAGATTGCATAAAATTGGATTTGGCAAATTAAATATTTTCAAAGTGTAGGAATTCTAATTGTAGAAACAAAATAAAAAGTTAAGGTTTGGCTTTCAACACTGTGCTGGTTGAACCTATATGGAGTTTTGATATCTTAAATTGTCGTTTGGGTTCTTAAACTGAAGACAAAACTTCCCAAACATCTAAATTAGGGAAAAACTGGTAATCATTTGTTTGATAAATTAAAAGAAATTTTACAGAACCTTAGTAGAGCTCCTGAGATATTCTTATTCCTTATGAGAAAGACATTAGGTGTAAACGGGACCTATTTGGTACAGACCTGGTAAACTGGAATTTAGTGGGAAGCCTAGTCACTCAGGAAAAATATTTAGACTTGGAAAACAAGTGAATATTAATGTAATCATTCCAAAATTTAAGTGGAACTTAAAGAGAGCAAAGATATGAGTTACAGCTAAAACTTTCTGAATATATTTTATGTATTGTGCAATCCTAATATTCTTATTCTATGTCTAGAACACCACTCAATAATATCCGATTGGGCTAAACAAGTAACATTCTTTTTCTATGTCTGGTTCAGCACTAAAATGTGGATTCATCTTCTAAAAGTAGTTTTAGAGGCTCAAATATTGCCAAATTCCAGAGGAGCCACGCATTTAGAGCATTCAGTAATGCTACTGAGGAAATCATTTGCAGAATAGATTCTAGCTCTTCATTGTTCCTCTAATAATTTCTCATTTGATTGTTTCCTTCTGCTGCCCAGTCCTTCCTGATCAGAGATTTTTCCTGTATATATGCATGTATCTACTGCCATGATGCTGATACATGTCTCATTTTGCTCTTGAATGTGTATATGTATTAATTTCTTTTGTTTTTAAATGCTTCAGTCACAAATTCATTATATATTCTTCCCCCATTCTAGATATTTAATGAAAATATTTTAATGTATAATTTTTCATTTAATTGACTTAAATATGAGAATTCTCAATTGAATATTTTACAATGGTGTTCAGTTGCTTATTTACTCATTGAAACCTTTGATAGCCAGGCAATCCCACAGCATACTACTGAAGTGTGAAAAGCTATTTAGAACAGAGACAAGGCAACCTAACTTAATTTAGACTAACCAGCATGGGAGGTATAAAAATAAAAGTGTGATCATTTATAATTTTTAATAATTAGTTTGGTTGATTGAACAAGTTTTCTGGTTAGGGCCAGTTTTTATGGCACCGATGGGCTAAGAAAGTCACACTCCTATGTTTATACCTGCCAGCTGGTTAGTCTAAGTTAAGTTGAGATGCCTTGTCTCTGTTCTAAGTAGTTTTTCAGACTCCAGTAGTATGCTTTGGGATTGATATCAGAGGTTGGGATTGATATCAGAGGTTTCAATGAGTAAACAAACAACTGAACACCATTGTAATAATATCCAATTGGCCCAACAAGTAACAGGACCAAGCTATAATTTGGTGAGACAGACAGATTCCTTGTTTTACTAAAACAATAACAAATTACATTCCAACAGGATAATAATTCAGAAATATACACTATTTTTGTTAATATTTTTTGCAATATTCCTTAACCTGATTGTCATAATCCATAATAATTTACTTTCTTATTTTCTGAATTTTTTTTGGCCTCCTTCTAGTAATAGAAAGTCTCATGGAACCTAAAAATAAGATCTGTATTTCGAATAAAAGAATGGGAAAAAAAATTGGAATGAAAAGTGAACCATAGGGGCCAGACTGTCAGATTTCTGAAATATATTAAAAGTCAAATATGTACATAAAATTCATATCTTGTTTTAGTGGAAAATAACAATAAATGCTTGCATTAGTAAAGTCCTTTATAAACTGAAGTATGTTTTCACATCCATCATCTCACTTTAGATAGAAAAATCTTATCATAAAAATATGGAAAAGCCAATAGAAAAATCAATCAATGACTGATTAGAAAAGCATGTGCATACATCCGTTTATGGCAATATTTTGATTCACTAAAAGTCATTTGGATACAATGTTTTGGATATAATAAGCAAATCAATCACAGAATATGAAATATCTACCCATCATTTGCTTAGAAGGACTTCCACATGTGTACCCTCAGTTAATACAGGGCTCAGATTATAACTATCTCACTATGACCAAATGTATACTCTTTTACTATTATTTCTTACTGAAGGTATAGTTATGTCAGTCAGTTCTAATAACCTTATCTGCCTTTCAAAATGAAAATCAAAAGTTGTACAAAATTACATCTGATGTTCATCTTCAATATGCAATACACTCTATATCATAAAGGCTGAACTATAAAATTTTGTATTAATACAGATTATAGAAAATTTAGCACTCCATTTTAGTTTTAACATTGGGTTGGAGGTTAAAGCACAAAACTAACATGTATGAAGAAATAGGTCAGTAATATATGTCTGTGAATTCAGGAAAATGGTATCATAGACTCCTCTAAAAATTCCTGTTACTTTTGTAAGGAGAATTAGAAATGAAGCAAAGTTCAAGATACTGATGGGCCTATGATCACTGCACTCTGAACTAAGTAATGTACAACAGACAGTATCTAAAAGTCCCAGGTTATCTTGCTCTGCTTTATGCCATAAAAGCTGTGAGTTTTCATGTGGACAGCTGCCTTTAATCACTCTTTTTTTTTTTCCCTAAGGTTTCTTGTAGTTGCCAGATGAAGTTGAAATAACAGAAAAGCAATCACTTTGTCTTTTTAAAAGTAGTCCTAAAGGCAATAAGGCTATTTATCAAACTTGTACCGAAATGTACCCATTTCCATCATGTCCTGTTATCTTGCTAGTAAGTTCTCTCCTGGCTTCATTCACATATCTGATTCTGCTCTGCTCTTCACTTGGTTGCTTCTATAAATTGTCCTAACACCTCTTAGTGGATTTACTCTCTTATACTGTAGGCTGTTTTTCAAGGTTGATGGTTGTCACCAGTTACCAGACTCCAGGCTAGCTTTATTTTTAGTTGACAATACCTGGTCTATGTATAACTCTTTTCTTCCTCCTTACAACTCTTCTTCAGTCATTTTTCTTATATGTCCAACAAAGATACTGATCTTTCTTTGATATATTTATTAATACATTTAAACATACTTGGCTTTGAGTCTACAGGGATTTGGGAAAGAACCTAAGAATTTATATAACAAGCTAGAAAGAGCATAAAACAAAAGCCAAACAGATAAATACAGCCACATAAGCAAATATCCATGCCTGTGATGGAAGACAAGTGGAATAAGAAGAGGAACCAAAGGTGAACGTTATTTTAATGACAGTCAACTTGAGTTGACTGGGCCATCCAGATAGCTGTATTTGCTAGTCTAACATTAATTCTTAACATTAATTTTGAGAGCATTATTCTCATTTTCCCAGGTCCTAATATTGTTTTCCAATTTGTAGAAAACAGACCATGAAGCTTCAAATTTTCCTTAATAACATTAGCCAACACTCAGGTTTATGGCCTCTTCTTGGACAACACATTTTGGGAAACTGAAGGTTTATTTAGGCAGAGACACGGTAATAACAAGGAGGATTAAGAGAGAAATGGGGCTCAAAGGGCACATTTACTATGGAACTAATGGGAGGTCAAATATCAACAGCAATGATATAATATGACATTTCTTCTAAGGACAATTGACTTGATTTTCTAAAAATGAATTTTAAAAAAAATGTAATCAAATTATATGTTATACTCAGAAGAGATTTCAGTAAAGTAAGACTGTAAAATTATAAAAATGCAAGCACTTCAGAGTAACTTTCCTTCCTCTGTGAAGAAGACCATGAATATCATAGATGGATATTAAAATGGAACAATAATCTGTACTCACAAAACATGTCTTTGGCAAAGGTTTATTTCATGTGAGGGGCTCTGAAGGCTGGGTTGAAGTCACATTTAATGTTTATGTCTAAATTTCTCTCTGTAGTTGTCTTTTCAAGGAAGATATAATCCCTATTCTTTTTTCAATGGAGAATGCAGAAGTACCTTTGTTTTTCCCAGTAAATGCACTAGCATTTACTCTCTTCCTCCACCCCCAACTTTTTCCAGCTAAACTCTTTAAGATAGCATCTGAAGTCAAGTGGGTGAGTTTCTTAGTCCTGCTGGGCGCTCTCATGTATGTAGAAGGCATATTCATTATTACTAAAATCCTCTATGGCTTTTTCTCTTATTTGTCAGATGCTTGTTTGATATCATCAGCCCTGAAGAACCTAGAGAGGTACAGAAAGAATTCCTTGCACCTTGACAGTATTTTCACTAACTTCATCTGATTCAAAATATAAAGTTGAATACACCAAACTGTTAAAGTCAGCAACAATCTGACATTCTTTTAAATTCCCTTAAAAAAAATAAATAAAAATACTATGCCAAATAACTGAAGGCTGGTGAGACTGCTAATAGATCATTGTGTTTTGAGTGTAATCGTCATACAAAGGGGAGGTTCCATGTACCAGTTAATAAAGAGTGAAACTGGGTGGGGAGGAGAAGCTGAAGAAGATTTGGAAGAGACACCTAGAGCAGAGAGACATGTGAAGAAGTCCCACTAGCTTTCCAGCTTCAGACTTGCACCATGTTGTGTGGGGCCCAGAAAGAGACATGTGCAGCTGAGACAAGTAGAAACACTTGGAAGAGACATGGGTGAGAGGCCAGTGGGAAGACCACAATGGCAGTTACCTTGATTTGTATTTAGAGTTTGTGTCTTTTGCCCCAGACTTCCCTGATATCTTCTGTCCTTTTCTTATGGTTGCCAGAAGGGGCCTTACTTAGACATGTGGCAAGTTTTTAGGCCTCAGTGACCCTGCTTTGGGATAACTGGATGGATATTCACCTGTGAAAGAATAGGTATTTCATTCGGAAACTATGTCCATTGTTCCCCCTTTTCTTTCTCTATGTACCTAATCCTATTAAATTTCTTTCATATTAACATATGATTTGGGGCCCTCCCTGATGGTGCAGAGGGTTAAAGCACAGCACTGCAAGCTAGCCACAGCCTCTTCAGTGTGAGTTCAACCCAGCCCAGAGGTGATCCACATGGTTCGGCAGACCTCTCCTGTTCCCCTCAGCAGTGTTCTTCATCAGTCTGCCTGTTCTGCTCCCCAGTCCATCTCTGAATCCTCTCACCACCCTTCTATCTCTGGCCTGTTCCCCAGTTCTATATGCATAAATAAATAAAACCTTTAAAAAAATAATGCTTAGTCTTTATGTGATAAATGATAGAACCATTTAAAGCATGTAAATTTGGGGGTTATGGGGTCCTGCTCAATGTGAACACTAACAATTTCTCTATTGGCATGTGTATATTACATTTAAAGCCTAAGACTTACTTGACTAATATATTTACCTCCTGAGGACTATCTAGATTTGAACTTCTATCTATAAAAGGGAAAAAAAATGATCATCTTTAAAATAATTTCTTCTTGGTAATTATAATCAGCAACAGGTGCTGTACTTATATTTCTAAAGTACGATAGGTTGTAAAGTATATAATCTTAAATTTTCTGAAGAAAGTATATGAAACAGGCAATATTTTCATTAAGTTATAATTTTCACCAAAGTAATCCTCTTGTTTACGTTTACAAGCAATTCTTATTTGCTATGAATGTGCAAAAATTTATTCTAATGATATTATAGACACTTCTCCATGAAAGGAAGGTGACTTTTTTTCTGGTCCTATTTGCATGTAAGCTCCAGATGCCATGAACCCAATTTGGGTCAACTAAGAAGGAATATATATGTACATATAGAGGACAGTTGCAAGTGAAAGATTTGGAGGAAAAACAAATAGAGAAGGGATGCATAAGTGAGAGACATGTATAGGTTACTCCTGGACCTTGGTCAAGACCATAGTAACTATTACGTTAATGTGGTATATTTTGAATTTTGAGTCTCTCCTTCTGTCCCTGAACTCTAAGACCTAACTAACCTCTTTCTTGTATTCCTTGTCAGAAGGTGTTTTAGACATGTGGCAAGTATATGAACCTCAACAGGGCCACTTCATTCTAAACCTGGTTAGCAGGGCATTTCACCACAAGGGGGTGAGTAACTTTTGGAGTTTTATTGGGAATTACTTTCTAACACTCATTGTACATAACCATTCTATTCAAAAAAAAAAATTGTTCACACTAAAAGTATCTTTGCTTTTGTGCACAAGGGCAGCTGGCCCAGTTACAGGGTTTGCAACCCTGAACAGTTTGGTGTTCCTGGGTATCTCTTAATTTCATGCTAGCAATAATTACATGAGGCACTATTAGCAAATGATGGACATATGAAAGACTGATGTTAAATTTCCAAGAATTGACAAATGTTCTACAAAATTAATAAAGCAGCAGGAAGCAAAGACATGTTAAGATATACTTATATTGTTATAAATTACCCTTTCTCAAGTTAGTTAGGTGTATATTTACTTCTTTAATAAGATCATAATACAACAGATTTTATAAGGAATGTAGTGTGGAAGAAAGCAGCTACCATTTCTGGTAATTTCATGTAGATGTTTTTGAACACCTAAAAAGTATTTGTCATTATAGGATATCATGACTTTTAATCAGATCTTGAAAATGAATACATTTTATATATGGGTATATAATGTTTATGAGCATCCTTTTAAAGTATTTAGTGCGTGTGAATATAGGCCAAATCATAGGGCAAAATTTGAATTATAGTATTTCTGCAAATGTATTCTGTAATCCTGTTTATGACAGGAAATTCCATTCATATTTGACTTTAATAGACTGTGGATCTCAAAGAGTAGTATCTACCCAATACAATGTCACTTTAAGGATATTCTTACATCTTTAATATAAGAAGTTATAAAATGTGTTACACTGCTTTCAGAAGAAGAAATAGAACTTGGTTTAGCTGCCCTTCAATAACTAAAATTGCATTCACAATAAAATCCTTTGATAATTCCCATGAAACTAGTAATGTAAATTTTGATTTTCATCAAAATCACACAAATCAATTCTATATTGAGTATATTCTTGTCCACAAAAAATTCAAATAGAAAAATACACGTAACTCGCTCCTGAATTGGAGAATTATAAATGTTGTTGTAAAGGTATACCTTCCTTATTTATTATGTTATCAACTTTTGAAATGTACTTAAGCATACTAGACAAATGACAAAGTAAACTCAAGCCAATGAATAATCCTTCACTGAATTATATTTGGTTTCAACCTGTATTCTATGTTTATATTTGTAGCATATTTCTTGTCTAACTATATTTTACTTAGACTACTGCATTTAAAATTTAGATTTAACACCTAGCTTTGTCACTAAGAGATGGTACTGCATTTAATTCATATTGTTTTGGTTATAATCAATGCAACTTGCCCACACTAAGTCAAATAAAATGATTACTAGCAAAAGTGAAATCTAGTACCTTGAGGAATTCTAAAAGGGTCTGTTCTATAAAACCACTTCAAGGACACTGAGATTATGTCTAGGAACTCAACAGAGTTTTTAGAATCTCTATGTTCATGCTGCTAACATGACTCAAGAATCTCTCAGGTTCTATTCATTTCAGTCACTCTTTTCTTTTATAACATTTTAAGCATCTATTGCTAACGTGACTCAAGAATCTTTCAGGTTCTATTCAATTCAGTTACTTTTTTCTTTTACAACATTTTAAGCACTCTTCCAAACATTGGTATACAAAGTATGAACTACACAAAGGCTTTACTTTCAATTATACACCCTAGTAAACAGAGATACAACAGAGGTTTGTGTGTGTGTGTGTGTGTGTGTGTGTGTGTGTGTGTGTGTGTGTTTATAAGTACTATAAATGAAAATCTAAAAATGATAGAGTGGACATTGATGGTAGTAGTAGGAGGGTGATCAGAAGGTTTTGTGAAAACATGTCATTTGAGCAGAGATCTGAAGGAAGTGAGGAAATAAACTATGATAGCTGAGAAAGCATTCCTAGCAGAGCAGAGCAAGAATAAATATTTAAGTAGTGATCATGTTTTGTTGTCTTTTTCTTTTTCACTATCAATTGAGCTCTCTACTTTCTATGTACTCTCTGTGTTCTGTTTCATGTTTGTTTCCTCGTTATTTTTAGATGCTCATAAGATATGATATCTGATTTATTCCCTTTCTCAAACATCTTTAGAACTTCAGCTCCCATTCTTAACTATGTGACTCTCTTCTGCATTTCCAATTCAAATTGTAAAAAGCAAAAAATTTAATTAGCATAGTTTCTAGACTATATCTCATGGTGGGCAAGAAGGTCATGTGATATCAAACAATAAGACAGACATGTCAAGAAGTATAGATCAACCTTTATCCTTAAATAATAAAATAGAACTTAAACATTCAGACATGTCTTTCTATCGCTTTCAACTCTTATCAAAAGAGTAAACCAAATTTTCAGTTTGTAAAACATTTAATAATTTCATATTCTCAACATACCTATAGTTTATTAAAAACAGATATAATTTGATTTTGTACCTATTTCTTCAGATCATGAAAACTCCAATATAATAGATTAAATAGTGGCCCACAAAACACATGGCACCTAGAACCTGATAATATGACCTTATTTAGAATAAGAGTCTTTGCACATGTAAATTAAGATGTTTAGACCACCCTACATGTAAGGATGACTAAATCAATTACTGTCCATGTAAGAGAAAGAAGAGCTATTCAAAACACAAAGACAAGGAGACACAGATAAAGTCATGTGAAAATGGAAAAAGAGAAGGGAGTGATGTACCTTTAAGTCATGGAACACCAAAGAATTTTCGGAGCCTTCAAAAGCTAGAAGTATGGAGTAGCTTCTTCCTCAGAATCCAGAAAAAATACTCTTTCTATGCCTTAATTTCAAACCTCTGGTCTCTTGAACTGTGAGATAATAAATTAGTACTGTTTTTAACCTATTAAATTTTGTGTTAGTTTTTTAAGGCAGCTCTAAGAAACTAGCACATCAACGTATCTAAGGATATACAATTCAATGCAGAGACCCAAATTAACATTTTCTGAAAATAGAAATATCAGCACACTGCAAGAATAGATTTAGTTTCACATTTTCTCTCTGTACTTGGACAACTACTTCTAAGTACTTCATTTTATGTCATTGTTCATTTTTGTGTTTTTTTTTTTTGCTACCTATATGAATTACTCTTTCATAGTTATATATGTAAACATATATGTATGTTTTATTTCAAAATACTGTCTTATTCTTAAATAATTTTAAGTAGCTAAGAGGGATATATATATATATATATATATATACACACACACACACACACACACACACATATGTGTGTGTATATGTTACATATACTGAAAAATAGTTATAAAAAAGGCAAGAAAGGAGAGTACATAGAGGACAAAAATATAGCAAATGATACACACCATAAGGATTTATACACTCTTTGTTTTGCAGTTGTGATCTATTATTCTAGTAGTTACCCTCACCATTTGTATAATAATTGAGATAAGCACATATAAAAGATTGTTAACAGAAGAAAATTTTTCAGGTATGTATGCATATAGGCAATAGTATGATAAATGGACTACTACATAATTTTCAATTTTGTTATAGTCAATTCAATAAAAGTTCCTTTCATAATAGAATAAAAAGGGAAATAACAGAAAAGAAGATGTTTGCAGAGCTATGTCAGAAAAATAAGATGATCTAAGAATCACAAGTTTTCTAATGATCTGAGCTAATATGAGTATTTACTAGTGAAAATCTAGATTAAGGGTTAGTCTCACCCCCTCTAGCTAACTTTCTTTGGTGATGTTATCTCAATTAAGTTCTTTAAAAATATTGATTTATCTCTGAATTCTATTTCTGATTGTAATGTCAATTTGTAAAAACTGGCTTTACAACCTTAATAAGCGAATATATGTGGGAAAGGTTAATATCATTTTGTAAAAGAAGAGTTTGAGAGCCTCCCTGGTGGTGCAGAGGTTAAGTCTCAGTGCTACTGCAGTGATGGCCTGATTTCCATCCCCTGCCAGGGAGCTGACCCACAACAGTGCAGCAGACTTCTCCTGTCTCACCCACTGCTTCCCTCAGCAGTGTATTTCAGTCAGTCAGCCTATTCTGCTCCCCACTCTGTCTTTGATGAATTCGCTCAACCCCTGTACCTCTGGCCTGTACCCCAGTTCTTATAAGCATAAATAAATAAAAATAACGCTAAAAAAAGAAGAGGAGTTTCAGAAAGTTTAACAAATATATTGCCATTCCATCTCTGAGTTATGCCTAGAGAATAAGATTCTCTTCTAATGGTTATTTTGGAGCTAGTTCAAGTACAAATGTATGCAAAATCAACATACTAAAGTCTGATGTCATAAAGAAAGGGTGACACAGTTTAAACCTGAAAAAAGATCAGACAAAGATAATTATGCACATATTCTGAATATATTAAATTCTTAATAAAGTATTTCATGATGCTGCATAACAGAGCAATGTTATAGCAGTACTGTATGATGCATATAGTTTACTAATTAAAAAAACACTTTATAGACAGTTCATTGTTATAAATGCAATTTAATAATAAGGGTAGGTGGTAAGTCTACTAGAAACCACAACACCAATTTAGAATAGCTTATTTTTCATTGTGGTATAAATCACTTTGTATTATCAGATGACCATTCAAAGTATTAAAACAAATAATATGCATATAATGCTGTTTCTAAAATAAATACTTTTTAAAATGCAAATCACTCAGAATATATAAAAAAAATCCTGTTACAGTCATTACTAGTGGCTGATAATGACCCCCAATTTTTTGCCACACTCACTTCTATCCTCCGTCATTCACTGTAAATACCTACTTGAGAGCTTTCTGTCACAAGAGCCTACTAGTTCAGTGAGTAAAGCATGCCAGAGAAGTCAGAAAATCAGTATCTCTGGAGTACTTGATAATGAGGTTCCTGAATAAGATACAGGCACCATGGATACATGCAGATGAACACAAAAATTCAGATGTGACCTTATTTGGATATAAGGTTTTATCAGTGTAATTAGTTAAGACTCTAGGTCTACCCAAAAATGTCCTGATAGATTTTTTCCAAATTGTGTCCAAAACAGATTTCCCAAACTGTATCCACTTGGCATACAGAACTAAGTTCAGCAGAGGTCCTTTGGCTTTCATAAGAAACAGTTACCATCTCCTTAAGGAATGAAAACTACACAGATTTGGGAGAATGTCCACAAATAATCTTTATTGGAGAACCTACCTTAAGGCAGGGCAGATATTTAAAAGCAAAGTTTTTTTCTTGTGAATTCCTCCCTCTTCATCATGAGAGACACCTTCCTCTCTCCTTGAAGCCCAGCCCTTAGCTCAAGATATACTCATTTAATCTCATTCTAGAATTTGCAGCCTTGTAAATTCTCCATATCCATATAATTAAATTCAGTATTTTTCTCCTAGTAATGTTAATTTACTTACTTAAACCAGTTGGAGAAAGATGCAGAGGAATGGGGTAACTTCCCTCTGTGCCCATATAAGGTCATCCAGATTTCATTGCCTTTATAAAAAGATACCCATATGAAGGCACACAGACCAGAAACTTTGCAAAAGAAAGGCAGAAATTGGAGTGAGGAAGCTACCGTCAGGGATTTCCAGGAGCCATCAGAAGTCACAAATCAGAAAGAGACATGAGAACATGGGCCTAAGTAAGGATGCCTTGCTTGTAGACTTGTGACCCCCGGATTTGAGAGAATGTTTTTGTTAGTGTGTTTTGAGAAAGCAGGGTTAGAGTATTCCCAAGATACAGACACCAAGTTAACCCATAGACATGTGAGAAACTTGAAGTTTCAGATGGTAATCTAAGGAGCTCTCTCATTGGTCACTCCCATAAACATACCTAACCCCTCCCTTGTCCCATCCTCAATCTGAGTCTTAGTCCCTTTCACAGTTCAGAAGTCTGTTGAAGGGAAGGACAAAAAAAATGTTGTAGAAAAAAAGTAACCTACAACTGGGTCTGCTCATTTGAGTGAAAGAAAAAAGAAAACCACATCTACTTTCAGATGCTGAGTGCACAATGACATTATAAGTGAACTGTGGCAAGCAGTATGTTAGAATGTAAGTTAATTACTAACATTTTCGACCAGGAGTAGACAAACAAACTTCCTTGGCATCAGAGGACCATCATTCCCTATTGTGTTCTCTTTATTGGAGAGTATCAGCCTCAAACCAAAACCAGCTCTCCACCTCCAAGAATATTAAAATTACTCCAGTCCTGCATCTATCTGACCATGTTCAATGTTTTCCATACTGTCTACTTTCTACTAAATGACAAACCTATTGAGAAGGGTTTCTATAATGTTGATCTCAAACGCTTTAAAATTTGGTTATATATTCTTAATTGATCTTCCAGTCCTACTGTCAAAGACATTACACCTATTTAGCTCCCATAATGTGGGAGAGATTAGCTCAAAAACTGTTAAGAGATTCAAACTCATCATTAGACACTTAATTGATTCAGTGAAAATCACAATATACTAGACAACAAGGGAGATATTTTTATTCAGCCTACTGCAATGGGGAGAATGCTTATTAAAGAGGAATGCATTAAGGAGGGAGGGAAATGAATTTTCCAGGCACAAGTACACAAAAGAGAGAATGTAGGCATAAATAAAAATATAACCGGCAGAGCAAAGTGACCAATATCCATACCTTCAAATGAAAATGTAACTATGAACAAAGCTATTGTCAAGTTGACCACTTATCCCAGCACAGAAATACAATGTCCTCAGAAATAATTTCCTTTCACTCTGTTCTCGAGATTTACAGAAAATATTGACTCAATAAATGTCTTATAAAAGTGAGAAATTAAAAACCAAATATCTCCCTCCAAATATAAATCTCTTCTTTACTGACCTCATTTGAAAATAACTGAAAAAGCTGAACTTAATCCAAAGCCACATATCCCTGAAAAAACAGTAAAACTGGTTAAGGAATCTCCTTATTTATATATACATTTCTGTTGTTCCAAGAAGTAGCTAATAAAACAGACCACACTGTTTTTGCCTTTCCTGAAATAAGCTCCCTTCTAGTTGGAGATTCTCTGTGCAATCTTCCTAGTGATTTGATTGCTTGCTTACCTCTATAAAACCTCATTGTTTGCCTTTCTTCTTTTGAGATTTTCCTCATGAATGAATGTTGTCCATATTACAGTAGCCTGTATTAAAGTACATTCTGAATAGGTGGGGACATTCTGTCTTTTGTAGCTAGACTGAGATTGGATGCCATCAAGTATAGCCTGATTCTTCTCCACTAGACCTGGTATTGCTGGTTGAATACTATGAAAGCTGGACCCACAGAAGATTGGCATGTTCTGCCAGGGGCTCCTCTTTCCTCTTCCTAACTTTCTAGTTAGGTAAAATTTGTGAATTTCAGTAATATTCACAAGTATATGAAATCAGTTCCATAGACACAAAATGAAATATGCAGAGTTAAAACCCTGGCACTGGGCAAGTTTATAACCTAAGAACCAATTCCCTAGGCAAACTCAAAATGTAGCTTCTGACTTTATTGGCTATCTCAATTTATTTCTCTGTGTCCCCAAAGTAACTCTGGATTTTGGGATTCCAGTCTAGAAGAGGACTTGAAAAATTAATGGAGTCAATAATTTGTTAGAGGGGTAGAATGAAAGAGAGACTGAGAGGGGTCAACTAGGATCAATGACTGCACAACCTTGCTTTTGTCATTCCTCCAGTGACTCTTCCCTGGAATCTTCCCTCATTCTTTTATTTAACAAACAGTAGCAGTTTTCTCCTGTAACATTTGCACTTCAGTTACCTCTTTTTCAAATCAACAGTAAAACATCTTTGTGTTTTACTTGACTTAAAAAGCTATTTCCAAATTTCATATGGAATACGTATAAGCTTGGAAAAGTTCTGTAATTTACCTATTAGTTTATTTGACTATCTCACCATTATTAGGAATATGAGGCCCACATTTATTTTTGATATTTTAGAATTAAGGTGGATTTTAAATTAACCAAAATACGCAAGTATGAGAAGAGAGATAAAAAGATGAGATGTTTCTCAAATCATACAAAGCAGATAAATACTGAAATTAAGTCAATGTATCTTTTTCTTTGACTGTGCTAATAATAAGGTATATAAAGTTAGAATCAGAATTAAATGAAGGAAGTGATATCTACCACATGACTTTTAGAAAGATAACAATTATAAGCAGTTTTAATATAAATACAGTATATAGTGATGAAACCAATGTACAGATTTTGAGTAAAATTTCTCCCAGATTTACAATACCAGTAAACACTATTTGGTTTTATTCTTAAATGAATTCATAGAAGAATCTTATAATAAATGTATTTCCCACTAAAATATTCCCTAAAACAAAGCATATCACCTGTCATTAACTGTGCCATCAAACTTGACATTCATACCTATGCCAAAAATGAAATCTACTATAGGATATTTAAAGTTTGAAACAGGATTGTGGTGATTATTTATCAATAAACTCACCAAGTTGTACACAATACATATGTACAGCCATTTATGTCAATAATACTTCAACAGAGTGTTATTTTTAAAAAATATCATCATGTACAATTTGTCAAATTGTATATAGGCTACAGGTAGAAATCATTTCTTTATTGAGCAGTTATTTAAAATGGTATCTTTTATACTCTTCTGCACTCCAGAATATGTTAAATGAATTACATTACAATTGCTAGGGAATACAATCAACTGGCTGAAGAGAATCTGTGATGTTAGATAGCTCAAAATTAATATAAAAAGATAAAAAGACTTTTTATATATGGATATAAGGATATGTAGTTGCACTTGATAATCATAATTTTATGTTCATGCATATTCTATTCATAGCTATAACCTTAGCATATGCATGACTTATGTCTACAGAGCTGTGTATAAAGTTCAGTGATGGTCATAGCATGACTTGTGTCTACAGAGCTGTGTATAAAGTTCAGTGATGGTCATAGCTTCTATTAATTGAAAATTTTTGCCAAAGTACTTCCTAAAAATTATAATCTAAGACAAATCAAAAGATCTATTCCCCTTTCTAAGATATGTATATTTTTAAGTTAAGATGCAAATAAGGATAAAATAACTGTGCCCTTATTCATTTCTAATTTTTTAACTGAACATTAGTTATTTTATTACAAAAAGTTAAAAATGACAACTTTAGCTTCCAGTAAAAAAAAAATAATAACTTCAGTCCTTAATATATCCTGGGCATTTGACTATTGCACATTATTATTGACACAATAATTCACAGAACATAGAGATAAAAGTAGCACCTTCTCTGCTATAAAAACCTGTATTTTGGGGACACTCCCTGGTAGCGCAGCAGGCTAAAGCCACTTCATCATGAGTTAGACCCCTGTCCCGGAGGTGAACCACAAGGGCTGGCAGACCTCTCCTGACCTGCCCACTGCTACTCTTAGCAGTGTACTTAGTAAGTTGGCCTGTTCTGCTCCCCACTCTGTCTCTGGTGAATCCCCTCATTCTCCCTACATCTTTGGCCTGTACCCCACTTCTATATTCATTAATAAATAAATCTTAGAGAAAAAAATGTTTTTCTAGTAGTCATACAATTGTAAATCATTTGGGGTTGTCAGTATTTAACTCAACTACCAATATTCTTATATCTTTGTGAGAATCACTGTCTTAAAGGAAATAAAAAGCAAAGCATAGAACTTATGCTAAAAGATGAAATAAAAAGAAGACAGGGCTCTCCCTGGTGGTGCAATGGGTTAAAGTACCACATTATGAAGCTCTCCAAAGCCACTGCAACAGAAGTTCAATCTCCAGCCAGGGAGCTGACCCACATGGCAAGGCAGACCTCTTCTGATCCACCTGCTGCTCCCCTCAGCAATGTACTTTGTCAATCTGTCTGTTCTGCTCCCCACTCTGTCTCTGGTGAATCCTCTCACTCACCACACTCCTGGTGTGTACCTCAGTTCTGTAAGCATGAATAAATAAATCTTAAAAAAAAAAAAAGAAGACAAACTTAGTTATTACAATAATAAATTATTTTTTCTAAGATGACCTATGGGAGTCATATATAATTATTTTCCCTGGTTTGGTTTTAACTTTGTTTACTCATACATAAAGTAGAGAGAGTAAAAATACAAACAGATAAAAGAAATCCCTTTGAATACTACAAATAAAAATAATGATATCTTGACATTTTTCTTGATTTTTGTTGAAGTCTTCGTGAAAGCAGGAATGGGATAAGGAAGCACAGGCTAAGATCAGAAGTTTAGCAAAGCAAGTAATATTACTGTGTAACGCATATAGAAGATTAAAGGCTAAAGTTCAGAGGAATAAATAGAGTTGGTGACAAAGCAGACCAGTTAGTTATGGAAACTACATGTCACTACTAGTTATACAATAATGAAACACATTAGAACGTATCTTTTCCGGCCCTCCCTGATGGCTGCTTCTGTGTAAGTTCAATCCCCAGCCCTAGAGGTGATCCACACACCTGGCAGACCTCTCCAGATCCTCCCACTGCTCCCCTCAGCAGTGTGCTTCGTCAGTTGGCCTGTACTCCTCCCAACTGTCTCTGATGAATACTCTCACTGCTCCTGTACCTTTGGCCTGAACCACAGTTCTGTATGCATAAATAAGTAAATTTCAAAAAAAAATGTATTTTTTTCCATTATAGAAAGACGGTTTATATTCTGCAGGCTCCAGCTGGTGATGTGCAGGCCTCCTAGACCTGTCAGTGTTGAATGTAGCAGAGACATGAAGCCGAGGTAAAAGCCTGGCTTCCTCTTCCTGCTTCTCTCTTCTCTTCCCCCTCTTCATATTATTACTATCAACATTTAACAAATTTGTACCACAGATACTGTATAAGTGCTTCAATACTTTTAATTATTAATTTAAGATTATTCACGTATTATATATTTCTTCACCTGTTAGTAAAGAAAAAAGGTTCAATAAATCAGCATAGTTCCTATACCAAATAAATGTCAGAATCAGGAAAAGAGCCTGAGTTCAAAGCCTCAGCTTTTTGACTTTGCTGTACAATTGCGTCTTACTTGACACTTCTAAATTCTGTCTATCAGTATGTGCAGGCACCAATGTAAAACTTAACCTGAGATCTAACCTGCACACTAATACCTGCAAAGGTCCATCAGTGTCTGTTGGACTTGGAAAAAGTCCTGTGTGTTCAGGCTCAAACTAAGCATAACTAACTAAAGTTCCATGGACTAACATAACATTTTTTTTTTCACAATACATATGATAACGCAGTTGGGTACATGGTAATCAAAAATAATAAAATGGAACTTTCTAAAATCTTACTAGTTTTAGAAAATTAGTAGTGTATTTCATATTTTATTTTTCCTTGAATAATAATGTAAGTTATAAGAGTATCATACACTGAATGACTACACTTGTATCCTTCATACTTTTATATCTATACAGGAATCAATAAAAAAAATGAATTCACACTGTAGTATATCTACATCCTCAATTATGCTGAATGCAATGTTCTCAGTTGTTTTATTCACAATTAGATTTTTTAATTAGTTTTCATCTTTTGTTCTGGCATAGTATGTTATTCTGAGGACAAGCTATGTTATGTAGAACTATTGTTACTTTCCCAGACAATTTAAGAATGAATTCACAGTGATGATGATGACAATGAAATAACAAAGAGGAGTAAATAAAACTCTTCCTGGTTGCATAAAAGAAATGTCATCCAGAGTGAAAATGTGTAAAATGTCTCCAGAAAAACATTAAAGAGCAGTCAGCATGCTTCATTGCAAACAAAAGAAAAAATAAATTATGGTTAACTAAGCAGAAAGACTATTTTTGCAGTATATTGTCAAGTTCAGTAAATCAAAAATAAGCTGGCAAACTGGATTCATAATTCACACAGACATTGTAACAGTCTAAGAAACTATGATATAATCATGAGTGAATTTGGTTACAAGAAAGATGCTTAGGGTGCTGTCACCTTAAACATCTTCCAGGGGATCTGCTGGAGCCCAAACTTCAACATGATTGCCTTCATTCCCAATGGGCATTGGACTCTGGAAATGAAGACAAAAATCTTTAATTCTAAACAAGCCATGAGTAGCATCCAACTGACCAAGAATTAGCCATCTGCCATCTTTTGACCCCGACAGTTTTAACATTCCTTTTATCTTGATGAATTCAGATAATTTACTTTCCTGACTTTGCATCCTTGACATTCCTTTTCAAGGAGTATTTACTGTAGAAGGCTTGCAATTTTAAGTTCTTTCTCTACACCTTTGAGATGTAAATCTTTTCTCAGCCTGTTGCTAGTCTTCTAACTCAGGGATATCGTTTCCAAGGACCCAACAGTCACCACTTGAAATGTCATTATCAAAGGATATGGCATCCCTACTGCCCAGTCTCTGTGGAATGGTAGCAGTCTAACTTTGAGTGAGGCACCAACTGGCTAAGACAAATGGTGCAATAATGTTTGCTATTTAGCCTCCCTCTCCTCTCATATTCTTGGTGCCTTTCTACTAACTTACGCCACCATTTAAAAAGGTTGCCACTTTTCATTTAATGGAGTATGAGTTCTGTCTTTCTTCCCATTTTGATAGTCTTTTCCTATTCTGTTCAACTGTTTTGGCACAATTTTTAATTAATACATTCCAGTGTATATGGATCTGAGAGAAAAAATATCTGGCTTTTTAAAGTTTTCATGGATGGAGGCAGAATCCTACCTCTCACCAAGACTCCGATTACTTAAGATGTTCCCCAAACACAGGAAGAAATTGTTAGTACTGGTGGCCTAACACAAAATACTGTACACTGTTTTTCTAAAATATAATGTCTACAGGAAGTTTGTTTTTCCATGTATATACTAAATGTTAAGACCCTCATAAAGTGATCTTGAAGGATCTTTAATGTTCCCTATTACAGTCAATTCATGCCAGATTCTGTGGCAATAAGCAACTCCCAAACAATCTTTGTTACTCTGGGTTCATCTGTCTGAGTGGAAGTGATAAGTGGCTCCTAAAACAATGACAATATCTGTTGGGTGTTTCTCAGGCAGTTCAAACTTTTTTAAATGAACCTTTTAAAAGTTAGAACATCTTACAATGCTATTTCACATAGCATAAACATCAACCATGAAAGTAAAACTTCAGTTGCCACAGGTTATATACTCATTCCACTTTAAACCATCACTGCATAAATATAATTCAGAAGTCCAAACTAAAATTGGAACATACATTAAGAGTGCTTAATTCTAAAATTGTTACACTTACTGCAAAAATTAAAACTCTGTTGGAAACATTAACAAGTAAACAACCACTTTATAAGTTTTGTGTCCCTTTCCTAGAGAAGTCTAATAGTTGGCTTTCTTTACTTCAAAGAAATAAATACACATAATACCCCTGACTAAACACTTTTGCTACCTCTAATTCCATGTAATACATATAGTGCTTGTGATAATAAAAAGGCTTTGAGTGATGAGCATGCATAAAACTTTCCACCAAGAAATATTTTCTTTGACCTCACAACTCTACCTACTTTTCTGCTCTTACCCCAAGGTTTTACCCTATATAAAAGAGTTGTCTATATGGTCTTTAAAACAAAGATTTATTTTATTTATTTATGCATATAAGAGCAGTGTTATAGGCCAGATGTGCAGGAAGTGAGAAGGTTCTCCAGAGATATCATGGAAGGGGAGCAGTAGGCAAGACAGGAGAGGTCTGCCACACCAGGAAAAGTCAGCTCCCTGGCAGGGGATTGAACTCATGTGAGAGTGGTTGGCAATAGCTTGACACTGCTGAGACTTTATCCCCTGTGCCAACAGAGGCCCAGTCTACACTGTATTAACCTATTAACCATCCGCTTTTAGACCCAGTCCAATTAAGATCATCACTAATATTCCAACTAAGATTGTATTTTATAATGTGAATTCGGTCATTTGATCTTTGGATGTTACTTAAACTTTCATTTTTCTGGGTTTAGATCAGTGTGTGTGTATGTGTGTGTGTGTGTGTGTGCATTCCTTAGTTTCCTGATTCCCATTTCTTAGATTCTTTTATTCATTACTCCTCACTATACTGAATTTTCAGTTAATTGACTATTTCAGGATTCAGTGTTTTGATATCTTCTAACCTGTTTATATTACTTTAACTCCATAGGAGATATCATTCCATTTAGTGATTAAACATTGTTTAAAGTGCTATCCCTCACATGTTTAATTGTATTCCATACCTCTTTACTGAGCTCTACATTTATACATCTCATTACCTGCTCATTATCTCCATTTCAGGGGTAGTTGCAAGAGCTATACTTAAAAATATACACTATTTTTTAAAAGACATAAATGTATAGAAAGTTGATGTTTCTTCTTTTTTTTGTATAAATAAGCTGTAGTTAAATCTATAATGGTTCATGCCTCCCCTCAATTATAGTCTGTCTATTCTGACTACACTATGTACAGTATATTCATTATGCTGAGAAAAATTTGTTAAGTAAAAGCAGGATACCTTTACATTAACCTACTTGTTGAAACTTTCACATGACTAATTTATGGGCTATTTTTTCATGCTTCTGTTAATGAGGGTATCCTAGAGGTATTTCACAGCATTAAAATAATGACCCAGGAAACATACCACGGTGAGGTAATTGTAGTTTTTTTTTTTTTCCATTACAGTGAACTTGTGAAACTTAAGGAGTTCATGTTTAAAAAATCACAGTAGTTAATTTTAATATAACCTATTTCCACTTGTTATCATGGTTTAACTGGGGCCTCCATTGTGGTGCAGGGGTTAAGACTCAGCACTATGAAGCTGTCTGCATCTACTGCAGAATGAGTTTGATCCCTGGCCAGGGAGGTGACCCACATGGAACAGCAGACTGCTCCTGTCTTCGCCTGCTGCTCCCCTCAGCAATGTATTTCAGTAGATCCTCTAGTTCTTCTCCCGACTCTGTCTCTGGTGAAACCCCTCACCTCCGTGCACCTCTGAACTATACCACAACTTCTGTGTGCATGAATAAGTAAATGTTTAAAAAGAAAGAAAAGGCACTAAAAGTGATGTGACCTCAATTGTCTGGAAAACTGCTAAAAACACAGAAATAATAACAATCACAACAACAAAAAAGAGAACAATAAGAATTTTCTGTTATTAAGTATTCAGTTTGGCATAGCATAGTAGAATTTATTATGTTACTGCATTACAAAAAAAAAAAAAAAATCACCACACAGTCTTGACTTCATGAGTGAAGGAACTGTATCAGTGCATCACGTCACCCTCACCACTGCACGCCAAGTCTCTGCCTGGATTCTTATCTTTTGGATTAAGGGCATGAAAAATGTGGAACTGACTTTAGTCGAATGGGATTCAAAGACTCAGCTCAATAAATAAGAAATTGGGAATCAACCTCATTTTCTGAAAATCTTAAAGTGTATACAGGTGTTCCAGATACAAGGGCTGAATATTTTTTTCTATTTTCCCATAATAAAATCTCCACAGTTTGCTTGATTTCTGGTAAATGGATTCCTACTTTGTTCCTTTATGCTTAACAAACTTTGTTAACACTCGCTTTCTATATTTTTAAACTCTATGTTGTCTTCCAGTTAACTTTCACCAAGGAATTGAGTGCTAAAACTCAATTCAGGAAAAAGTTATTTATCTGCAGTAACATTTTATAAATTTTAATTTTCATTTTGCAATGGAGCTGGATCCTCATCATCTAATTAAAAAGTATTATTATTTTGACAGTGACTGTGCCAGAGATGTCTGAATTGAGCCAGTCAGAAACTGTGTTCCAAGAATCGCTGTGAAAGTGATTAAATATTGGATCAGATTTTTTTTTAAATTAACTCTACTCATATTGCTCAACAATTAGTGATTATAGAAAGTGTCACAGAATAAGGACTAGACTTACAAACATAGCAAAAGTATTCATGTCAGTCATTTCTTAGTCCTTGTGAGAAATGCTATTAAAATAAATTATTTTGCTTCATGCTTCTTTATTAAATAGTTAGGTCATGATGCATCTCAATATTTTTAATAAATACCATCACAGAGACCCCCTACTAAAGGTTTCAGGTAACAGTTTTCCTTGAATCCATATTTGTGCTACCTATAGATACACAGTCATTTAAAAGCATCTATATTCTACAGAAGAGCCCAATTGAACTCCAATGGAAGTCATTTATTTTAACATCCTATTTTAAGAATCTATGGTGACTTAACCTTGAAAACCAATGTTGCGTGAGGAGTATGGCAATAATGGTTACATTCTTCCAAAAGGAAGTGAGAAATACTTTCTTGTTTGAGCATTTTCATCATTAAAACTGTACCTATAAATGAAAGGGGGGAGATCTTTTCTGGGGGATATTTTGCTGTCCTGGCTGCCTTCACAGCATGGTTGCATTTCCTAAGAGATGGCAAGTAGTATGTACTCCTGTAGTGGTGTAATTGGCTCTCTCTGACCAAAATATTATTTAGTAATCATATATACAAAATTAATTTCCTGCCCATAAAATTTCCTTTTCATTTTGAAATTGCTCCATGCTCTGCCAAGTCTCCTTATCCATTGTCATCTTTCACTTTATCACATTCCCAACCTCTATTCAGGTTTCTCTATGTAAATCAGTTACTGGTTTGCAGGAATATCTGTTTTGCCCAATAGCTATGATTCATGAGAAACTATCAGAGTCAAATGAGAACATTTTGATTAATTTGTCATTGTTACAGAGCTAATAACACAAAAGGGTAGATCAATAATCTGGAGATGAACTAGATTACAGTCTATGGAGAAGCAGGCAAGTGAAAAACACTGTGCAGAAGTAAATGGGAAATCAGTAAACTCTATCTGACTTGAGAGCAAAATTCAAAGAAAAAGATAAAAAGAGCTTTTTTTTCCTCCTGGATTCTCATCATCTCTCTTCTTTACCTGTCATCTTGTAATATTTTATTGTACATTGAATAAAGTCTTGAGTAAAAATTCAAAACTGAGACTTTTCTATAAGTTAAAAGACCTAACTTCCCTGTCAAGTTATTTACTCATGAATTCCAATGATCAATACCAAGATTTCTTTCCTATCATGTTAGGGATGTATACAAATATCCATCATTATAGATCTCCTACTTTAAACATCTTCTAAATTCCCATAGTTCCATGTTTAAGTAGTTAAAATAGGTTTTGAAATAGTGCAATTTGTATAAATTGAGCTTATTAGCAATACAGGAAAATAAATTTTATTTAACCTACATAGAAATTCTCCTCTAAGGTAATAACTAACTAATTTATAATCAGTGAAGTTGACCTCAGTCTCTTTCTTCTGACCACACCTGCTGACCTCCAAGAGCCAGCATGAGATTTCCTTTTTCCTGACCAAACTAAGAATCCTTCATCTTTTGACCTTATTCAGCCTAATACATATTGGTCTAATAATTGGACACAGTTATTTTATTTTACAAACTAATCTTGATATTTTTCTCAAACTGTGATTAATCCTTTAGTATAAAATTGATTGTATTTTTCTATTATGTATATACATATATACATATATACATATATATGTACATACATAGTCGGAACAATAAACATGCATGATTTTATTAACTTCAGACCAAAGAAATAACTGTAATTTTTTAAGATTTATGTTATTTATTTATTCCTACAAGAACTAGGGTATAGGCCAGAAGTGCAGGGGGTGAGATGATTTACCAGAGACAGAGTGGGGAGCAGAACAGGCAGATTGATGAAATACACTGCTGAGGGGAGCAGCGGGTGAGACAGGAGAGGTCTGCTGTACCAGGTGGGTCATTCCCTGACTGGGGGGTCTAACTCATGCTGCAGTGACTGACATTAGCTTGGCAGCACTGAGACTTTAACCATTTGCACCACCAGGAGGGCCCAATAACTGCAAATATTTTAACAGCATAAAATGTTTCCCTTTTGACCAAAGTCTAAGAAAGAGATACTAGTTTACCCCCCACTTTTCCCCTCAAACCTCTTTCTCATACTTATTCTTTCTCTGAATGTATACATATGTTAAATCTACATAAATTATCAACAGCTTATTTCCCTCATAGTAACTATTAATTTATCATTATGTGAAATGAAACAAAAAACTTTACAAGCTGAGTTTTGTCTTGTTTTGTTTTTACAAATAATTTCTGTTAAAGGAATTTCCAGTAAGACAGGTGATAATTTAGGTGAAAAGCTGCATTTTGCACAGGTTTATTCCTTCATTCAAAAAAACACTTTCATTGAAAGGGATCTCTACTGTTTATTATCAGTCACTTTAATTACCTCTTAGCCTTTATCATCTATAATTTTTACTAGAAAGCATGTACTGATTAGAGATATTTTTCTTTCCTGCAATAGTACATAAAGTTTTAGGAAGTGTAAGGATTACCAATAAACTCTTCTAACTTTTCTGGAACTTTTTGGGCTGGTAAGGACTGTGATTTGCTAGCCTTTCCCACTATAAGACATATTGCTAAATATTTTTGTGCTGTTCCTTTATTTGTTCAAATTATATTATCTTTTCCATTTAGCCACCTGGGAGAATTTCTCTGTGGGCATTTCTATCATATCCATTGAGAGTGCCCCATCTGCCTGATTTTCTATTTGCTGTTCCACAGAAGTGTCACTGAGGGCCAGCAAGTGACAAAGTACACTGTGTATAGTTATGAGTTCTTCATTTTCCATCCTGCCAAGTCTTTGTTTAGTTGTTTTGCATTCTACCACTGTTCTCCTGATATTTCTGGCTTTATTTCAATGCATCCCTCTGTGGATATTTCTAAAAGAGACGTTAAATTAAATGCTTTATATTTCATTCTTCATCGAGTGTATTCCGTATTTTACCTATTCTTTCAGATGTTAAGCTTAATTTTAATGATATACATTCCCAGACCAAAACTAAAGTAGCAATTTAAAGTGTTCTTTTTTAGAATTTTTAATGTACATTATTACTGTTCATGCTTTTACTTATTTCTAAAGTTAAAGCACTATTTTAAACACTTTTAATAAAATATAAAGATTGAATTGGTAGTTTGAGTCTTGTGATTAGAAAGCATTGCCTCTATAGAGACACAACACTTACAGATTGTTATTCATTTCTTTTCTACCTGCTCTTTAAAGTCACAAGTAACTAATAAATTTGCCATAGTGTTCTAGTGGATTTCCCATAGTGTTCATAATGGATAGCCTAGGTTGATTTGTTAAGAGATTTCTTTGTCATGATATATGATACCATGGATTATGTAACACAAGCAGTCCAGAACACAGTAGGACACATCCATTTGTATTTCAAAAATAAAATAAGATTAGAACCAGCTTATGTTTTCAAGTGGAGGTCACTTGGAAATAGTAAACAGGTGAGAAGATCTCTGTGCCTTTTATTTTTTTCTTCCAAAGAGAGTGGAGAAATTTGGGGCTTGATGGTGGCAGAGTAAACATGCCAAGACGACTACGACCAAACTTGCATGGGAATATATAAAAACAGACTACAGACTTTACATGCTACAAGTTTCAAACCAAATGAGAACACCCTGGACTCACTACAAGGAAGATAACTGAGGGAGAATTGGCAATTGGGAAGTTTCCATAAGGGAACTACTACCTGGAGGTGCCACAGACAGAATAAGCAGAACCCAGCAACTCTGATCAGGGGAGTGCCAGGCTATAGTGCCACAGAAAAGCCTTGTGCTCATTCAGCTCCTTTAAAAATCTTGGCGCCCAGACACCAGGAAGTGCTGCAAAGGGAGACTTAAGGCAGAGGCAGCAGCAACAGCGGCTATGCAGTAGCAGCGGCTTTTTGCCCCAGCCCTGCTACAGCCCTGGAGATAAACTGAGACAACTCAGCTAGGGAGAGGAAACCAAATTGTGGGAAAAGACTGCAGTTCAGAACCAGGAGTGCCCACATGCGAGGATACGCTGCAGATGTGTTGCTGTTCTTTGCCCCAGCAGCCCCGATAAAGCTGTGGATATAAACTGAGACAACTCAGCTAGGTGAGTGGATCCCAAACTGCTTCAGTGGGTGGGGAAAGAAAACAAAAACTTCTCTACTTAAAGCCCAAGAGGTGGAGAAGAGGAACTGGCAATTGGGGCTCCTCTAGCCCTACCAACATCTCCTGCCCCCAAAACAGAGATCTGAGACTAGGGGACATTAGGGTGTGGTCAGGTCTTGGTGCCATGTTTAAGGCGTGGTCAGAGAGATTCACAAAGCCCCTGAGTTAAAAAGGGACAATAATAATAATAATAATAATAATAATTAGACAGGACTCAACCACAGGCCCAAACCTAGGAAAATGCAACAATATTTGTGCCTATGTGTCATGGGCACATTCGACATAGAGAAGCCCTAGGAAGTGCCTCAAACAGGGAGACTTGCTAAGGGGTCTACCTGCTTACCACATCTACCCACAAAAAGTGTGGTAAAACCCTGGAGTTAAAGAGATATGGCTGGGCCCTGTGAGAGGACCTCAGGCAGTGGGGAGGCACTGCTCAGGGAGGGACTGTTTGGAGTAGACACAAGGAGCCCTGAATGCTCAGAGGGAGGACTGGCAGCCTGCTCAACTGGGAAGATTGCAGCCCTCTGGCACTCCCCTGCACTCCTGTGGGGTGGGGTGGGGATCCCACCCCCAGAACAGAGGCCTAACGACTTGTGAGCCAGAAAGGCTCCCAGTACTTAGAAAGTAAACAAAGCCAGCCACCACAGACACAGGCCCAGCTCCAAGGAGACCTACAACACTTCTAATATATCATACCCAAACATAGAGGGAACCTGGGACATCTGAAGGCTACAAAGATCAACAGACACCTTCCAGAAACACAGATTCAACATGTTACTGGAAGAGGCTGAAAACCACAAAAGACCCCTGAATGTTACCAGCTGAGACAACAGACGCAATGGGGGCTGGAAAAATAGCACAACTCAGAATACCCTCCACAACTGAAATGTCTGGAAGTCCCTCAGCCATTCCAGAAAGAACACCCCCCCAAAAAAATAAATAAAATGCCGGTCAATAATAGCAACACCATGTTGCAGCAAATGGAACGTATTAGAAAATACACAACAGGGAAAAGAAGACAAACAAATACCCAAGCAAGTCCTCAGGGGAAAAATTCACCACAAAAAGATCAGTCACCAGAAAGAACCAAAGAAATAGAAGAACCGCTCAGCCTACCAGATAGAGAATTCAGAATCATCATGATAAACAAACATAAAGAAGATGAGAAGAGAAAAAATGAAATTAGGCAAGCCATCAAGGAGTTGAAGAATGCAAACAAGGAAATGAATGAAAGAAATGAAAAAAAATAAAAGGAAAAAGATACGAGGCAAGCAATCAACGAACTAAAGAAAGAAAATGAGACATTAAAAAAGGAAATAGAAGAAATGCAGGCAATGAAAAGGCCACTAGAGGAATGAAAACAGAATAGATGAAATGGAAGAACAAATCAGCACCCTCGAATACACGAAAACAAAGAGAATTAAAAAAGAAAAAGAAGTAAAAAGGAAAAGGAAATGAAGAAACACTTCAAGAGTTGACACCATTAGGAAAGGAACCATCAGAATTATAGGTATCCCAGAAGGTGAAGAGAAAGGCCAAGGAATAGAGAAAATATTCACAGAGATAATAGAAGAGAACTTCCCTAATATGAAGAAGGAGATGAAAGTAGACATCCAAGAAGCAAGAAAAACACCAAACTACCATCATGAGAGGAGAAATATAGCAAGGCACATTATAATAAAACTTCCAAGAATACAAGACAAGGAACAGATAATGAGAATGACATCAGATTTCTCTGAAGAAACACTATGGGCAAGAAGAGAGTGGGGGGACATACTCAACAAACTCCAAAGCTTTCAATGCCAACCATGAATACTCTATCCTGTAAAGCTCTCCTTCTTCTATGAAGAAAGAATAAGGACATTCCCAGACAAACAGAAACTCCACAATTTCATCATGACTAAACCCCCACTCCAAAAAATACTACAAGAAGCCCTCAGACCAAATCCAACAAAAGAATGAATAAGAACAGTTATAACAAGGAATAAAAATACAGAAGGACCAAAATGGCAAACGTAGGTGCCAGTGTATCAATATTATCTCTAAATGTAAATGGCTTAAAATCATCAGTAAAAAGACACAGAGCTGCAGAATGGATTAAAAAACAGAACCCATCATTCTGCTGCCTGCAGGAAACACATCTAACTACAAAAGATAAAAACAGACTGAAAATAAAAGGATGGAAAACAATCCTACAAGCAAATGGGCCAAAAAAGAAGGCAGGAAAACTATACTTAGATCAGATCAAATAGACTTCAAACTAAAAAAAAGTTTAAAAGAGACACAAAAGGTCATTACATGTGGGAGACCCTTTGTCCCTGATCACAGATTACTCGGGGGGCAGAACAGTGTGGGAGCGGCGTCAGTGAGCAGAGATTCCTAAAAAAGGGGGAAAAGGAGACAGAGAGGGAAGGGGAGCAAAGAAGACATGGGAATCAGAGTTGGGTGCAATTCTTCCTTTTCTGCTCGAAGCAGAAGTTTATTTTATACATTCGGAGCAAGCAGTGTGATGACATCAGCACATGAACTGGGCTGAGAGATTACAATAATCTTTTTTTCTAATAACAGTTTAGGGTCATACTGCCCTTTAGTTGAGATATAACATTAATTATTCTTAAAATCAATCTATTAAAGTTAAGATAGGTACATAATTCATAAAATTAAAGCTAACATTGTTATATTTACCACACTGTTGACTGGCTAAAATAAAGCCCTTTATACCTTAAATGCTACTTAATGATCTTCATTCTCATTGAGACATCTTAGAGGGTAAAGTCGAGGACTAGGGTAGAGGCTGGGCTAGAGATTTGAAGGGGGATAAGGGAAGGTAGTGGGCCAAGGAGAAGTTGTGAAAGAAGGTACAGTAAAGTCGAAGACTAGACTGGAGGAGTTTTCTGGTAGACAAAGCAATAAGGAAGATAGTAAGATTCCTCATTTAAAGACTGAGCCATAAAAGTTTAAGGAAGAGAGTAGAGTGATAAGATTTGTGTTCTGGTCCAGGCAGAAAAAGAAATTTAATTATATTTTAGCATGTTCTAGTACTGCCTTTTCTTACAATATTGATTTTGTTATAATTGTTTTTATTAATCAGCCAGTTGTAATATTATTTTTTTGCTTTCTAGAGGAGTTTTCTGCCTTAAGCAGAGCTTGCTCACCTGAGCCCTATGAGACTAGGCAATCTGGTTGTAAGCTAAAGATTGCTTAGAATACTTTGTATTACAAAAAAGGGAGGTCGTAACACAAGTTAGCATGGGAATTCTGATTTTTCAGAGCACTTCCGTCTCTATCAGGAATATGTCAGTCAACAGAGGTTGCATAGCTTGTGTCAACTACATTATAATTAAGAGGACAATACAACAAGAAGGAATAACCATCATTAACATATATGCACCAAATGAAGGAGCACTAAAATATATTAGGAAGCTGTCATCCATGAAAATGTATATCAGAGAGAAAACATACATAGTAGGAGACTTCAACACGCCACTCTCAACAATGGACAGACCAACAAGACAAAAAATAAGTAAAGACACTAAAGCTCTGAACAAGGACCTGGACAACATGGGTCTAGTGGACATCTATAGACTACTGCAACCCAGAAAATCTGAGGACACATTTTCCTCAAATACACATGGATCATTCTCTAGGAATGACCACATATTGGATCACAAAATAAACATCAATAGATACACTAAGATCGAAATCATACCAACTGTTTTCTCTGACCATGAAGGAATCAAACTAGAAATAAACCATATGAAGAAGGCAAGAAACCCACCTACCATGTAGAGACTAAAATCCACACTGCTGGAAGACTGTTGGATCAATGAGGATATCAGAGAAGAATTAAAAAATACTTGGAGAAGAATGACAATGACAATACAAGTCTCCAAAATGTATTTAACACATTAAAAGCAGTTACAAGAGGAAAATATATAAAAATACAAGCTCACATAAAGAAACAAGAAATAACTCAAAGAAACAACCTAATGTCCCACCTTAAAGAACTGGAAAAAGAACAACAAAATAACCCAAAAGCCAGCAGAAGACAAGAAATAATAAAAGTCAAATCAGAAATAAATGAAATGGAAGTTAGGAAAACAGTCCAAAAAAAAAATCAATGAAACCAAAAGTTGCTTCTTTGAAAAAGATAGACAGGCTACTAGCCAAGCTCATAAAGAAAAAAACAAGATAAAGCACAAATAAACAGAATCATAAATGAAAGAGGAGAAATCACAACAGACCCAGGAGAAATCAAAAGAATAATCAGAGAATACTATGAACAAATATATGCAAATAAGTTCGATGATTTAGCAGAAATGGACAAATTCCTACAACTCTATAACCACCCTAAGCTAATAAAGAAGAAATACAACTAAACAGGCCAATTACAAACAAGGAAATAGAAGAAGTAATCAAAGCTCTCCCCAAAAATAAAAGTCCAGGACCAGATGGATTTACAAATGAATTTTACCAAACATTCAGAAAAAAACTAGTGTCTATTCTACACAGACTCATCCAAAAAATTGAAAAAGAAGGCTAACTGCCACAAACGTTCCACGAAGCCAACATCACACTAATACCAAAACCTAACAAAGAAAACACACACACAAAAAATTTTAGCCCAATCTCCCTAATGAACACCGGTGCAAAAATCCTCAACAAAATCTTAGCTAACAGAATCCAACAATGCATTAAAAGAATAATACACCACGACCCAGTGGGCTTTATCCCAGAGCATAAGGATGATCCAATATCAGAAAATCAATATAATCCATCACATCAACTGACAGAAGAATAAAAACCACATAATCATATCAATAGATGCGGAGAAGGCTTTCGACAAAGTTCAACACCCATTTATGTTTAAGTCCCTTGAAATCCTTGGAATAGAAGAAACATACCTCAACATGATAAAAGCCATTTATGATAAACCCACAGTCAATATTAACCTCGCCAGAGAAAAGCTGAAAGCCTTTCCTTTGAGATCAGGAACAAGGCAAGGGTGTCCACTATCGCCACTGCTCTTCAACATAACATTGGAAGTTCTAGCTAGAGCAATAAGACAGGAAAAAGGCATACAAGGAATTCAAATAGGGAAAGAAGAAGTAAAACGATCCTTATTTGCAGACGATGTGTTAATTTATATGGAAAACCCTAAAAACTTCACAGTGGAACTAATCAAAACCATCAACCAGTTTAGCAATGTTGCAGGATATAAAATCAACACACAAAGGTCAGTCTTTCCTATACACAAACAACCAATCAGAAGAAGCAGAGATAAAAAAAAAATCCCCTTTTCAATTAAAACAAAAAGAATCAAATACCTGTGAGTCAACCTAACAAAAGAGGTAAAAGACCTCTACAAAGAAAATTACAAAACACTGTTAAAAGAAATTCAAGAAGACACCATGAAATGGAAAGACATCCACTGTTCATGGATAGGGAGAATTAACATCATCAAAATGTTCATCCTGCCAAAAGCAATATACAGATTTAATGCCATCCCAATAAAAATCTCAATGACATTCTTCAAAGAAATAGAAAAAATATTAATAAAATTCATATGGAACAACAAAAGACCTCGAATAGCCAAAACTCTCATGTCTAAGAAAAAATAGAATGGAGGCATTACAATCCCAAAATTCAAGCTATACTACAAAGCCATAATAATCAAAACTGCATGGTACTGGAACAAGAATAG
>NW_004567107.1:57436226-57481017 GCF_000260355.1 Condylura cristata | reverse complement strand
AAAGAAAAATACCAGATGGTTTCACTCATAGCAGGAGTATAATGGACCAGGCGAGAAAATAACAAAAATAATGAACAACCAGAGACATTTTGCGGGGGTGGAGTGGGGAATGAGATCAAAAACGGGGGAATGGGGAGGGAAGTGCACGGGATTATGGTGATGGCACATGGGTGACTTGGTGATGAGAAACCCATGGGGATTACAATTGAGATGAACAATAAAATGTACAAAATGATATAAAAATAAACTATTATATAATTAAAGGAAAAAAGAGAGTGCAGAAATTCACATCACTCCCAACATTATATTTAGCACTGCCTCTATTAGGCTGGGAAATAATTATCTTAAGGTACTTTATATAAAAGATAAATATTTTATAATATCATTTTTACAAATTTGAGTGGGTAGATTCCCATTAGTACAAACAGCAAGCTGTGTTTTGAATGATAGCTTGCTCTTTCACTTAGTAGTGTTAAATATATATTCTAACCCCATTGACTACTGAGCCAAAGCATAGGCAGTGAAAATCAGCAGCCATTCAAATTAAGATCATACAAGCAGATACATTCTAAATTGGGCATAAAATCATTAAATTTTAGGAATATTAGATACCGTTAAAACATCCTTTGGGAATGAGAGTAGAGACCAAAGACCAAACATGTATGTTGGTGGTTATTTTGTTTTCATAATCTTGATTTTCAGCTCAATTTATTTCCTCACATTATGTAAGATTTGATTTCCTAAGAGAACAGATAATCATCAGAGTGCTAAATAATATTCCTTAATGAGCACTTAGCATTTGTGTTTCTAAATATAATATGTATAAATAAGTCTTCACACTTTCAAGGAAAACCTAGATCCTTTTTAAAAGTTCAGGCTCTTTTTTAAGTGTATAAAGTTCCATATTGCCTGTGGAGAATAAGATGAGTGGCTTTATCCAAATTGTAGTGTGGCCTTCAACTCCTTTAAATAGTCTGATTTTGTACTGACAATGTAGAAATAGTGGTCATCTCTCTCCTCAAACCTAAGTAAACACACATGTACTCACAAAAAGAGTTCAAATTTTTCTTCTATTCTGGGCCTTAAGTTGAAGCTAAATGGACTATAAATATTGCTGTTCTGGTTTTATGGAACTTTAGGCTGTACAGAAACAATGGTTATCTAGCCATCAATTTACAGACTGTTGAATTGAAAGGGATAACCTACCACGTCCTTTGATATAGGATGAACCTGTGATCCTAAAACAACAAGGTACTTCTTTCTGCTAAGACCTCAGCTCAGAAGAGAAAATGAGTTGATGTTCTGCCTCCACTAAATTCTATTACATTTTGATAGACTACAGTTTTTTTTTTTCACTTATAAAATGATGAGAAATGAAGGCAAACTGAGGCTTATAAATATAAATGAAGGCAAACTGAGCCTATTCTTTAGTGCCATTTTAATATAATTTACGTTTCAGCTGAATAAGCAGCTCACTATACAATACATTGAAAACCCTATTGTTGATTTCTGTGCTTCAAGCATGGACAGGATGACAATTGAGTGATAATTATTTTCTCTCTAAATTCTCAGAACTAAATATCCAACACATACTCAGCATCTCCACTCAGCGCCCCGAAAGAACCTCAGTTCCAGCATAAATCACAAAGAATATGTAGAATTCCCTTGGGGAGAACAACACAGTTCCTATACACATAACTCCAGTTTCAATAAATGATATTACTAGTTCTCAATTTCTCAAGCCAGAAACTATAGCAAAGTGTTCTCGGACTGACCTCTTGAATATTTCTAAAATTACTATAATTTTCTCTTCATAGCCATTACACTAGTTTACATCAACTACATTTCTTATTTGAATTACTATTCCAACCAGTATGGCATCTCTCTATTTCTTGTTTTGTCAATTTTATAAAATATCTTCAGTTTTACTCATTTAATAAAAATAATCTGCAGGAGCATCTTCAGACACAAATCAGACTATTTTACCGCCTGCCTAAAGTGGTAAAATAGACCCACATTTCCTTCTAGGTAAAATCCAAGCTCTGTAATAGTTTTTCTGTTATGACATTGATGTCTGTTACCCACACTTATGTGTAAATCCTAACCCCTAGTGTGAATGCACTAGGATTTAAGCCCTTTGGGAGAAAATGAAGATTAATGAGTTTATGCCTGTAGAGTCCCCAAGATGGGATTAGGGCCCTTTGAAGGGGATGAGACACTAGAGCTTCCCTGCTGCCTCTCTAACATACAGAATAAAGCAGTCTGCAAGCCAGGAAGAGGGCTCTCATCTGGAGCCAAATCTTCCAACACCTAATATTGGATCAGAATGTGAAAAATAAACATCTCGTTTAAGTCACCTAGCACATACCAATTGCTTTAGTAGCCAAACATGAGGCAGTAAGTGGTAGCAAAGAAATGGAGATGCTATTATAGCAAATACTGTAAACGTGAACATGGCACTGGAACTAAGCAACAGTTAGAAGCTGGTAGAACACTGTCTGGACATGGGCCCCACCCCAACCCAAGTCATGAATTTAGGCATACAACAGGGTATTCCATCACAAAATGGCATGGTATTTAATAGATGAAGCTTAAGCTAGCCAAAAGGTATAAGTAAATTGCATGAGTCAATGAATGAGATTTCACAGAACCAATCTCTTCTATTCTGTCTCCTCTCGCTCAGCTTTCCTCTATGGCATAATTCCTTATGTCCAGCTGACTAAGAAATATTTTAGATCCAGTTTTAGAGTTGAAACTCAAAACTTAAGACCAATCTTCCTAATGAACACTGATGCAAATCACAAAATCTTAGCCAACAGAATCCAACAATACATTAAAAGAATAATTCACCACAACCGAGAGGGTTTTATACCAGGGGCACAAGGATGTTTCAACATTTGAAAATCAATAAAAGTAATACATCATATCAACTGACAAAAAAATAAAAATATAATTATATCAATAGATGCAGAGAAGGCATTTGACAAAGTTCAACATCCATTTTTTGTTTAAGGTCCTTAAAATAATTGGAATAGAAGGAACATAACTCAATATGATAAAAGCCATATATAACAAACCCACAGCCAATATTATCCTCAATGGAAAAAAGCTGAAATCCTTTCCTTTGAGATCAGGAAAAGACAAGGATGTCCACTATCAACACTGATCTTCAACATAAGATTGGAAGTCCTAACCAGAGCAATAAGACAGGAAAAAGACATACAAGGATTCCAAATAGGGAAAGAAGAAGTAAAAGCATCTTTATTTGCAGGTATGATAATATACATGGAAAATCCTAAGAACTCTATAGAAAAACTAATCAAAACAGTTAACCAATTTAGCAAGGTTGCAGGTTATAAAATAAACACACAAAAATCAGTAGCCTTTCTATACACAAACAACCAGTCAGAAGAAGCAGAACTCAAAAAAAAAAAAGTCCCCTCTACAATAGAAACAAAAAAAATAAAATACTTGGGAATAAACTTTACAAAACAGGTGAAGGACCTATACAAAGAAAACTATAAAATCCTGATAAAATAAATACAAGACACAAGGAAATGGCAAGACATCCCCTACTCATGCATCGGAAGAACTGATGTCATTAAAATAGCCATCCTACCTAAAGTGATACACAGATTTAATGCTTTTTCAATAAAAATCTCAATGACATTCTTCAAAGAAATAGAAAAAAATATTGAAGAAATTTACATGGAACCACAAAAAAAAAAAAAAAAAAAACCTTGAATAGCCAAAACTCTCTGACCAAAACAAAAAAGACCAGAGGCATCACAATCCCAGACGTTAAGCTATACTACAAAGCCATAATAATCAAAATTTCATGGTACTAAAACAAGAACAGACATTAAGATGAATCGATTCATCTGTATAAATCCATAGGTGTATGGACAGCTAAATTTTGACAAAGGAGCAGTGAATATGCAATGGAACAAAGAAAGTTTGTTCAGCAAATAGTGCTGGGAAAACAGGACCTCTACATGCCAAAATATGAAGCTAGACTACTACCTCACATCATGCACAAAAACCAACTCAAAATGGATTAAAGTACTAGATGTAAGACCCCAAACCATAAGATATCTATAAGAAAAGGTAGGCGATACTCTGCAGGACATACAGCATCCTTAAAGATACATCACCCAAAGCAAGGAGAGTGAAGGAAAGGATAAACAGCTTGGACTACATCAAATTAAAAAGCTTCTGCACAGAGAGACAGTACACAAAACAAAGAGACACCCCATTGATTGGGAGAAAAAAATTGTACACAATACTAATGACAAAGGACTGATCACAAAGGTACACAAAGAGCTGATGAAACTCAACAAAAAGTGAATAACCCCATCAAAAATGGACAGAAGAGTTTCAAAACACTTCTCCAAAGAGGAAATGCAGATGGTCAGCAAACATATGAATAAAATGCTCAACACTACTTATAATAAGGGAAATGCAAATTAAAATTCACACCCCTGAGAAGGGCACATATTAAAACAACTAGCAACAACAGATGTTGGCGAGGATGTGGAGAAAAAGGAATTCTTCTGCACTGCTGATGGAAATGCAAACTGATACAACCATTATGGAAAACTGTTTGGAGGTTTTTCAAGAGGCTAAAATTGAGCTTCCATATGACCCAGCAATCCCACTCCTAGATATATACTCAAAAGACACAAAAATACTGATTCAGAAGGAAACCTGCACCCCCATGTTTACTGCTGCTCTATTTACAATATGGAAAATGTGGAATCATCCCAAATGCCCAAAAATAGATGACTGCATTAAGAAGATGTTGTACATATACACAATGGAATACTACTCAGCAATAAAAAAAGATAAACTTGTGCCTTTTGCAGAACCTGGAAGGGATCATGCTTGGTGAAATAACCCAGAAAGAGAGAAAAAAAAAAATCAGATGGTTTCCTTCATACCAGGAACATAAGGGATCGGGGAAGAAAGGGGGGAAAAAAAGGAGACTAAGAATGAACAACTATAAACCACAGATATTTTGGGGGGTGGAAGGAGGAACGGGATTGAAACTGGGGTGGAAAGAGAAGAGTGCAGTTGGCTGTGGTGATGGCACACAGGTGAATTGGTGATGGGAGGCCCATGGGGATTACAATTGAACTGGAAAAATGCACAAAATGAAGAATGATGTAAAAAATATATATATGTTTATGGTGAGAGAAAGAGAGAGAGAGAGAATGCCAAAAAAAGAAAAGAAAAAGGAACTGTATGACATGTTGGAATTCTGCACAGCTGCTACTCAATAGCCACAATCTTGGTTGACCCAAGAATATAACAGCAAAAGAAATATTCCCAAAAGATAGTTTTCAAGTACAGTGCTGGTTGTGTGTACACAAATCGTATTGATTCCTAGTTGGTGAATAAAATTATATTGGATGTTCAGGAATTTGGAAGGAATGTGACTGAACAACCATAACAAAGATATTTGCATTGCTTGCAAAGAAAACCACCCCAACCTTCTCAAATGGTCCTCTTATTTTCAGTTTTGTTCTGTTCTAATCCATTTTTTAAAAATATAGCCTGAAATACTTTAAATAAGTATGTGATTATTTCATTGTCTTAATGGAAATATTCAAAGGGTTTTCCATTCTATTAAGTGAACTTCAACTCTTTTCAGAACTTACATGTTTGAACCACTATTGCTCTCTGACTCTGGTTTGTCTCTCCATCTATCTCATTATTCTCCACTGAAAACATTTTGTTTTCTATTTATACATACATATCCATTTTCCTGGAATTTCCTTCACAGATGTCATCTTTAAATTAAATACCAGTTTAGATATTGTTCCATCTGGGCAGTTTTTTTTTTTTTTAAAGATTTATTTATTTATTCATACAGAACTGGGGTACAGGCCAGAGATGTGGAGGGTGAGAAGATTCACCAGAGAGAGTGGGGAGCAGAACAGGCAGATCTCCGAAGTACACTGCTGAGGGGAGCAGCGGGCGGGTCAGGAGAGGTCTGCCACGCCATGTGGTCTCCTCCGGGGCAGGCGGGAATCGAACTCATGCGGAAGCGGCTTTAGATTCTCAGTGCTGTGCTTTAACCCGCTGCACCACCAGGGAGGGCCTCTGGGCAGATTTTTTGACCAATCTTCTCATCTTCAGAGAAGCATCTGTTTTACATATAATGTATAGTGTGTGTGTGTGTGTGTGTGTGTGTGTGTGTGTGTTCATCTCCCATGGGGAACCTCATCCTTACTCCCAGACTCATTCAAGGTTTATTCATGCTTCAGATTCTAGGATTAAAAAATGTATCTCACTTTTCCCTCTTTCTTCCTGCCTGGAATAAACTTCATTCTAGGACAATTTAGAAAAGCATTAATTTTCATAAAGACTACTCCAAAGTAAGCTTCATCATTTAGTTCTAACAAGGTAATTATAAAATAAGCCTAACATTAGAACAGTTCACGAAGTTGGGTAAATTGTACATTCCTATTGTCTCCTAACTACTTGTAGACTACAAGTACATGTGTGCATATGAATATATAGTATACAAATCATAAAATTTCAAAGCTGAAAGGTCTCTAAAATGGTATCTTAAGTGTTAACAAAGTAACTAAGTGCTTTAACATTATGCAATCATATCTCCAGTCACTTAAATTTTAATACTTCACTAAGACAATTCATTCCATTAGATATTTCTGACAGTTGCATCAATTGCCTATCAAGTCAAAAATTCTCTATAGTTTTAATCCAGTTCTAGTCATAAAAGGCTATGTTGTACAAGTTTAGTTCCTCTTTTAATATTCCTTTCAATATTTAAAGGCTATGATTAAGGGCCATCATCTTAAATACTTTAAAATGTGTTTTCACCTCTCAAGAAAATAATCATTGTTCTGGTAAAAGAACAAGAATAAAAAAGAGAGTTGGACATTTATTTGAAAGAGGTAGAACATCTGTGTGTGAGGAAAAAACTGTGGTGAATTATTTGTTTTAAGCATCCCAATTAAAGGGCATTGTGGCTTCTCTAACTAAGGATACCTTTTTCCTTGAGAAATTAGTTAAAGAAACAGCCCTATATAAAACTAGTACAATGAACTTTTCGATTTTCTTAGATAAACCAGATGATTTTCAGATGATCAACTATCTTCAGAAAAGTAATTTTCATCATTATTTTTAGATTACTTTCATTATTTCACTCACAAACATTTGTTCTTAAATCTTCTTGACACACAACACTACTGACTTTCAGAAAAGTAAAATACAACAGCTTTTGGAGATTTTCACTTTGCACTTTTGGAATTTGTTTGGGTGACTAAAGCAAACAGATGTGTGTTTGCATCTTGTAAAGACCAAAGCAGGCTCAAAGCTCTGTGCCAATGACCCTGCATACTCATCACACTCATCAGTCATAAGAACCAAAGGCAACAGTGATCATGTTAATTAGCAGCAAACATCTGGTACTCAGGATCACTGTGAGGTCATAGGAATGTTCTAGGTAGCTTTGAGCCTAGAAAAATTAGATGGCAGAAACAGACTGTGTCTGTTTGTGCTGTCCATGAACAAAAATCTCAGTAAATGTTAATACCAGAATCCATATTTATCCTAATCTTCTGTCACATACTTTTATTACAGGCAATGCAAATTAATATATTTGCTATGAAGTAACTGATATTTGTTAACATAGTTTCACAACTTTTTATGATAAAAATGTTTGCCTTTTAGGATCAAACGAGAAGAAACCGCACAATCACTATGCTACTGATTTCAATGTCAAATGAAAATGCCTTAAAAAAAAGCAATAAAATTAATCACTATTAAGACTTATCTTTTGGCATCAGAATGAATTAGTGCAATGATTTAGTCACCCTCTATAATTTTCATATACTAGCAATGGGAGAAAAAATTGATACCTTTACTATTTCTTCTAGAAGACTTGATATGTCCTAAAGAAAAACTCTCCAAAATTATCTAAATGATGGAAGATTTCAAGGCAATCTAAAGTTTTATTTGAGAAAAACAGGAATAATATACAGAAGTGACAAAATTCACACTGGGCAAATGGACAGAAGCAATAGCTAAATGTCTTAGGTAAATAGTATTTTACTCTTATTTAACCATGTTTTATATTAATACCAACATGCAGATAATTCCATGTTAAATGTTTAGTTTTCACTTGTTATTAGAGCAAGCATAATCAGATTGAGTGTGAGAGCAAACTTCTATCTTCACAACTCCAGAGATTGAATATTTATGAGTCAGTTTTTTTTAAAGAGAATATAGGTGTTTATCAAGAAATAGTCACTTTCTATGATTCTAATTTAATAAAGAAATAGCAGATCTCCACATATTAATCCAACTAAAGATAGCATAGGCACACAGAATGAATGAGAGAGATCAGAAGTTCAAGGTCAGGCCTTTTAGAGATGCTGGGACTAGACCACGTTGGCAGACCAAACAGTGCCACTTATTTTTTGTCCATACTTACTTCTGGTGATCCACCTAAATAATCTCTTAAGTCTGACTCAGAATTCTGACTCACTCCAAGCTCTGTTTTCACCTTTATGTTCTTGCTTTGGCTTTATATTGATTTGATAATGTGAGAAAAATGTTAATACATGGACCAAGCATTGTGCTTCCATGAGTTTGCATAATCTTCACAACACTCCTATGAGACAGATGTCATTAGTCTGTTTTATATAGGAAGAAACAGAAGCTCAGAGATGTAAAATAACTGGAGGAGCCTACAAATTGTAAAGCATGGCCTATATTCAAACATAGGACTATGAATCCAAGGTTACTTTATCTACTAGAGATTAAAGACAATGGCACAATTCACCCATGTAACTAGGTCTAACATCTTGCATCATGGAATCACAAATCATGATTCAATACATTTGTTTTTATTTAAAGGCTATACAGTAAATATTTTCAGCATTGTGGGATAGCTCTAAATCTGTTATGAAAGCATGACAACAGTCAAATGAATAAACAATCGGTGTCCCTATAAAACTTTTTGTTTAAAAAAAGATTTATCTGTGCATACAGAACTGGTGTACAAGCCAGAGGTGCAGGGGCAATGAGACGATTCACCAGAGACAGAGTGGGGAGCAGAACAGGCAGATGGTCAAAGTACACTGCTGAGGAGTGCAGGGGGTGGGTCAGGAGAGGTCTGCTATGCCATGTGGGTCACCTCTGGGGTGGGGATGGAACTCATGCTGAAGTGGTTTTAGCTTCTTAGTGCTGTGCTTTAACACACTGAGCCACTGGGGAGGGTCTATAAAACTTTTATTAACAGGAGCTCTCCCAGAGTCACAGTGGGTTAAAGCACAACACTAAGAAGCTAGCCGCAGCCACTTCACAGGTTCGATCCCTGGCCAGGGAGGTGACCCACATGGGGTAGAAAAACCTCTCCTGACTCACCTGCTGCTCCCCTCAATAGTGCACTTTGTCGGTCTGCCTGTTCTGTACCCCATTCTGTCTCTGGTAAATCCTCTCACCACCCTTGCACCTTTGACCTATACCCCAGTGTGGCTAACTTGACAGGACCTCAAGTGTACCTGTCCTCCCTGGCTGATGTTGTGCATGGGTGAGCACACTCCCCAGTAAGGCCAACAAACAAGTCAGCAGAGCACAGTGCACTCTGTACTGCAAATAGCTGCAGCCCACTACTTTGTTTCAAGTAGAAGCTACAAGAAGCCCCAGGCCCCCCACTCCCTGTGTTGGGTCCATTTCCTGTTTTTCCCTGCATGAACAGACCTTATATATACCCATGGGTGATACTAATAAACAGACTTCAGACTCCAGACCCCAGGCTCCTGCTTCATTCTCTCGCATCTCCTAGTCTCTTACGTTTGGGCAAATGTAGCGGTCAGTGCACCCCTTGATCGGCTAGCAACATCCCTGTTCTGTATGCATAAATAAATCTTTAAAAAAAAACCTTTATTAACAAAAATAAGCAATGGGACAAATTTGGCCCATAAGAAATAGTTTTTTTGAAACTTCTCCCATACTATTTTATGAAATGTTCAGCTTTCTAAATAAAAAAATATATTCCCCACAGTCCTTATCGAATTATTTAAGAATTATTATTCATGTAATTTAATCATGGTAATAGGAATCAGCATGAAGATCTCAATGACATTTGTAAAATCAGTCCTCAAACTTAAGTCAAAAACACACATTCCTGGCCTGAATGGGATCAATAGGTAGAAGCCATCCTCAGTGTATCTGAAAATATTCTAGTATTCTCTCTGCTAGTATAACCATGTTATATGTTACAGCGTGAGTTCTTGAGAGTAAACATTTTAAATCTAAAGCTAGAATATTAACATGACAGTACTATGCCTGTGCTATGATAGAGACAACCATGCATAATATATAAATGGAGGTATCTTCAGAAGATATCCGATGAATAGCTACTAAACTAATCAATAGCTATATAAAATCGATTATTTTTTAGTGATTATCTTTGTCAAATAAATGAGGCATCATTGCTTGGTGACACAGATTTAGAAGTCTTGCCATCAAAGATAAAACATCTTGTATAAGGCCCTCCCTCGTGGCACAAGAGGTTAGGACACAGCACTGCAAGCTAGCCACAGCCACTTCAGTGCAAGTTCCATATCCAGCCCTGGAGGTGACCCACAGGTTGCAGTAGACCACTCCTGTCTCGCCAACTGCTCCCCTCAGCAGAGCCGACCTGTTCTGCTCCCCACTCTGTCTCTGGTGAATCCTCTCACTGCCCCTGCACCTCTGGCCTGTACCCCAACTGATGAAGTACACTGCTGAGGGGAGCAGTGGGCGGGTCAGGAGAGGTCTGCCATGCCATGTGGGTCACCTCCTGCTGATGTAGCTTTAGCTTCTTGGTGCTGTGCTTTAACCTGCTGCACCACCAGGAAGGGCCCGACTATTTGATTTTTTTTTTTTTTTTTAAGATTTCATTTGTACAGAACTGGGGTACGGGTCAGAGATGCGGAGGGTGAAAGGATTCACCAGAGACAGAGTGGGGAGCAGAACAGGCAGATTGACGAAGTACACTGCTGAGGGGAGCAGCGAGCGAGTCAGGAGAGGTCTGTCACGCCATGTGGTCACCTCCGGGTCCGGCGGGGATCGAACTCATGGGGAAGTGGTTTAAGCTTCTTTGTGCTGTGCTTTAACCTGCTGCGCCACCAGGGAGGGCCCGACTATTTGATTTTTTTTTTTTTTAAAGATTTATTTATTTGTACATACAGAACTGGGGTACAAGCCAGAGGCTCAGGGGCGGTGAGAGGCTTCACCAGAGACAGGTTGGGGAACAGAACAGGCAGATCGACGAAGTACACTGCTGAGGGGAGCAGCGGGCGCGTCAGGAGAGGTCTGCCACGCCATGTGGTCTCCTCCGGGGCAGGCGGGAATCGAACTCATGCGGAAGTGGCTTTAGATTCTCAGTGCAGTGTTTTAACCCGTTGCACCACCAGGGAGGGCCCTGATTTTTTAATTGTAGAATTCTAGAGCACATTCCCTAATATCTGTGTAAAGTGTGTATATGTATGCACTGCCTATAGACTTTGCTATTTCTTGTGCTTTTCTTTCTTTGATCTCCTTACATCATTCTTTACTGATTTTTGACACAGTGATATACCTGATGAAACATGACATGTTTAATTAGCTGTTTAATATTATTCTTCTATGATAGATTAGAAAATCTATGAAGGTAAGAACCATATTTTTCTTGTTTTCTGCTTTATTCTCAAACATAAATACAATGTGAGCTATAGTAACCACTTAATAATCACTGACATAATGATATAAGTTCTCTGTTTTATTTTACTCAAGTGAAATAAAATAAAAACTGAGCACCAAACACTCTATGCAAATAATCTCCAATGATTATGGTCTGTGAAGAGTTAATATTTCACTTTTTAAGACTGTTTCAACATTTATTTTCTGAATAACACTGTTCATCCTTCCTAACAGGCTTGAGCCAGAGAGAAGAGAATGCATTCATTTATATCCTGCACTTTGTCAAAGAGCAGAATCAGTCTTCAGCTTCTGTCAGCCTAGATGGTCACAGTGAAACTGCTCAATTAAGCCTTTGATAGAGTATCAAGTAGATTGCCACTTTGGGGTACTGGATCAATAATAATAATTTCTTGTATTTGTGTAGCAAGCACTTACATTTCCAAAAAGGTACTTTAATGCCCATTGTCTAATTTTATCCTTACAAAAACAAGGTCGGATATGAGGGTCAGATCACCTCTTCTATTTCACAAATGGTAACAGGTCAGGACCGGAGATGTTAACTCACACTGTCATCAGCAGAAATGGAACAAACTGTAAGACCCTAGTATTTCTGCTCGGTTCACCAGATAACTCTGCCCTACAACATCAGCACCTTTTATGATGTATTCATTTCTCTACTTAAGTCAATAGCAAAAAACTAGTGTACCATTTGTCTACCATTCCTACTAAGACAGATGTGAGTCTCTGCTGTCAAATCAGAGACTCACTGCAAAGGAAGCAATGTGTAATGAGGTAACTCATAGCTCTGGAAGCCAGAAAGTATGGACTCTGTTCCCAGCAATGAGATTCATAAAACTTGATGGCCTTATCTGAAAATAGGGTTATATTATAGGGCTACTAGAGAGAGGGTTTAATTTGTTTTAAGAATTAAATATAATTTGTTTCAAAGTAGGCTGTTAGCATTCAAATATATTTTGAAATTACTATTTAACTTCTGAATGCACATTTGTTTCTTCTGTATCTTTTTTAATGAAAAAAATCTGATTTGATAATGGCATTGTACTCACTAAAATTCTGTTTCTAAGACTTCTGATAAACATGGGTGTCAGATGCAGTTTAGAGCAATGATAGGCAAAACAAGCTCCTTTGCAGGAATTAAAAGGATGTCAAACATAGCATGTGCCTATTTCTTTGTTCTGCTTCTTGTCTAGCACCCAACCAGGAAGACAGAAGAGCCAGTTTGTGACCAAACAAAATTCCAATCTGATAAAATTTAATTTTATTTTATTTTATTTCTTTAAAGGGTTTCATAATCCCTCTTGAATAACACTACTGAGGTAAACATTTTAAAAATAGAAATAAATAACATGTTGAAGTGTTTTTGGTCACCAGCTATGCCAAGAACATCCCTTAGTAATATTGGTAGAATTAGTAGAAGTCGAGTTCAAATTCAGACAGGTGTAGCAGATCCACAATATACACTCTTTTCTATGATGCCAGATCCAGTGGAATGTGGGTGTTGGTCTTCTGATTTGCCAGATACAGATCCAACTGTCTGAAATTATCTATAATCAAAGCCTTATAAGCTTATGAAATGGAGACTATATGATTGTATTTTACATTAAAAAAAGCTACAGAGAGGAAGAAATTTCCTAGGAACACACATGGGATGAGGATTTACAAGCAGTTCAATTGGATTCCAAGCCATATTGGAATGACTAAATGAAGCTACCTTGATTCCACAAAAAGGACAAGGCTGTCTTTATCATAACAGAAACTTGAGTATTCTAAATAGAAAGCTCCTCAGGAAAAGTCTAGAAATGTAAGGTTAGAAGTTATATGTACAAAGAAGTGTTTTCTGGTTGAAGATGAGTCCAAACTACTTAAGATTTTCACTCTGAATTGCTGTGTTTTAGAGGGTCTACACTGTCTACATCTAAAAATATCAAAGATTCTGCTGTGAAGTTACTACTAATGTGACAGGTCTCACACTGTTTAGGGTCAAATGTACTCAGCATTTTTTAACATACTGTTGGTTGCAGATACCTACATTTGTAGAAAAGTAGCAGTTTCAAATACTTCAACCCCTTGGGAAGAGATGTACCAATTTCTACTATCTAGTACAAAACTATCAGACTTATTTTGTTTTTTAAAATTCTCTCATGTGAAGCCAGACAGCAGTGTTTCTCTTTTCTTCCCCTAGCATCTGGAATATCCATGATCTAGGATATATTTCTGTGGATTTAGAGCCTAAAAATGTCACCACATGCTGCTACTAATAATAACACATAATAATAACTGCTGTGAAAGTTCTTTAGCTGTCAGATCTATTTTCATTTCATTTAAAAAATAATAATTTCAGTGCCCATTGCTGTGCCTCTGAGTGCATTTACAAATCAGAATCATTTCACATTAAAAAAAAAAAAAGCAACATTCAGTTCATTCAGATTTCAAGCCACAGGCAAAAGAATGGTCTATGTTATTAGAAAAAAATAATAGCAGTGAGTTTTAAATGGTCTTGAATTAACTAGGGAACTAACAGAGGTCAGATTAACAGACTCAAAGAAGTGGGGTTAACTGAAAGGTTACCTGGCTCACCTTTAATCTGTTGTATTAATATTTCCTCCTTCATAATCATACCTAAACTAACCCTTGTGAAGTGATGATATAGCTTGGTATTGTCCTTTATTGATGAAAAATATATAGAATATATTTACATCTACTTTTAGAGTCTTAAGTCAATGGCAAGGTGGTTTGCTTGCTTGGTTCATTCTACTGTTTGTTTTTATATTGAGTCAGAAATGTACTCCCTGAACATTCTACTCAGTAGTTTCTGTTTCTAAGATTTGCATCCAAAGGGCTCTTCTACACAAAATTTTTCAATTATTTCAAGATGATCAGCATCTAAATTCCAAGACTACTCTTTATTATGCCAACATATATAACTTTAAACAACTCTACAACATCTAAAATAGAATTCTGTTGAGTTGGTAGAAAATGGTCCACATTCAGAGCTAGTCAGAATCCTGCATGTGGTCTAAAAACAAAATAGCTCTGAAATAAATGGGACCACAGTAGGCCACAGTGACCTACCCTGTGAAATTCTTCCACACAAAAAGGTGTGGAGATTGTCTGGAAACTTCAACACTAGTCATTATACAAATGCCTTACTTAATCTGGCTGTAGGATACGTATATACTATTCAACCTACCTCTTTCCCTCCCCATTCCTCCCTTAACTGCTTTAGAAATTTGGCATCTGCCTTTTCCTTTTTTCCTTTCTGGAATAAGCTCAATATCTAATCTTCCTCCAAATACCAACACATTTACCGCTTCCTTTATTTTCTAAGTCAGATTTCATGCTATCCAGTCTCAAATGTCATTTATTTCTGCAATCCTAATTGTAAAATACATCAGCCATTTGATTTTACATTGATTCAACAACCATTTGTTATCAATTTAGATTATAAATTATAATTTGTTATCATTTGTATAGATTGTCATTTGTTATCAATTTATATTATAAATTCCATGGATAGGTTCTATTTTTTGCTTATGTATCCTTAGCACTGAACTCGAGTCTTGGTTCATAGTGGATAAACAATAAATATTTAAACAATAATATTTTGGATGACTTAAGGAAAATGATTTCAGGATGTAGATAGGCAGCTATAGGTTTTAGTAGAATGAATAAGCTTAAACCTTTCCTTGTTTATCTGTGTGTGTATGAGGCTGCACACACATACACCAATGTCTTGTATATACTTATGATTTAAGGGAAATGGCAGAATAGGGATGGAGATGAGCGATAGGAAACAAATTGAATTTTAATACATTCATAAGCCAGCATATGGAGGAGCTGTATCTTTAGAATCTCTGCATTAGACATTCATAGACTCCTGGTCCTCTCCCTGGTGTATATGTATGTCTTTCCACCAATGATTAAAAAATAAAGTTTTATCATCAATAGAATTGGACCAAAGACATTCATAAGGACTTAAAGACATGAGGTAGTATTAGGAGTAATAAAAAGATTGATAAGAGATAAAATGAGAGAATAATAAATAACTAAAAATATCAGTACTTTTCCTTAGATATTTGACTTTCAGGCCATCATCCAGTTTGAAACTGGAATATCACTGTACTCAGTTCCCTAGAGAAGTCAAGGTCTACTAGGATTTAACATGAGGAGATTTACTGGCAAAGGCCATAGAGAATAGACAAAAAGGAGAGAAACAAGCAGAAGAGACAGCATGCAGCCCCATGAGTTGGAATCATGGTGGAAAAGTCTCAGATTGAAGAAGAGCTGACCAGGCCAAAATAGAATTCTTGACCTAAAATGTGTCAGTCTAAGGTGTACAGTACAATGAAAACATTTTTTGTGCCATCTCTTCCTACTGAACTTTGAGACCATACATATATTTTCAAATTAAAGATACTTGGTTTCCACCCTGTGAACTCAGATACTGAGCACTTCATGTCTTGTTCACCCATTGCAGAGTTTTCTATACCTACATTTATCAAATTCCTGATACCGATATAACTCAGTACCAACTTATTAAAAAAAATAAAAAGTTGAACTAGAAGAGATAATTTAGGGGATAACTGTAAGAGCTTTGCTGCAAATGTTTAAGTGCCTAAGGAGTCCAGAAAGACGGATAAATACTCTGTCAGTGTGCTCCTTAGCAAGAGAGGAAAATCTGCCAGTTATGTGGAGGTAGTGAATATATATTTTTAATCTAAATTTATTCCTAAAGCATCCTCTCAGGGTAACACTAGTTATTAAATCTCAGGTTACATTTTGCAATTGAGCAAGACTTGAAGTGAATGAGTACAAGGATCAGGAATTATAATTTCTTTCATTCTGAAAATGTAATTGCCTCCAGTGTGCTATGCTCTTTGCACCTGAACTGTAGGTGGAGAAACTATTGGATACATGTAAGACTTCAGCTTAATACAGTTTTATTAGTTTTTACTATTAATACATGTTTTCCTACTTAGTCCTTTGCCAAAGTTTAAATTATAGTTGTAATAAATCTTTCACATAAAATATTTCAGAAAGTCCTTCAATCTCAAAGTTATCATGAATATGTCTGCTGTGAGAAGATGGAGGACACCAGGTGTCTGTGAGTGAGAAAGAGAGAAAATCTGATTTTTCACATTTCCTGTTCAAAGGCTAATATCACAGTTATAAGAAAGCATCAAAATATTTAAATATTTGTTTTAAATTCTTGACTTTTTCTTATTTGTTGAATGTTAGTGTATAAACCACAGATATAAAACTCAATGTCCCACATGTTAAAAAAAAAGCTGTTTGAGGAAATATGATAAATTACTAAATACATAATTTCTCATCATAGTCCTTCTGCCTTACATATTTCAAACAATCGTTTTTACAGAAATTACAATTTTATTCTATCAAAATGTCTCATAGCAAGAGTCCCTTCTTCATCCTCTGGTCCCTTGTTTATAGCTCCAAGGTTTTATCCACAACTGGGTCATGTTTTTTTTTATTGTTTCATCATTTTTCCATATGTCACTTTCTGTTATTCTCTCAACTAATTGACTGCAGAGAGAAAGCTGTTAGTATCTAACCCTCTTCCTCAGTCACCTGGAAATACTAAAACCTTGTCATACACAGCTTTTCTTTTCTATAAATGTGTTCTACTGACTCTATTAGTATAACAGTATTCCTCAAGAGATTTGAGAGAGAAAATAAATGTATGTGTCACTGTCTAAGTAGAATGATCACATAGTGTGTATGTTACTGGTAAGAAAATAAATTGGGTGGGTTGATTATAGTCAAGTTTCAAGATCCTCTTTCAATGCTCCAAAAGTTGATTTAAATAAACAATACAATTGACACTATGACAGGTCATATGTTTATATCACAAAATATGTGAATTTTCTCAAAGGAATACCAGGAAGAAATATGTTAACAGCAGTGGATATAAGAATCTTGATTATTATTGCCAACACTGATATTCAGTAGGATATATAACTAAGAAGGTGACAAAATATTTAACTTTTTACAATTCATATGTGTTAATAAGGTCCTTGCCTACATTGCTTTTAATCATATAGACATATTTAACTATTGTTTGCTTTTCTCAAAATTTTTGGTGAAATTCAATAGACTCTTAAAGGTATTGTGTTTCAATATAGTGACAGTCAATGAGGGAGTTTGGAAAAAAGCAAAATAATATAATTCAGAACTACAGATCAATTAGAGCAAGAAATTTTTAATATTAAACAGAATTTTATAAAAAAGATGCAAAGGTCTTGGGACAGATAGTTTTACTAATGAATTTAACCAAACTTTCAAAAAGGTACTGGTACCTATCCTTCACAAACTCTTCCAAAAATATTTATGAGCAAAATATTACACTCTTCACAAGCTCTTCCAATCAAACTTCATGAGTCAAACATCACTCTGATAGCAAACACAGAAAAGGAAATAACACAAGCACACACACAAAAACACCTCCCTACATACTATTATGTCTGATGCACAAAAAGGCAAATAACTTCAACAAAATCATAGCAAACCAAATTCAACAATAATTGAAAAGGATCACCCATCATGACCAAGGGGAATTCTTCTTTCCAGTAATGCAGAATTGGTTCAACATTCAAAATTAGGTTAATGTGGGCCCTCCCTAGTGGCATAGTGGGTTAAAGCACAGCACTAAGAAGCTAAAGCCACTTGAACATGAGTTTTCTCCCCACACCAGAGGTGACCCACATGGCAGAGCAGACCTGACCTGACCACTGCTCCCCTCAGCGGTGTACTTCATCAGTTGGCCTGTTGTTCTTCTCCCCCACTCTGTCTTTGGTGAATCCTCTCACCACCCCTGCATCTCTGGCATGTACCCCAGTTCTGTATGCCAAAATAAATAAATCTTAAAAAAAATAGGTCAATGCAATTCATATCATCAAAAGGTAAGACAAAATCAGTTGATGAAGAGAAGGCATTTCACAAGACTTATTATCCCTTTACAATAAAAAACACTAAATAAAACAGGAACAGAAAGAACACACCTTAACATAATTGAGGTAGTAGTTGATAAACCAATAGCTAGCATCAAACTCAATAGTGGAATGTTGAAAACTTTTTCTTTGAGATCAGGTACACAACAAGGATGTTTCCTCTTACCATTACTGTTCAACACAGGGTTGGAAGTCCTAGTAGTAGCAATTGGGCAACAGAAAGCTATAAAATATATAAAAGGAATCAAAATTAGAAGATAAATAAAAGTATCAAATCAGTGTAATAAAGTGGCAAAAAGTCTGTTGCATTCTTAATGCAAAAAGTGAATCAAGAAATCAATCCCATTTATAGAATCATCAAAAATATTAAATGCCTAAAAAAAAACCTAATAAACATTCTAATCAAAAAAAAAAAGAAAGAAAAAGAAAAAGAACTAAGACGTTGCTAAAATATATACAAGACACAAGGAAATGGACTTGAAGAATTATTTTTTTTTTACTTTTTTTTTTTAAGATTTATTTATTTGTACATACAGAACTGGGGTCCAGGCCAGAGGCTCAGGGGTGGTGAGAGGCTTCACCAGAGACAGAGTGGGGAACAGAACAGGCAGATCGACGAAGTACACTGCTGAGGGGAGCAGCGGGCGGGTCAGGAGAGGTCTGCCACACCATGTGGTCACCTCCCGGGCAGGCGGGGATTGAACTCATGCGGAAGCAGCTTTGGATTCTCAGTTCCTTGCTTGAACCCGCTGCGCCACCAGGGAGGGCCAAGAATTATTATTTTTAAGGACTTGGGTGACTTGGTGCTGGGCAACACATGGGGATTACAATTGAGATGGGAAAAAAATGTACAAAATGATGTAGAAATAAACTATTATATTATAAATAAATAAGTAAATAATGACACCCTCATATACTGGTAGTGGGAATGTAGCCTATTTCAGGCCATATGGAAAACAGTATGGAGTTATCTCATAATATTAAAAGTAGATATACTATATCAACTGGCAATTTCAGTTTTAAGAAATTGCTTAAAAATAAGTAAAATTAGGGCCCTTCCTGGTGGTTCAGAGGGTTAAAGCATAGCACTAAGAAGCTAAAGTCACTTCTGCATGAGTTCGATCCCCACATGCCCCAGAGGAGATCCACATGGTGCGGCAGACCTCTCCTGACCCTCTCGCTGCTGCCCACTTCTCCCCTCAGCAGTGTACTTCTCTGTCGGCCTGTTCTGCTCCCCATTCTGTCTCGGGTGAATCCTTCTACTGCCCCTGCAACCCAGTTTTGTATGCACAAATAAATAAATCTTTAAAAAAATTAATAAAACTAACTCAAATGGATACAAGCACTCCTATGTTCACTACAGCACTATTTACAAAAGCCAACTTATGGAAACAACCTAAGTGCCCTATGACCCAGAAGTAGATTAAGAAGGTGTGTAATAATGTATATGTATATACACACATATAATGTATATGTTTATACACATATGCTCACCCACACATAAGTGAAATATACAATTATAAAGAAAAAATAACATGAACTCTTGTCATTTTTAACAGGCTTATGCTAAAAGGAGTAAGTCAAAAGGACAAAGAAATACCTGATTATTTCAAGCATATGTGAGATACAGAGAAACAAATATAACTGTCATAACTAAATTAAAGAAAAACTAGAATTACTGCAAAATTGAGGTCACTCAAGGGGATATGTAGACCCTTTTTAACTGCAAATTTACTAATTTTAAGATATTTTATGTGTAATATCAAATATTAATTTATAGAACACTGCTAGCTATGCATATAATTCTTGTGAAGAGCATTACAAATAATCCTCCTAAGAGTACTTCAGATGATCTTCAGATATTCAGATCATGGTCCTCTTGACCATTCAAATGATTTCTGGTCCAGGGGAATAGTAAACTAAAGTTTCGATCTTTTAGTAGACATTGACCACTAACCAGTCATGTATCCATTAGAAAATGTCTGTACTTCTTTAACTGAAAACCAGTTAAACCCACAGTTCATCAAATTCTTCTTCAAACCAGGTTTATCATAGGGCTTTAAGTAGAGTGAAATAAAAACTTTGACAAGTTCATTTTATATTGCTATGAGAATGTTTTTAACTTTTGAATATTATACTTTAATACTCTCTAGCAAAAGTCTCCAACTAATAAAATTGCTCTACAGTGATGAAGTAGGCACAAAAGGTGGATCACAGGGACACAGAAATAAGCTTGCAGGCAAATAGAACACACTTAAATTAGAAAGCAAGTTAAAACTACAAAATTAAACAAACATGAAATAAGGAAATCCAGGTTTTAGAGCAGAGAGAGAGAATATACTGGAGTTCTGCAGACCAAAGTGGTGAGCAAATCAGGCTTTTCATGGAAGATGTTGATAAAGAGCAGCAAGGTAGATTACTATCTACTGTCAAGGGATGCTTCAGAAATAAACATAAAGGCTCTCCTCGTGGTCAACGGGTTAGGACACAGCACTACAAGCTGGCCGCAGCTGCTACCGTGCAAGCTGGATCCCAGGACTGAAGTGATCCACAGGGCGTGGCAGACCTCTCCTGACCCGCCCGCTGCTCCCCTCAGCAGTGTACTTCATGGATCTGCTTGTTCTGCTCCCCAATTAGTCTCTGGTGAAGTCTCTCTCCATCCCTACACCTCTGGCTTGTACCTCCGTTCTGTATGCTTAAATAAATCTTTTAAAAAAAAAATAGACATAGAAAAAGAATGTGGGGAAAGAGCAAGAAAAGAATATAATTAAATGTGAAATATTTCCAGGAAGTAGTATATTAAATTTTGGACTTTTACAGATGAACTTAATTGGTTAACTTAAATGATTACCAATGATTTACACCTGATCATAATGTATAACAGCTATGATTTCCTCTACCTCTGTCCCTCTCTCTTACGTGTGTGCATTGACCTGGCATCATTCGGGTTTTATCAGCTTATCCTGTGGCAAAATTCATTTCTACCAAATATGCATATTGAATACAATGATCCCAACAGCAAAATACATAACTCAATTCACTATCACAATTAATTTCTTTGCTCATAAACAGTGGAAGTACCAACTTTTAGCTTGCATTCTCTTCTCAACTCTTCTAAGTTTGCTTCAGCTAAAGAAAACATGTTAACCTTTGAGTAACTTGGACTTTAAACTAGAAAAGGATTACTATCCATTGCAGTCAATGCACTCATTTTATAGTAATCAGTGTTCCTGACAACCAAATGATGTGATGGGCTCTCAAGAAATGAAAGGAGAATTTCTGACATGACCGAAGTGTTTCTTTCCAAGATATTCTAGCATAAACTAGAGAAAAACATGTCCCTTTTATTTTCTCTCTTTGAATATTGCTAAATATACACTATTATCTTCTGATATTTTTAATATTTCAATGTAAAATCCTCATCAAAATGACAAAAAGTAGAGTGGAAAAATATGTTAAGATAGGAAAACAAACTTAGTAAAAGTGGTATTTTCTAGCCCAAACTGAAGTACATATTTGGAAAAGGAACAATTTGATATCAGTGAAATCTAAATGAAATACTTAAAAAAATAAGAAACATTGTAAAAAGAAAATCAATGACCATAGTATTAAACTAGTATGATAATGAGACTGAATTTGCTGACTTATTTAAACATGAGCATTCCCTTTGATAATAGCAATTCTTAGAAAGGAAAGGGTAAAACAATTCAATTAAAAATGATCTTGTTCTCACAGACTTGAGGACTTTGGAAGTCCTCGACTTTATTTATTTATTTATTTAAGATAAGTAGCCCCCAACCACAGATGGTCAGGAAAATGCTATTTATTTCAATTTCAACTGATCATATTTTTTATTATAAGATCTGAAATTAACACAACTGAGTAAAAATATTTGAGCAAATCATTCATATACAGCTACATTGTTTATTACTTAAAAGCAGCATCCTCTAATGGTAGTGAGTAAAGTAGTATTTCTTTTGTTCTCTTAATGTATCTTTAAGTTTCTTTATAGGATAGAGGAAAGCATCAAGGATTTTCAGAAGAGGGGGGAGAACTAATATCCAGACAGCAGCTGCAGAAGATAATGGATGGACTAACTTTTTTCATTTTAATCACATGGGCTAGATAAATAATTTAAAAACCTTAAATATATAATGCTTTCAAAGAAGGGAAATGGAGAAGGTTTTCAAAGATATTGACTTCCAAAGTGCTATATGGAGTGGCAAAGTATTAAATTTTTAAATATTCTGATTCTAATCTTTACATTACAGACTATCTGTGTATTGATTGGAGCTGTGTGTTTTCTTTTTTTTTACTAAAGGCCATTTATAGGTATCAGTAGTTGTCATTCTGGGAAATGTATTATTTCACCATCATTATCTCCACACATAATCAGTCTCCCAGAGTTTATTTTATAATTTTTTAAATACATAAATTCTCAATATGTGTTTCTGATTTTTACAAAGAAATGTTTTCTACATATTTTCCCATTGGTATTAACATGTGAATACTCACCTCGGAATTTGAATATTGAAACTGGCAATCTATTGCTACAATTTATTTTAAAATACAATGCAAAATCAGCTTTGCTTGCTTTTTTTTTTTAAATCAGCGCTGTGACTCTAAATCAGTTCCCAAATGAAAAGAGGTTGCAAATTCATAACAACTCACTCTTTTCTCTCTCTCTGTCTCTCCAGTACTATTAGAAAGTGAGGATTTATTATGAAAGCATTTATAAGCATTTATTGACTCATATGGTAAACACTACATAAGCCTATGCCTTCAATTACTTAGAAACTTGATTTTTTAAGAAGGGTTCTATAATGTATCTCTAACTATTTATGATGTTGATAACCACATCAGGTACAAATCTGCTCTGTCAGTGTGTCTACAAACAGGAAGGTCAACTCACTCAACTTCTATCTTTTCCTTTGTATGAAATACAATTATTGTGGAAAATGTAGTAAGATGACTAGCTTATTGCATAATCATCAATCTAAAATTGTAGCATTAATTCATCTTTGACTAGTAGTGGTTCATTATTAAATCTTTAGCTTGCTAAAAAAATTTAACAGATGAAAAGAACTAAAAATGAAGAGTGACTTTCTCAATTAAAAATACATCGAAATACTTCCATAAACTGTGTTTGGGGACAAGAAGATCACAAAGATTTCACTGTAGAACAATAAATTTGACAATTTTGTGTTTATTGCATTTTATTGTTATCAGTGAAAATTTTAGCTTTTCCTTCCCCAGTCCTCATTCTAGTTTCCTTGGTATCATCAACTCCGTACTGTATCTCAGATTTCAACCCTATTCTGAAAACCTCCATAGGAAGTTTTCTGGTTCTTTCTGAGTAAAGGGTACACAAACCCTCATTCCCTGTAATCTTTCAGTATATTAACCAGTTTCAAGTTTACACTTAATTTTATTATGCTTTTGCTATGAACAACATGCAATGAGGAGGGGAAAATGTCTATTCTATCACCTCCCACTATACCCTGACTTGTCATTGTGTCTTTAGAACTAAAGACAATGTTTGATGGCAGATAAGCAGGAGTTTATGGATAAATGAAAAAAAAATGCATATGTAAAGTGATGAAAATGTGAATTTCAGACAATGAACTAGTAAGTCTTTCTTTTAGTGGTATTATAAAGATAGATGAATAGATCAGCTAATATAAAGTGATACCATGTAGGCAACCCATAATTTTACAAACTGGGAAGCCAGAAACTAAGACCTAGAAAGCTTAAACAAACAGCTAGTGTCAAAGAATCATAGATACCAACTTGTTATTTAAGAATTTATGATTTTGGGTCCTCCTTGGTGGTGAAGCATGTTAAAGCACAGCACTAAGAAACTAAAGCCAGTTCAGCATGAGGTCGATCCCCTCCACAGAGGTGATCCACATGGTGGGGCAGACCTCTCCTGACCCACCTGCTCTTCCCCTCAGCAGTGTACTTCGTCACTCTGCCTGTTCTGCTCCCCAGTCTGTCTCTGGTGAATCCTCTCACCGCCCTTGAACCTCTGGCCTGTGCCCCAGTTCTTTATGCATAAATAAATCTTTTTTAAAAAAAATTATGATTTTACAATGAAAGGATTTAATTTTTTGTACAAACACTATGTGCAACTGCTCAAAAGGACTTCATTTTTTAAGCAGCATTGCAATTAGCACATCTCCAAATGCTTGTGTGCTGATGACAAAATGAGGTATAACCACTCCTGCCTTAAAGTGGGCATGTAGACTAACAGTAAAGATACTTTGAATACTATCAAACTTATATCCAGTGCAAATGAATGTTTATTCTTTAACCTATTAAGTATCTGAAAGGTATATAATCCTGACAATTTCCTGCTCTACATGTTGCTATACTACTTAGAGAAGAGCAGAATATTCTGCTGACAGATTTTGAAATTCCATATATTTTAATATATGCTGCTACCTGATGTTGTGCCATCTTATGCATTTTAAATATATGTTTCATCTTCTCTCTCTGCTAGAAGGTGGTTTTACCCTTAAGGGATACTGGTTTCTGAATTCAATAGCAAATAACTACCTTAGGCTTAGAAGGTGTCTTGAGAGCTTTTCTGGATCTATTCTTGACTGTTCAAAGAGGAAACTTTCTTAACCATCACATAAACAAGTATTAACCCATGTACAGACACTTTAATGAATTCAGAACAGGGCTAATGAAAATTAAGCAGTAGACAGTTTAATAATTTCAAGCTCTTTACTTGAGTTCCTTTCATTCCTATTTTTCTGCAGATGCTGAGTGTGCCAGAATGCAAAATGATGAGTTGAGTTGATTTAGAGATATAGAGAGCAACATAAAGAAGCGTGAAAAGTTGTGATAAGAACTTGGCAGTTCAGCAACCACTCCTACCACTCTTTATCCTGGAAAGAGCAGAAGTTTACAAGTCCCTATGAAAATGTAAAAAGAAGAGAGAAATACAGGATTATCTCCCAAATGCCAGTAATGTACATTAGCAGCATGCCCAATTAGAATCTCATATTGTATTTTAAGGTCATTATTCCCTGGCTGATTTTTATCTGCAATTCCTGAATATTTTAACTTCTGTATTTTCTACTCTAATTTATAAACTTTTTGTATGCAACTATGACAATGCATTTTAAAATGTATTCTGATTTTACTTAGCTTTTTTTCTTTACATTTACGTGTAGACATCTTAATAGCAGTTTAGCATTCTGCATTTTTTCCACTGTTTATTAAATAGCTTTCTTTCCTAATTGACTTTTCATCTAAATATTTAGTTTTTTAATATATTTGAATGTAAACATGGATAATATGAAATATTATCATTTTTATTCAAAATTTCAAAATTTCATATCCTGCATCTAGGGTAAGTTATCTAAGTGAGTTGGTTCATGGTAGCTTCCTAGAAAATAAACATAAATTTAAAATGCACTGTAAACTATAGGTGGGGCTGGATACACTATTTGTGAGGTCTAGAACAAAATGAAAACACTGAATCTCATTCAAAAATTATAAATTTCAAGATAAAATAGCCAAATATTAAACTAAGCTAGGATCCCTTCTAAGCTCAGGGATTTTGTATGATTAAACATATCACATAGCCATGTGACCTAAATATAACTACCATTTTATATTAAATACTAATAATGGTTTACTTAATTCATATTCCTTTTCAAGTAGAAGGACAATTAATGACTAGCGGAAGTTTTTCTCTTTGGTTAAATTTGGCCTTTATGTATTCGATATATAACAATTGAAATGATACTGGCTGCTTGAAAATATTTGATTAATACATTGATTAAAATAGACACAAGTAGTATAAAAATAATACTTCATAAATAATAAGATGCTTCTCAGAGAAAGTAATGGAAATGCCAGAGAAGTTCGAAGCTTTTTGCATTTAGAGATGTCTAAAATGGGAGGAATGAGTGAACAGTAATAACATTAGATTTTTTTTTAACAATAAACAATAAATTTGTTGAGCGATGGATGTTGAAGTGAAAATAACTTGTGGTTAAACTATCAGTGGAAGCAAGGGAAAATTGGGTTTTTTAAACCATCAATAAAATTTAAGTTAGAAGCAATTTGCCAAGCTTAGAAACAGTTTTTTTAACTGTGAAGTGCATTTTTTAAAAGATTTGTTTTTTAAATAAATATAATAGTGGTCAAAAAAATTGAATGACTTAGTCCAGCTTTGTCTCCTATTTAATGGTGACATGAACAGGCCTGAGTATAAAGGCTTGCTCAGAGAGGCCTCAAAAATTGCACTGTGCAGACTTCAGAAGAAACTGCCTTACACCTTTCCTAAAAGCAGGATCCAGGCAGAGTAACAAGGTAACCCATGATAAATCTCATTGAGCAACTTAGAATAACAGCAGATTTAAGGATAAAGTGTCTCAGAGCTGTGGGGAGTCTGATCTTAAAGCCTTCTTTAGAATTTAGATATTTTAAAAATAATTATACTTAATACATTTGGCCTTTGATCAACAGCCTTTCAGAATTAAATACAAGGGAAGGTGAATTATTTGTTCAAAAGAGTTCTCTATACAGAACAAGCATAATAAATGCCCATGAGGAAAGAATCAGTATTTAAGCTGTTTCTGGGAAAACTATATTTGGTGGGCAAAAAGAGAAAGAAGTCTTACAAATTGTAACTGACTTCAGATCTTTGAAACTGATCAGTAATAACTATCTAATGGAAGTTAAAAAAATGTATATGTGTTCCATCTTCCATCTTCAAAGCTTTAAACTTCTACTAGAAGTTTCTTAATTACTGGCCATTTCTTATTTACTGTCATCTCTCAATTTACTTTTCTGACCAAAATACTCAAATTCATCAATAATATTCACCCAACAATTTGTGTTGTCCAAGGAGTGTTTCAATTTAGAAAACTAATTTTTATATAATTTTATGACATGTATAAGCAGCAGAATTTAAGATGGAAATTGTTGGTTATGATTCATATAAAAATGATGAGATTTTCAATGAAACTTCTCTTTGTAACATCCTGAGATTTTTTTTCTTTCTTTATAAAAGCACTGTCTTGGGAAGACATTCACCCATTAATCTCAGCTTTACACATCTTACAAGTAGAGACCTTGAATATTTTGCTTCATATTATTTTTTGAAGTGTTCAGATAGCAGTGAATGGTCTTGAAAGATCAAAATAGTGTCTCCCTCCAAAAGAGAGGGAAGCTTTAATTATAGCCTCTGGAGCAAAGAGAAGGCATGCATACAACATTAAAAGAATCCAGTTCCCTTAGGGTCAAGTTATTATATAACCTGTATATGTGCAGACATCACTTGGCTTTTTTTGGTCTCATCCTTTGGGAAATGGGGTTTAGAGATCCAGCACAAGATACATGCTGATACTGTTTGACCATTATTATTGTGAGTTATAATGACCTTTATGGATGATGGGAATCTGTGATTTCTGTCAGCATCTACAAAACAGTTTTTAGCTTGGAAGTAGGGTTATTAGTCGTTTGAGCTGGCATTAAAAATATACCACTTGATTGCTTAAACACAAACATTTTCTTAGTTTTGCAGGTTTGAAGTTCAAGATCAAGATGCTACAGTGAAGTTGGTTTCTAGTGAGGCCTTTCTCCTCAGTTTTTGGAAATAGTCTCTGTTCTTGCTGTCTACCCTATGGCTTCTCTCTGTGCATAATTCTAGTGTCTGTTTCTCAGAAGTCTACCATTTCCAGTGGATTAACACCCCATCCTTATGACCTCATTTAACCTTAATTACCTCCTATAGGTCCTATCTCCAAGTAGTGGCACGGAGGGTTAGAGTTTCATAGCATGTGAATTGAGTGAGGGTAAGGATTAGGGGAGCACCAGTAAAGTCATAACACAGGGCATATTCTCAGATCCTTCACAGTTTTTGACACCACATGCATATCTCAACACTTCATAAGATTACATTTAAGATTGGCCCATATATGCTCATATCACTTTAATATGAACATTTTCTATTAAAATATAAATCACCGCATAATTTAATATTCACCTTATGAATGCCCTCAACTAGACTATGTGTGTAAGATATTTGTAGGGGAATCATTTGACTAAGTGTTAGTATATGAACCAATCACATGCATATTTAATGATGTGTTCATCTTGAGTGACTCAGGTTCATGTTTTATTTAGTACAGTATATAAATGCTTTTATTTTTTAAGTCTATATGTATATTTTTTCATAAGTGGTTACTGCTGAATTGTATGGAAATATTGCACTAAACTATAATCAAAAAAATTTAACTAAATTGAAATAAAAATTATAAAAAAAAGCTGATGATAGTATAAAAGTAACATCAGTAAACTCTAATTATTTTGAAATAATCTTTTCCAATTTAAGTTACTAATTTTTAATTTCATCTTTTTCAATGTCAATTAAAAAAATTCATCATGTTTGTTTTATCTTGCAAAATCAATTTTATGTAATTTTAGTCATGTATTGAAAATTTCAAATTATGCCAAGTTGGAACAAATTATGCAATAGCATTGTATTATCAAGAAGATGTATAAAAAGCTTAGACTAATGGGTAAATGTCACATTAGTATATTTAGTTTTTATTATCATGCGTATATAGAACAGGTTAGTAATCTAAATTGGGGTATCTACTGTATACTCCCATTTTCAAGGGGGAACTTTTTTGTTCTGTATATTTTATAAATGGATATCAATTCTACAACACTATGAGTTGTTGCATCAAAAAAATTTTGGAAAATAGCAATCATAAATTATAAATCAATAATTAAAGCAAAACTGTTATTTGTCCTAGCATCAAAATAAATCAAATTGCAAACTAAAAATGTTTATGTCAATGGTGACAGCAACATATTTTTATGATTAAAATACATAAATTGATCTACAAAAAACTCCCCAGCTATAAATGGTGCCATTTCAAACAGAATTATCTAGGTGAAAGTAGAAATCATTGCTATGGAAGCTGAGATTATACAGCTTTCATACATTTATATAGAAAATTAGTAAGTTTGTGAATTAAAACAACATAGTCTTAACAATTCACTCAGAAATCCACTTACTCATAGAGGTAATAGTATCCTGCCAAAAATTACATTAAGTTCTCCAATATAATTGTAACAGTTTTAAACTTTCAATGAAATAGTGTAACATTACAATAGCTACTGTGTGCTGACTAAAAGCTTCATCTCAGAACACAGCCTGCTTCTGGACATATTCTAGCCCTTTTATTGTATCTCTCTATACCCTATTTATTGCATTATAAGGCCTGTACATTTATTGGTCATTGTGCCTCAACTGCTTTATTCCTCGTTGTTCTATGGCTGACTTCCATAGTTACTTTCCAATCAAAATGTTATTACCTCATTAAAGGCTCAGTTGATCAACTCAGCTAAAACATTCCTCTAAAGCAATGCACCATCATATTATCACCTTGGACCTGTAACTCAAAATATATCATTTCAATCTGTAACATATTATTTGTGTATTTGTTATTAATTCTCTTCTGAAGGTCAGAAGCTTCTGTTTTAAGCTTTGTAATAGGGCAGAGAGTAATTCTAGGCACATACTGGTTGAATAAATGAATTTTTTTTTTCAACTGCTTATAACAGTGCTCAACTAGATGCTGGTAACTTCATGTTTAGATGAGGAAATTAGGTTCAAGGAAGTTAAAGAAGCTGCTCAAGGTCAAACAAACAGTAAATGCTAAAGTGGCAGCTAAAATCATTATCTATTTATAATTTGTCAAATTAATGTCTATACTTTCAAAATGTTCCCTCTTTCTGTAAATTAGAACTTAATTCTTTTTCTTGTTCTCAAGAAAGAATCTACCTTGAACTCATCCCAATATTGAGAACTATATTGACTCAAGAAGTTGTAGAGAAGAAAATTTTTAAACATTCTATAGCAAATCAAGTGCTGCTTAACTCCCTCCTTCATCTGATGCAACTTCATCTCATTATTGTCGTTGTGACTGTCACTATTGATTGATGACAGTAAGTTAGTATTGGCTATCTTCTCCTTCCAAGTTAACATAAATATCCATTGTGATACAAACAAATCAGAATTTTGTTTTCTAATTTAAGTGCATGTAGGAATTATAAGGGACAGATGTGTTCTTCTTTATATAAAATTTATCTTGGTATGACATCTTTACAACTAAACTTATTCACTGAAGCAGTACCCTTCCAAAAAGGAAAAACACAACAAAAATTAAAAAAAAAAAAAGCCCTCTCGATAGGCCCACATATAGAAGCCAAAGGTAGTACAAAATCGAATAAAGCAATACCTTAGCTACTCAGAAATTCTAGATAGTTTTTGAGGTCTTATGCTGAACATGTCCTAGAGGATTCATCTATTTGACTTCTAAATGGCACAATCAGGCTATAATTGAACTAGTTCAATATGTACCCCAGGAGAAGTCACAGTAGTTGATAATCACATTTAGATGATTCCAAAAGTACTTTCCTGTTGAATAGTATAATTTCACATATATTGCTCTTGTTTATCAGGCTCCAAAGACAGAATACTTGTGGGAGCTGGAGTTATCTTCTAAAGGCTGGAACTAGAGCTATATCCTAAAAGGCTGGAGCTCTTTTGAATTAGTTTTCATGGTTCTGAATCTTGCCTCCACATATAAATGTTACAAAATGTGATTAGTTTCAGAGAAAGTGAAACCCAATAAAAAAAAATAGAAAACAAAAGCAACAAAATGGTACATATATTTATAACTGCACAACCAGGCTTATGGCATAATGCATTACAGTTTCGCAAACAATCGATACAAATTATTGGAAATAAAATTACTTTTTGATGACCACTGTGAAAATGCAAGCTGTTCAAGTCATTCCTCACACTATTATTGATTTTATTCTACTTTTCCTATTGTATTTTAAAGTACTTGATGTCAATGTTTAAGTCTCTAGTCTATAGTAAAATATTAAGCAAATTCATGTAGATTGAAATTTTCTCAGGATATCATGAAGAAAGAATTCTTGAGAAAGATTTTGCTTGGAGTTTTGCATGCATTCTAGCCAGCATCTCCTTTTTGAAGATACAAAAGTGTTTCCAGAGTCACACTTTCACTAAACATTTGACATTATCCCAGAATTTTTAACATTTGCAGTTATTTTATCATTTTTCTATAGATTTTTTACTTTAACATTGCATTAAGATGATATTCTATCTGTCAAACATGAAATCACACAGACTTGTTTTCAAATGAATGATTTTCTGTATTTTAAACTCTTACATATCAGTATCTAATATTAATTTAGGCTATTTAGATTAGATGTGATTGGCTTGTTATCTATAATGGTAATATTCTTTACTTTTCAACAGGATTATTTTAGATTGGGATTCCTAAGAAAAAGATGCTAGAAACTGAAATTTACATGCACCCATTTTATCAGGATAGACATCTGTTTAAAATTTCTGGAAGAGAGAGAAGCAGGATTGGGTAAATGGTAAATTTAGGTTGCAATATAGTTACCACAAAAGCATCAACAGAAACCGCAATGGGAATTCTGAAGCTGGGAAGACCAGACTGACTCATTAGAATTAAAAGAAACTATCTCATCAATCAGACCTTATATGTAGGCCAGCCTGAAAAGGACAGGGGGTGTTACCTCAGGCAAGTTGCTTCTTTTAACTAAGTCTATTTGCTAGAATGACAGGTGAAGAAAATGACTGTCCTCATCCTGAGGTGACCTGGAGGCTATACCCAGCATGTTGCAAGTTCTATAGCAGAATTTTCACATAATGAGATCATGCAACTTAGAATTACCTGCATGTAATAGCTTGCCAACCTCCCAACCATTCAAACTTTGCCTCTCTTGATGCCCATTGCCCTGAAAACAGTTTCTACTTAACTTTCTTATTCTGCCCATAAGTAATCCTTCCCCAAGCTTTTGTTTCAACTTATTTCAACATTACAATTTGATTCAAATACTTCCAGGAAAACTACATCAATGGTTAGGCAAAATGACATCTTTGAAGTTCTGGATTAGGTAAGTGCTAAATGAATTTTTACAATAACTATGGGTCCCTGCATATTTTAGTTGATTATTTTTCATTTGTATCATAAATTTAAATAAGTAAAGAATATAATTTGTGATGAATTTCAAAGTTGAAAATTGTAAAATTATGTTTCAGCATGATTTAAATGTATTACACAGCACTGAAATGTCATGAACCCTGATACTTACATGTTAAGGATGCCAACTTATTACTTTTCCTTTTACTCTTTAAGATCATTTAACTATTCCACTTTTCCCTTAAATAGGCATTATAATAGTTGTAAGTTTTATCGTTCATATTACACTATTTAATTTCAAAGTTTCTTAAAAAAAGTCCTAAATTGTTAATTTTTTTCTAATTTGAATTATTGCTACTGTTATTTGTTAGTGCATAGTTCATCAAAATAACAATTTTAATTTTAATACTTATGAAGTAAAAACAAATTTTTATTGGAAACACATTTTCAAAGAAGTGGTGTCAGATTCTTAAAAATTTCTTTGATTATATAGAGGTTTGATTACTTTCTGGCCTCAAATTTGCTCAACAACAGCATGTTGTTGAGGTGTCAGATTTTTAAAAATTTCTTTGATTATATAGAGGTTTGATTACTTTCTGGCCTCAAATTTGCTCAACAACAGCATCCCTAACAGAGCTGTATGCTCTAGGAATACTACTAACAAAAATAAGTGTTTGAAATGAAAATGGAATCGTTGGTTTGTTATACTGTATCAAAGGAAATATTCAGAATATCTGGCCACATAATTTCTTACCAATTCAAAGATAAGAACAAGGCGGACGAGATGGATAGGATCTGAGTATCTCAAACTACCATATTTTATGCTTTAGATCTACAGTTCTATTAGAATCTCTTCCCTTTGGTTAATTACCTAAATGAATACTGGAGAAGTGAATATCTGAGTTTCTCTTTTGAATACTAGGTCTATAAAGTATATCCTGCATCATTTACCTGGCGGTAAGTTAAGGTCCAAATGTGGGAAAATTTGACCCAACCTAGTAAGATATGGAAGCATGACATCCATGGGGAAGCAGACACAGATACGGATTCTATGGAATCTTCTGAATATTTTACAGTTCGATCAACCAGATCAATAATGTCTCACTTAGGTAATGGGCCAATAAAAGCAATGAGCGGCAAATAATTATAACTAAAGAAGAAAGAGATAGAAATAGCAGCATTGGCTACTAATTATACTTGTATTGAACTACTTATATACAATATATTATTATAAACAATGTTATTATTATTTTATATGTCATGTTTTCTGCATCAGTTAATAAGCCCACTGAAGCCAGATGCTAATTCCTAGTATGGATCTACATGAAATATAAACACTGTAAAAGTCTTTTCAATATTATTTCCTTTTACATATGCTTTTCTTTCCTCTTAATTTTATGAGTCCAATGTCAATGCATATCATAGCTGATTTGCAGTTGTATATATATATATGGGTGTGTGTCAAAAAATACAATAATAATCTTCATATTTCCTTTGCCGCTCAGTAAATAATTGCTTCCTTATAATGTATTTTTCACATTGGCCACTTACTACTTTTAAAGTAAATTTTCTATACTCTTTCTCTGTAAGTCTTTCAAAATTTCTACATTCACAAGGATATGGATTTACATATCAGCAGTGAATATGTATTAAAGCAGTTGGGGAGTAAGAAGAAATATGAGGTATACTTCTTGGTCTATAGACTTTCAATTATCATTAGTTATATTTATATAAATTATATGTTTAATAAATATAATTGGTTTAATATATGCATTATACAGATATTTGAACATTAATATGAGAAGAACAGTAAAAAGAGGAAATCCATGGGCATATCCAGACTGCTGTGGGGTAAAATGGCCTTCTTGCTGTTTAAAAGCCTTATCTGCTTTCTAGAATTCTTAGGACATGGGTGGAATTTTTCAGTCAGACCTACTTTGCTACTTTCCAACTTCTGCTTATTTCTTCAGAGTATTGTGTTACTATTCTAACCCTAATGCCAATTTTGTTCAGCTCTTTTTAAATTAGCTTTCAGCTTTCAATACTGTTTACAGTTTCTGTCTGCCTATCTGACAGCTAACTTTCCCCCATGCTTGTTTAACCTTCCCTTGTTCTTTCTCTTCCTTCTATCTTTTGACATGGCTTTGCGCTAGCTGTATCTCCTTCTCCCCCCTATATTTCTCATCATGGTTTTTATCACACAATTTCAGAACCTTTTTTGTCCAATTTTAAATACTAATGTATCCCAAGCTAAGGGCTATCAAATTTGTTATGTATCCTAAAGTTAACACACTGCCTAGTAAGTAAAAAGCATCAAAATTATTTAAAAGTTAAATAATAAAATCTTTACCTGACTTCATTGTTGAATAATGAACACAGGCTATTTCTCTAAAAATACATCCTAAAACCAACCACAATATTACTAGAACAATAACAAGTTATGCTTCTCTGACCAATTTGAACAAATTTTACTGATAAAATATAAAGCTTATATCTACATATCCTATCCCCTTTTAGTGCTCCTAATGGAGAACTTAAGTGATGAAAGTAAGTTAGAACTCTGAGTTAAAATTTCAATATATAATAGATCAGAAAAGTGATAAGTAAATCCAATATTGAATAAGTACTCTATGTAAAAACTCAGCCTGTTCCAGACATTTATAGCACTTAACCCTACAGTTAAAAAAAATACAAATTCTAAATTTGCTGTATCACTTGGGCTCTGTCTATAAAATGTAAATAAATCCAGTTGATTGAAGAGTCCAGATGTTTTGGTCTTATATAAAAACATCCTAGACTACCAAGTACTTCACAATAATAATTGCACTTTAAATAGCTGATAGAATTATTTTATTGTTGACAGCTCTTGAACCTAATTTGGGTAGAATATTGTTCTCTTAGAATAAAGCTATCTGCAGATTCATTTTTTCTTACAGAATACAATAAAATGTACTCACGCCTCCAGCTGCATCTTATTGAAACTCTGTAAGGTTTGTAGATACAAAACTTTGATATCTACACTGGCAATGAGATTAGCAGAATCTTTCTTCTCTCTTCCACTGTCCAGTTGAGTGACCCTGAGCTGAATGAACTAACATGAATTTGGCCTTAGCTCTTCTCTGAGGTATAATTTGAGACACAGGTGATCGCCAGTCCATTTCAACTCCAATATTCCATGACATTATATTTTTAAATCTATCCTAAAAAAAGGTTATTGTTATATTCTTAACTCAGCAAATCACTGATTGGTGCTTCTCCCACAAATGAAAGAAGAGGCCACTGATCTGAGTTCAGTCTTTTCTGGACCTTTGTAATAAAACATAATCTATTCTTATCCAGGTTATCTTATCTTCAGTAGTTACTTCAACTTGATTAAGTTAAGGTGGGAGTGGATCATTCTTCTCCTTTACTTTTCTCCTTTGTACCTTTTCTCAACCATTTTAATTCTATAATACATCATTTTCTTATAAGCACAACTGGTCTGCAAGAATGTAGTCATTCAGTGACACAGATCTTAGTTACCAGGTTATTAACAGTAACAACACAATATTAGTTGCTAGTATTTATGAAGCAAAGATAACAAAAATTATGTGTCACTTTGTAATATTACAACCTTATGACAAATGAACTATAATCTCCATTTTTTTAAAGATTTATTTATTTGTGCATACAGAACTGGGTACAGGCCAGAGGCTCAGGGGCGGCGAGAGGCTTCACCAGAGATAGAGTGGGGAGCAGAACAGGCAGATCTACGAAGTATACTGCTGAGGGGAGCAGCAGGCATGTCAGGAGAGGTCTGCCACGCCTTGTGGTCACCTCTGGGGCAGGTGGGAATCAAACTTACACGGAAGTTGCTTTAGCTTCTTAGTGCTGTGTTTTAACCCGCTCACCACCAGGGAGGGCCCAATCTCCATTTTTTTTACTGATGAATACCAAGCCTGGGAAGGATCTGTAAATACTGATGAGTTACCAGATCAGCAATAGAAATTATTTAAAGACTTATAATATATCTCAAATACTGTTTCTCAAAGGAATGCAGAACCTTTAGTTAATGGACAAGAGCTTTCTTTAAATCTAACAAAAATACTCCACAGTAAATTCAGAAGTGGAGACTCCATCAAGGGGTAAAAATCTTCCCATGAGCCACTACTTTTTTTTTTTTTTTAATCATTCAGACACCTTTTACTAGAGATCTGACTTTGTGTTACAGGCACTAACTACATCTAGTATTTAGGCTGTGATACTTTTTCCAATATTGAACTGTAAGAAGAGGAGGAGTAGGACCAGGGAATTTGGAATTGTAGCAATAGCATCATTAAACTAGCCATCAAATTAACCTTTATCTCTAGCAATCATTTCAAGAACATATTTTAATTTTCTAAAGCAAAATCTACTGATACACCCAAAATTGGACTATCGATTATACTTCATCAGGGCAGTTTTATGTTACAGTGAAGCCCATCTGTAGTAAAAGAATTTGTGGAAGTCTACGTTTTATAGGAAGCTTAAAGGAGAGGGAACACAGAATAGAATGGTTATATATTAGAGAGCTCTCTAAACTATCACTACAGTAAATAAAAGAGCACTATGTCAGTCCTAAACTCCCTGACCTCTCTGAAAGAACAACACTTGTTCACCCTGAAAAATGAGCCATATCTATGCAATGAAAGTTAAACTTTGTTTTCATGAGATCACTCTATTAAAACAGGATCAGGGGCAGGGCACAGGCTAGTATACTGATATTCCTCTACTTGAAATGAATTACAAAAATGATTTCTCACATTTGACACATTTGAAACTTGGATATTTTTTTTTTTAAGAAGAGTCCTTAATCAGCTTCTATTTTTTTTTTTTGAAGTAACTTTTTGCTTGGTTTATTTCTGAATATTTCCTAAACATTTGTCTAATTCAGTTTGAGGACAATGATACCTTTATAGATTGCCTTTTGATAAAACAAACACAGCTGGGAGGATACAGTTAAAGAAACCATTGACCATGGACTGAGTCTGTGTAGAAGAACAATTGATACTTAACAATGTTCAAAATAGATGTGAGGTGAGGGATGGTTAGGTATTCAGAAGTTGTGATGTTAAGGGTAGTAGAAAGTTAACAATTGAGTAAATATTGACGTGAGAGATAAAAGAGATGGTCAGAGCTAAAAGTGTGAATTAAGTCTGTTACTATATCAAGAAAGACAACAACATGAGGAATTAAACATTTAGTGATCTATATAGCCAACCATAAAGGCAATGTCAAATAAGTCCCAATAAAATACACCATGTTAGGATAAAGAAAATCTCTGAAGTCAGCCATCTGTTCAAACCCTATCATTATGGCTTCAACGTGTGTGACTTTGTATAGGCAACTTAAGTTACTTTCTCTGAATCTCAGGTTCATCATCTTTAAAATAGGAATAATAGCTTTGGAAGAGAACATATTCTATGAACTAAGCACGATATTTATAAAGTATTTAGCATGATGATGACATCTATTAAATCCCAAATCAACAGTGAATTTAGTGGGAGAATGATCATAGTTTCAGTGGCATGCTTATCATGTATGAGTGTAAAAGAAAGGTGAAGTTGGAATAGGAGCCCTAGTAAGTTTACAGCTGCTGTGAATCAGGAAGGAGAAATATTTGATCAGTTTGACCGCTATAAAAGGTCTTATATTGGCCCTCCCTGGTGGCGCAGCGGGTTAAAGCACAGCACTGAGAATATAAAGCCGCTTCCGCATGAGTTCGATTCCCGCCTGCCCGGGAGGTGACCACATGGCGTGGCAGACCTCTCCTGACCCGCCCGCTGCTCCCCTCAGCAGTGTACTTCGTCGATCTGCCTGTTCTGCTCCCCACTCTGTCTCTGGTGAAGCCTCTCGCCACCCCTGAGCCTCTGGCCTGTACCCCGGTTCTGTATGCACAAATATATAAATCTTTAAAAAAAATAAAAATAAAAGGTCTTATATTAACCAACTCATTTGTTTCACTTACATGGAAATTTTTTATGTAATGTGAAAAATTCATTTAGGGTAAGACAAAATCTGTGATTTAAACCATGGAAAAATTGATATGATTATGAAGGTGGCCATGATGGTGACAATAATGATGCTGGTAAAAATAACTCCTTCTATTTAATAACTATTTATTATGTCCCAGTTTCTTTCTAAGTGTGTTCATGGATTATTTCATTCATCTCCCCAACAAATCTAAGGGTGAGATATTAAAATTACTCCTTACCTACATATGAGAAGAACAAAGTACTAGGAGATTTAGTAACTTTTTCAAAGTTCTTGTACCTAGGATGTACTGGAGTCAGATTTTTAACTCACTAATTTGGTAAGAGAAATTACATTCTTCAAAATGATACTGTCTCCCAGGTTTATCCTAAATTCACCTGCTATTTGACCTTTCTTCTATTTGCATATTTAATCAGAAATGAGTCCTACTAATTTTAATTTCCATGGCCAGCCTATATCTAAGTTTACTGTTCTCTCTAAGGATTCTCAAAACTGGCCTGTATTGATACCCATACCTTTTCTTTACTTGTCTAAAAGATTAATGTAACAAGGTTACATTAACAAGGTTAATAACTAGATATGAATATCAGGAAGTAAAAGATTAATTTCATACTGGCAAAGATGGGATGAGAAACTTCACTATAAATTTAGATATAAAATTGATTATTTACATAGGGCATGACAGGGTTGAGAAAATTGAATCAAATGAAACTTATTCTTTTGAAAGTATTATTTTCATAAACCTCTTCTTCATCCCTCCATTCTATTAACTTAGTCTATATATTCTGTGTTGATTCTCCAAAATTAGACACAAAGGAATAAAGTACAAAGGATTATAATTATAGTGTTACATGGCCAATCCATTCTAATCTGTAATTGGCTCCTTCCTGCCTGTACTTTAATAAACAATTTCCATTATTTACCCTAGTAAACATTTTTCTCCTTCAACAAAGATATTCCACTGATTCTCCTTTAGTGCAAAGCCTGCAATGGTCACTTAAGATTCTTAGTTAGACACAATATTGTAATGGATCTATGAGTCTTTGGAAGATTCTGTGCTCTTACAAATAGTCAGCTTAAACAAATGTCATTTCAGGATGACCTCAAGACCAAGTTTGTTTTGTGTGGTCCAATCCTGGTATAAGTGTAGCTTGATTCAAAGCCAGGCTCCTTTCATTTTAACAGGTATATTTTAATAGCACTAACTGTGTCTTTCAAACTTAGAAGCAACTGAAAATTCTAAAATTTCTCCTTAAAGTCCCTTTAGCAGAGTTTAGAGGAAAGCGGAAGCAACCTCTTCTACTCAAATAAATGTAATAGTACAAAATAGGCAAGCACAAAAATAAATCTAAAGAATCTCCTCCACTGGCTTCCTTACTTTAGTTACTCCTATGCATATTGCTAAACAAAGGGCATAGAAAATATTTTATTTTTACATCATGAAAGGGTTTAGAAGAGAACTATAAATAAGGAAGATATAAAAATGCACTTGATTTTTACACACAATTTTCCCTGGCTATAAGATATTATCTTGATATTGTCTTCTTGAGGAATTTTTCTTTCAGGCCTTATCACTTGGTCTAAATTTTTGGCCTCTTCTCTACGAAATTTTCAACAACAAAAATCCTGTGTCCACATCTGCTTGCTTTAGAAAAGCAAACAATAGAAAGAAAGTAGATTGAGAATTCAATAGTGATAGCACTTTCTTTGTAAAGGTCACTTTGCTTCTCTTAGTCTCAGCTATGCCATATATTAAAGTGTATGATGCTGACATTCTTCCTCTAGATTCCAATTTTCCAGTTCCCTAACTCCATTTCAGTGATTTTTCAAGACAAAAGCAAATGAATATTACAGACTACCAATATACTTATTCTTAATGCTAAAATATGTGGCCAAAATTACAGTATTAAGAGACAGAAGAGGACAGAAAATGATAGTTTTCAGATTACACAATGTCTTTTTTTATCCAAAATTATGGAGAATTGACTCCTGGCAATAAAGAGTGTCAAGGCAGTAGACTGGAAAACTAAACATATCAGGGCATAAGACAGACTTTTTTTACTGCCTTTTGAACTACCTACACATCACTATTATTTAACCTTTTACCTGAAATGCTTTCCAAAATACAGAAATGCAATTCCTTTGAATGGCTATTTCATTAGTATTACATTGAGCTGTAGTATGTATCATTTTATTGCAAGTTGAACCTTATTTGCCATAATGTAAATAAATGGCTTTGCATTTATCTAGAGATCTACAGAATTTTTATGCAAAAAAATTGGGATGCTATTTTTCAGTTTAAGATACATGTTGTAAATGATTTCAGTATGATTTTTGTCTGTAAATATAAGCAATATAAAACTTGAATTGAGACTTCATATTTTCAACAATTTATCTCTGAGATTTAATGTATTGTTACCTATAGTCACAGCTTAGTGAACCAAGAAAATAACTAAAAAGCATACCTTTCATTTACTGGCTAGAAAGTTACTTCAGTGAAAATCCACCTCCCTAGCTTGTGAAAAGTGCAAAGATTTATCTTTCGTGTTTCTGCTCCCTGTTTTATTTTATACACAACTTTCATGTTTGCATCCTAATTTTCTAACCTTGAGTGCTAGGGTCTTCCATATATTTAATGAAGTCAGCTAATAAATCTCAGTTCTCCTAGAGTAAGCAACCCGACTGCAGACTCAGCTCTCTCTCCTTTGACTTTCCTGGAGCCCAAATAAGATTTGTACTCTGACAGAGTGAGCATTTACTTTATCAGAAAGCATATTAGGGTGGGCATGTCTCAGCATAATGTGCACCAGAATCAGAGAGGATGACTAATTTGTGCTGCTATTAAGCAGATAATAAAATGATTTAGGCATGTAGATATGAAACAGCCAGCACTTTAGGAATTATATGTAGTATATTTCATTCTAAATCGAGCCAAGTCTAAGAACCTTTTATGTATTAAGTGACATTTACAGGAAAGGCAAGGCTTTGCCCAGAACTTAGATGTGTTTACATAAGATGAGTTAAGAAGATAAGAACAAAGAATTATTTAAAGGTAGTGTCAGTTATGTGCATTTTGTAAATTTTGTTTTATAGTGACCTAGCTAAAGCCAATTTCTTCCATGCTTAAAGGTTTTTAAAAATAGCACAATATCAGGGAGCATGTACAAACCAAAGCAGTATTAGAATATTTACTTGGATTGTATTCTAAGTAAAATGTACTGAACATCAAAAAGCTTGTTAACGTGGATGCATGCATGTGGTTCGATGTTTAAACAAAACAATACTGGTTATCCTAAGTCATATCTTGTCTTATGGTGATGACACTGCCTCTGTTGTGACTCTAGATTTGTGTACTTTCTTGAAATAATTTCCAAATATACATAGACTTACAAATGAAAAGTACTGTTTGAAGTGGCAGTCTACTCCAGAAGCTTAAGTAAACATCCTGAAAAATCATCAATGAGCTAACCAAATTGCTCATCAGAGTAATTTATAATAGATCTGGAAATATTCAAAATATTTAACAAAGGAGGAATGACTAGGTTTTAATACATTCATGGAGTAAGTACCATCAATATTATACTTTCATAGTTTCAGTTACGTGAAGAAATATTAAATAAAGTTTTAAAACAAAGTTCAGATACAAAATAATATACATGGCATGATATACACAGTGACATATATACAAATATACATATTCAAAGACATTATATATCTTACATAAGCTATTTGGAAACTAATGTTGCTTAAATAACCTGTTTTTCACTGACTGAATTGATTATAGTGGACGATAGCACTTTATCATACTTGATTAAATGAAAATAATTGTCAAAATGTTTACAGACCTTTGTGAAAACTAGTATGCAGTCATATCTCAAGAATTAAAGTATGAAAGATTCAGAGAAATTTGATCTCATACATAAAATCGCCTTCATTTTACAATTATCTTCATCTGCCCATATTATATATAATAAGCTTTATTTACAAAATTAATAAACTGGGCCTCCCTGGTGGTGCAGTGGGTTAAATCACTGCACTGAGAAGCTAAAGCCTCTTCCATATGAGTTCGATTCCCGCCTGCCCCGAAGGTGACCACATGGCGTGGCAGCCTCTCCTGACCTGCCCGCTGCTCCCCTCAGCAGTGTACTTCATCGATCTGCCTGTTCTGCTCCCCACTCTGTCTCTGGTGAAGCCTCTCGCTGCCCCTGAGCCTCTGGCCTGTACCCCAGTTCTGTATGCACAAATAAATAAATATTTTTAAAAAATTTATAAACTATTTAAAGATAAAATATTTAGTCTTTCAAATAAATTTCCCCAATGATAGATTCCTCTTTCTTTAACTTTCATATTTCTGTAAATGGCTGTGAAGATAGCTATATCATTTTCATGAAATACAGAATGATCTCAATACACTTTAAAAGGTGAAAAAATTGGAGCCCCCCCTGATGGTACAAGAATTAAATTTGCAGTGCTCTGAAGCTATCACTTGGCCTGAGTTCTAGCCCTGGCCATGGTGGTGACTCACGCTGCTCAGCCAGACCTCTCCTGTCTTGCCCACTGCTCCCCTCCGCAGTGCATTTCTGTAGCTCTACCTGTTCTTCTCCTCACTCTGTCTGTGGTGGGTCCTCTCACTCCCTATACCTCTGGTCTAAACCCCAGCTCTAGTATGCATAAATAAGTAAAATAACTCTTTTTAAAAAGGCTAAAAATGAATAATCAAACTTTCATAAGTTTTCCGAATTATGATTTTGGGAAAAGTAAAATCATGACTCTTGTACAAATATAAAATGAACCATGTCAAAGATTTTCTTCAACTTATGAATGTGTAAAAGTAGTAGTAGGAGATGGAGACTTTGAGAATTTGACTTTCAAAGATTAACATTCTATACTGAACAAAAGTTCATTTTGTTAGTGAGTAATCTTTGGCATGGCCCTCCATTTTCCACAACTTACCCTCTACTCCTAATTAGTGGCACAACAGGTTAAAGTGCAGTACTATGAAGCTATCCACAGTCACTGCAACATGATCTGCAGAGGCAGGGAGGTGACCAACAGGGCACAGCAAACCTTTCCTGTCTCGCCTGCTGCTCCCCCAGGAATGTACGTGGTCAATCTGACTCTTCTCCCCACTCTGTCTCTGGTGAACCCTCTCAACCCCTACACCTCTTGTATGCACCCAGTTCTTGTATTCATAAATAAATAAATCTTTAAAAATAGCTTAAAATGGACTGAACAACAGAAAGTCATTCAAAGAATAAGATCATGAATGCCCAAACTATTGTACATGTGTTTTAGTCCTAGTATCTTTTGCCCACTTCCAATTGCATAACTTCCTGAAAACATCAAGTACTATTTATTTTAAAGAAGCATTCTTTTTTTTTTCAGATAAGAAAAAATGTACTTTATATCAGAACCAAAGTTTATCTCTCCCATCAAAATAGTTTAACTCCATCTTCCAAAAAAAACATACACTTCATTTGTCACCAACCTAAATGATACATTTGCTATCATCTAGTGTCCTCTGTTTTTTCACTATACTTAAAAGAATACATAAGGGATTTGGAGAAATCTTCCATAAGAAATTACTGAACAGAAAGGAAGCACAGGTTGTGGCTTAGAGTGTAACTATTTGGGTTCCTGTTTCCAACTATCTGACATGGTGACCAGTATATAGGACATCAAAAAAAAAAAAAAAAAAAGGGTGGGGGTGGTTTCAAAGTGTTGAGGCAAAAGAATTCTGTTTGTATTAGGATGACCTGATCCCTTAGGAAATAGAAAATGTTATACTTCCTAGAAACAGAAAATGAAGTTTTGTTTTTTTTTAAGTTGTTTAATAAAATATTACCTCCAAAAGATTACTTACTCAGTTTTAGGAAAAGTGACCACTTTAAAAGAAAGAAAGAAAAGAAAACATACATTGAAGTAAGGAAGAACCAAAGCAAAGTGATCCTATTTCAAGTTTGAGAGTTCTATCGAGTTTTCATTAGATGCCCCCTCTCCCTTTTTAGGATATAGAAAGTTATAAATAATTTTCTCTAAAAGGGATCACTTAAAAGAACTGCAGTTAGG
>NW_004567107.1:57431960-57436126 GCF_000260355.1 Condylura cristata | reverse complement strand
ATTTGGAGAAATCTTCCATAAGAAATTACTGAACAGAAAGGAAGCACAGGTTGTGGCTTAGAGTGTAACTATTTGGGTTCCTGTTTCCAACTATCCGACATGGTGACCAGAATATAGGACATAAAAAAAAAAAAAAAAAAAAGGGTGGGGGTGGTTTCAAAGTGTTGAGGCAAAAGAATTCTGTTTGTATTAGGATGACCTGATCCCTTAGGAAATAGAAAATGTTATACTTCCTAGAAACAGAAAATGAAGTTTTGTTTTTTTTTAAGTTGTTTAATAAAATATTACCTCCAAAAGATTACTTACTCAGTTTTAGGAAAAGTGACCACTTTAAAAGAAAGAAAGAAAAGAAAACATACATTGAAGTAAGGAAGAACCAAAGCAAAGTGATCCTATTTCAAGTTTGAGAGTTCTATCGAGTTTTCATTAGATGCCCCCTCTCCCTTTTTAGGATATAGAAAGTTATAAATAATTTTCTCTAAAAGGGATCACTTAAAAGAACTGCAGTTAGGAGGTTTATTAGAAAGCAGGTAAAATTTTGTGAATTGCATAAAGATAAATTCAAATATAGCAAAATGTTCTGATGAAAATTTCCTTTTCTATTTTCCCCTTTACTGAGTTAACATTGGTTAATAATAATACTGTGAATGATTTAAGGAAATAGGTTCCCACCTCATCAGATGTATTTTAACACCCCACAATATAAGTAGCCACATACTGATCTATTCTTTCTAATAGTTTATCAGTGGAGGCTTTAAGAGAGTCTATACATATTACTTTGCCACTTGCAAATAGCAATAACTTACTTATACTTTTCCAATTTTAATTCATTTCATAGCTGTCTCTTGCCTAACTGCTCTAGCTAGTACTTCCAGTACTTTGTTGAATAGTAGTGTGGAGATTAGACATCCTTGTTGTGCACTTGATCTTAGAGAAAAAGCTTTCGATTTCTCACCATTGAGTCTGATGCTGGGTGGGAATTGATTATCTATAGCCTTTATTATGTTGAGGTATGTTCCTTCTACTTCCATTTTGCTGAGTTTTATTATGGAGTATTATTGTTATCAGGTCCTTACAGTAGTCAAGTTCAATTAGGGTTGGATATGCAGGAGATATCCAATGGCAAAAGGACTACAGGAAAATAGTGAAAAAGAGGAGAAGTAAGGAGAGAGATTTCAGACAATCTTTACCTACTTGGATCTGGATTGGGAAGGGAAAAATGGTAGACTATAATAGAGTTCAAAGAAAGTTTGAGCAGAATCATGAGTCCCTGAACTAAAATAACTCATAGAAGGAATTCTGTATTGTACATGAAGCAGCCACATCAGGAGTAGATACTGAATCATGTCAAATACTTCCTCTGCATCCACTTATATAATCTTATAATGCTGTCTTTCTTTCAGTTGACAAGGTAAATTACATTAATTCTTATATATATGTTGAATCATCCTTGTATCCCTGTATACATTTCACTTGATTTTAATATATGATCCTTTCAATACATTGTTGAATTTGATTAGCTAAAATTTTGTTAAGGATTTATGACTATTTTCATCATAGTTATAGTTTTAAGATTGTTTTTATTTTTTTTCCCCTCACAACATCTTTGTAATTTTGGCCTCTAAAATGTATTTAGGAGCATTAATTTCCTCCTCTACGTTTTTGGGAAAGTTAGAGAAGGGTAAGTATTCCTCTTTGAAAGTTTGATACAGGCCCTCTCTGGTGGCACAACGGGTTAGGACGCAGCACTACAAGCTGGCCACAGCTGCTTCAGTGCTAGTTGGATCCCCACCCCGGAAGTGATCCACATGGTGCAGCAGATCTCTCCTGTTCACCCCCTGCTTGTTCTACTCTCTGTCTCTGGTGAATTCTCTCACCATCTCTGTACCTCTAGCCTGCATCCCAGTTCTATATGCATAAATAAATAAATCTTTATAAAAGTTTGATAGAATTTACTAGTAAATCACCTGACTGGGTTTTTTGTCTGTTTTGGGGAGACTTTTGATGATGCTTCAATTTCCTTGCATGTAAACAATTTCCTTTTCTTTGAGATTAGAAAGAGCTGTTGCCCTCAATGAAGCATTTGGTAGACAGTGATCTTGTGCTCACTGAGGTATGAAAGTAGGGCTCATTAGTGTAACATGAAACAAACAGAATGGGTATAACACTGTTAGTAATTAGTAGTAATATAACTGTTTCAGGAGGTAGGGAAAATGGCAACAAAATCAGCACACTGATATCCAGAAACTATAGAAAGATGGCATCTTTGTCTTTCCAAACATTTTGAATAAAAATCTGATCATAAAACTGGACATAATTGGTACACTGGGATGTGACTATTCCAATTTTTTTTTCCAGTGGTATAAATCAAAGGCAAATATCTCTATGACTAAGCCCCAGTTTTCATTTCCCATGCTAGTGTTTCAGATGCAAGAGCATCTTACAAGCTCTCTCTGCTCTACTGGGTTGAAGTGACTAGGTCTGTGGATTTATAGTGACAACAGCAAAAAAAAGCACAGCAAACCAGTGCAGCTGAATCACAATTTTTGCACAGACAGCTTGCACAAAAGTTTTAAGAACTTGTAGTTATTTCAATTGCCAAAGTTAAAATGAGCAATGATCCCACATCACTTAATTTCTTAAAAAATAGTGGTAGGAAATCAGCGACTAGAAACCTGTATTTCCAAAGTGACTGCATTATTTTACATGCCCATCAGAAATAGATGAGAATTCCAGCTTCTTCAGAGTCCTCACTAACATCTTTCATATTTATCACAATGTGGTTTATACGCGCATGTCCTCACAGCTAATAATACTGACCAGTTTTCATATGCTTACTGGACATTTGTGTTTCTTCTTTGGAAGACTGTTTTTGGAACATTTGTCCATTGTATAATTGGTTTTTCTTTTACTCCTAAATTGCAAGTGTTTATTGTTCTTTGTCAGATACATTATTTTCAAATATTTTCTGCCACTCTGAAGGGTCTCTTCACTTTTTTCATAATACACTTTGAAGCAACAACGTTTTCAATATTGATAAATTTCAATTTATCCATTTTTCCCCTTTAGTTGCTTATGCTACCTTTTAGGCCATACTGAAAAAGTCTTTACCTAATTCATGGTAACTAAGATTTACACCTAAATTTTTATGTAAGGATTTAATAGCTTTAGTTTATATCAATGTATGATTTTTTACTTACATTATATTTTGTAGTAAGATTTTGACTTTTTTTTTATATATGATGTGAGGGAGGAATCCAAGTTTACTTTTCAACATGGGAATAGTGGTATCCTAATGACATTTTTTTATATTTCTTTTCCCCATTAGACTGTCTTGACAACCTTGTCAAAAATCAACTGACTAAAAGGCCAATTCAAGGAAAATGGTAGAGTTCCAAAACTCTATCCTTCTAAAAGGAAATTAACAAACTGACAAAACTGTTAGTCAATTTTGTTTTTCAACTCTAGAATCACATTTACTGCCTTGAACATGTGCGCAGTCTCCCTATGATGACAGTCATTTTAGCAAGTGTCTTTTTGGCTGTTTCTTTCCCAATTTTCTCTGTTAAGTTGCTTGTTTTTATTTGTATCACTGGGAGATGTTAGTCCCCACTAACTTCTAGCTGAGTCTCTATGTTTTGATAATTTTCTGGGACTTAAATTGCTCCAGTCTGATCCTAACTAATCCACGTCTCTACCGAATTTGTTTGAAGTTATCGTGAGGCTTATTCTCATGTTAGGAGGGCTCTTCTTAACCTTGCGTTCCCTGTGCTCTTTGTAAACTGTACAGCTCAAGTAAGATTTAGCTTATTGCGCTGAGGAGGAAATTTTCCTCTTGATTATTTACTCCTCAAAATCTCCACTTTTATCCAAAGTGGGCCCTTATGCTTCCTTTCAGTCTATTCCAAATAATGTTAATTACATTAAAGAAAGAGTCACAACTCCTTTTAATCAATGAGGAGATCAAAGATGAAATTAGAAAATACTTGGAGAAGAATGACAATGACGACACAAGTCTCCGAAACATATGGGACACATTAAAAGCAGTTATAAGAGGAAAATATACAGCAATTCAAACTCACATAAAGAAACAAGAAATAGCTGAAAGAAATAACCTAATGTCCCACCTTAAAGAATTGGAAAAAGAACAACAAAATAACCCAAAA
>NW_004567107.1:57376309-57429114 GCF_000260355.1 Condylura cristata | reverse complement strand
CCCGCGGGGATTACAATCGAGATGGAAAAAAAAAATGTGCAAAATGATGTAAAAATAAACTTTTGTAATAAATAAAAAAATAAAAAATAAAAAATGTAAATAAATAAATAAAATAAAGAAAGAGTCACAACTCCTTTTAAATAGCATTTTTCCTTCCTTTGTCATTACTATTGGAGTAACATTTCTTTTTATGAGCAAGGGACCAGGTGGGAGTGGGTGATCTGGGTCATGGTTTTGGAGTAGAATTTTCACCCTAGATATGGAAGGAAGAAAAGGGACGAGAACCCTTGAACTCTCAGTATCTTATATCTGAAAAAGATCTTCTACAGTGTAAAACTAGGGGGAGAAAAGATATTTGCATTTCTTCACAGGGAGAGCCACAGCTCTCAATCTTGAACTTTTAAGAGAGAAGAAGTAGTGTTCTTCTCGCAGGGGGCACTTCCATTATGCAGGCCATAGTATGAGAAATATGAGGCATGGTCAAGGAAGTTGGTCTTGGTGGAAATGTCATAGATCCTAAGTACTTTTATACATCCTTATTAACTTTTCTGTATACATTTTTGTTTAATATTAGTACTTTTAGACAACTTCCAGAGACTTTAAATTGCTAATAATTTTCATCACTACAGTGGTTGGAGGAGAGAATTTGTAAAGCTCCTATGGCTGCATTCAAGGATTTTACTCATTATAAATATTTTTGACATAATAGAATTGGAATAAATTGGCTATTGATCAGTGAAGCCAATTAAGTAACATGAAATATTACTTGTAAAATGAAATATCAAGAAACAAACTAGTGCCTATCTACACAAACTTTTTCAAAAAATCTGAGAAAGAAGGAATGCTACTAACCAAGTTTTATAAAGCAACATTATAGTAATATCAAAACCAAACAAGGAAAACACAAGAAAACTACAGGCCAATCTCTTAAATGAACACTGGTGCAAAAATCTTTAAAATCCTAGCTAATACAGTCCAACAATGCATCAAAAAAAAAAAAAATCCACCATGACCAAGTGAGATTTATTCTAGGAGCAGAAGGATAGTTCAACATTCAAAAATCAAGTAATATAGTCCAACACATCAACAAAATAAAAATAAAACCATATAATCATATCACTAGATGCAGAAAAAACATTTGACAAAGTCCAGCATCCATTCATCATCAAGGTACATGAAACTCTTGGGACAGAATGAACATACTTTAATATAATAAAGGCCATGTATGACAAACCAATAGCCAAAGTCATTCTCAATGGTGAAAAGCTGAAATCCTTTCTCTTAAGGTCAGGAATAAGACAAGGATGTCCACTCTCACCATTGCTTTTCAATATAATACTGGAAGTCATAGCCAGAGCTATAAAACAAGAAAATCCAAATAGGGAAAGAAGTAAAACTATCAGTGTTTGCAGATGACATGTTAATATGCATAGTGAATCCCAAAAACCTCCAAGAAAAATTTATCAAAATAATAAACCATTTTAGTGAAGCAGCAGAATACAAAATCAACATTCAAAAAATCAACAGCCTTCCTATACACAATCACCCTAAAGAAGAAAAGAATAAAACCATTCCCATTATGCTTGAAATAAAAAAAGATCAAATACTTGCCACAGGCCTAACAAAAGAAATGAAGGACTTCTATAAAAAAAATATTATAAAACATAATTAAAAGAAATTGAAGAAGACACAAAGAAATGAAAATATATCCCATGCTCATGAATTGGAAGAATTAACATAATTGAAAGACCATCCTATCAAAAGTAATTTCTAGATTCAAAGCTACTCTCATAAAAATTTTAATATCATTTTTCAAAGAAATAGAAAAAAATACTGATGAAATTCATTTGCAGCCACAAAATACAAACAAACAAAAAAACTCAAATAGCCAAGGCTCTTCTGAATAAGAAAGGAAATGGAAGTATCATACTCCCAGACTTCAAACTATGCTATAAAGTCATAATAACTAAGACTGCATGGTACTGGAACAAGAAAGGACATACAGATCAATGCAACCAAATACTAACCCCATCTATAAATCCACAGCTTTATGAACAGTTAATCTTTACAAAGGAGCAAATATGCAATGTAATTGTTTTTCAACAAATGGTGCTGGGAAAGCTGGGCTGCTATGTACAAAAAAATGAAGCTAGATTACTACCTCATACCATATGCAAAAACCAACTCAAAGTGGATTAAACTAGACATAATACCTAAAACCATAAAATGTATAGAAGAAAATATTGGTGATACACTATATGACATACACCTCAGTAACATTTTTAAAGATACATCACCCAAAAGCAAGGATAGTGAAAGAAAGGATAAACAGCTAGGATAATATCAAATGGAAAAGCTTCTGTACAGCAAAAGAGACACTACATAGAAAGGACATCCCACTGACTGGTAGAAAGTTTTCACACAGAATACGAATGAAAAAGAACTGATAACAAAATAGGCTAAGAGCTGATGAAACTCAAATATAAAGTGAACAATCCCATCAAAAAATGGGCAGAGGGCCCTCCCTGGTGGCACAACAAGTTAAAGCACAGCACTATGAAGATAGCCACAGCTGCTTCAGCACTTGTTCAAATCCCTAGCCAGGGAGGTAATCCACATATTGCAGCAGAACTCTCCTGTCTCATCTGCTGCTTCCCTCAGCAATGTACTTCATCAATCTATCTATTCTGCTCTCCATACTGTCTCTGGTGAATCCTCTCACCACCCCAGAATCTCAGCCTATATCCTAGTTCTTTATGCATACATAAATCTTTTTTTAAAAATGGGCAGAAGAGCTACAAAGATACTTCTTCAAAGAGGAAATGCAGATGGATAACAGGCATATGAAAAAAATGTTCAGTATCACTTGTAATAAAGGAAATGCAAATCAAAACCACAGTAAGATACCACCTCACACCAGTGAGAATGGCACATATTTAAAATCAAGTGACTGTAAATGTTGGTGAGGTGTGGTAAAAAAGGAACTCTCCTACACTGCTGGTGGGAGTGAAAACTGGTGTAACACTATGGAAAGCTGTGTGTAAGTTTCTCAAACTGCTATGATCCAGCAATTCCACTCATAGGTATCTACCCAATGGACATGCAAACAATAATTCAGAAGGTCACGTGCACTCCTATGTTTATTGCTGCCCTATTTGCTATAAGATATGGAAGCAACCCAAATGCCCAGAAATAGATGACTGGATCAAGAAATTGTGGTATATATACACAATAGAATATTATTCAGCAATCAAAAAAGATAAATCCATGCCATTTGTGGCAACATGGATGGAGCTGGAAAGGATCATATTAGTGAAATAAGCCAGAAAGCAAAAGAAAAATACCAGATGGTTTACTCATAGCAGGAGTGTAAGGGATCAGGAAGTGTATAAAAGTGTGTGTGTGTGTGTGTGTGTGTGTGTATAAAGAGAGAGAGAGAAATTATAATAAAGTAAAATTAAAAAAAAATCAACTAACAATTATAAACCAGAGACATTCTATGGGGAGGAGAGGGGGACAAGACCAAAACAGAGGTGGGAAGAGCACATGGGACTATGGTGATGGCACACGGGTGAAGTGGTGGTGGGAAGTTTATTGAGATTACAACTGAGATGAAAAATTTACAAAACAAAGAATAATATAAAAATATATTTATAAACTAAAAAATAAAATCACCACCATTAGAGCTTAAAAGTAAAAAAAGAAAGAAAATACTTTTCAAGTTATGTGACTTCCAATGTGCCTGAGAGCTTCAGTTCAGCATTCAGTATAAACTGAAAAGAGAATGGTGCAAGTCAAGCAGTAAATAAAACATAACTGGTACAAAATGTTGAATAAGTAAACTGAGAGGTCTAGGAAGCTTAAGGAATCAAAGGCAGAACAGGAACCATATATTAGCAAATGAGATGGTTGTTGAATAAGAAAAATCAATAGAAATATTTAGGATCAGAATGAATAAAATCAGAAATTGTGGAAATTGTTTTTTTAAATGGGCCTTTCTCAGTGATTAGTTTCAAATCCTGTAAGTAAGCATTAATATAACTATACTATACAACAGTTAGGTGAGGGGTCTCCTTGGTGGCTTAGGGGTTAAATCTTAGTGCTTTCACCAGCAAGGCCTGAGTTCAATCCCTGGCCATTGAGCTTACTCTCACATGGCACAGAAGAACTCTCTTGTCTTGCATATTTGGCCTACCCCCTCACTTATTCTACACACACATGCACACAAAACAAACACAACGGTAATATAACAGGCAGGCAATAATAATAAATTTATATTCAAAGACTATTATGTTTTTGGAGAATGTGAAGGGAAATCAATAGTAAATTTAAATAACTGCAAATTGTAAGCTTAACCATGTTTACAAGTAATGATGAATGGAACTTAAGTTACTGTAAGTTCAATGGCTGGGAAATAGGTAACTGAGAAAATAAGATATTTTTGATTTTATAGTTTTTTATTTTTTTCTTCTCTAATCTCTACTCTGATTCCATGTGCTTAACAGATACAATATAATGGATGGTACTGTTTCCAAGAGCAAGTTAGGAGCATAAAGAAAACACGGTACTATCTGACCAAGTAGACTGTTTGTACTAAGAATTGTAGTTTATGGGGAACAGAGAAGCTGCGAAGAGATGGTAACCAGAGAGAGGCAAGGAGAATCTGATGGGATGGAGCACAGGATTTAGATTTAATGTGACAAAAATTCAGGTGTTGGTTAAATTACTATAATTTAGCTCTGTAAGCTTGTGCATAATAGTTATTTCTCTGAACTTAACTGATTCTTGGACTTACTTTAAAAAAAGTTTTGTGAACATTAAATAATGTGAATACATATTAACTATGTTCTTGAAAGAGTTCTAATAAAATATTTTAATCATAAATATTTGTAATATTTTCTTCTGAAAAATATCTTACTATGGAGGGATGCACTTTATATATATATATATATATATATATATATATATATATATATATATAATCAATTATAACTAAAAAACATTATTGTTAAAAAGTCAGACTCAGGCCCTCCCTGGTTGGCACAGTGGGTTATAGCACAGCACTAAGAAGCTACAGCCACTTCAGCATGAGTTCAGTCTGTGCCCCAGAGGTGATCCACATGGCGTGGCAGACCTCTCCTGACACGCCCGCTGCTCCCCTCAGCAGTGTACTCCATCAGTCGGCTTGTTCTGTTCCCCACTCTGTCTGGTGAATCTTCTCACTGCCCATGCACCTCTGACCTGTAGCCCAGTTCTATATGCATAAATAAATAAATCTTAAAAAAAATCAGACTCCATTTCTTCACCATCAAATATTTTGCATCAAGATATTTGGGGTTCAGTTTTGGAATTTTTTTTTTTTTATCTAGTGCAATTCTGATGGAGGAACACTGAACACACCACACTCTGAGAAATACCACTTTAGTGCCTGGGTTTATAAATTTTTTTGCACATGGAACTTTGAAAAATAAAAAAGAGACTCAAGTTTTTTTTTCTTTTAATAACTTAATATGACATGCTCAATTATATTTAACAATATGTTGAACTTGGATTTAAACTGTCTTGAAGTTTTTATAATGACAGAAGACAGAACTGTGGGAAATACAAATACATTGTACAAAAAAAGAAGAATGATGTAATAAATATATTTTTAAATAAAATATAAGAAAAAGAAAAAACTTGGAAATACAACTCATTCTTAGCCTTTAAATAAGAAGTTGCTGAGGGAAACACACCTTTGAAAAGTTTTACCTGATTTTCTTTACTTCTTGTAATCATGTCACTTATGTTTGTAATTTACTATCTATTTTCTTTCATCTACAGTTTTTCTATGGTCTTAGGCTGTCTTTATCACTTCCTTTAATGTGTCAGATGTATTATTTGCCATTGATATTCAGTAAGTTTCATCCCAAAAGATTTCATTGAAATTCCGCCATTCTTCAATACTTCCTATTTCATATAGTTTTTACAAGCCTACTGTGGTAGTAGTAAACTGCATTTTAAGGTTATTTATTATTTAAGAAAGCAAAATAAAATAAAAATAACATTGTGTTTCCAAAATACACTTTCTCTTCAGAAATAATTTTCATTCTTCATTCCAAATAGTCAAATGAAATTCCTAAGAGAATAGCTTTGTAAAGCCAACATGAAAAATAGCTACTGCAATAACAATACTCAATCGTGCACAAAAAAACATTATTCCAAAGCTTCCCTCCAAGCAAGTTGAACTCTCTTTGAAGTTAATAGTTCCACATTTCTAAATATACACAATTACTTAAAATGAGCTCTCTCATTAGTATCACTAGTCAACCAATTTTTTTTTTTTTCTCCCATTAACGTTGATGATTCCTGGAAAACCACAGAAGCTGACTGGTTCAGATACAACATATCTAGACTCAGTCACAAAGGTAGAGGACCAGTCATGAATTTTCATTGTTATGACATGATATAGTTATCACTGGACAATTAGATTGTAATAGAAACTTAATCTTCCAAATGACATTGATTACAGATATTTAGACAAATATACACATACACATACAGTATATCCTCTTAAATGGAGCAAATGGAAATTCTAGCAAGGTTGCAGAATAAACATACTGACCTTCCCCACACATATTCAACAAAATGATATACAGAAAACAAACAACAACAACAACAACAAAAAAAAAACAGTCCCTGAAGGAACATCAACTTCATAAGGAAAAGCAACAGGCAGAAAGGGTAGGAAAAAATGAGGAATTAATTTTTCTTGAAATGTTACCAGGACAGCACTGCCTGAGAGAGAGAAAATGCTGTGAAATAAAGTCTTCTTTTGTTGGTGACTGATGCCCACATATTAGGGACTTTAGGATCCCAGGAGTACTTTGCAGATGGAGAGATGGGCAAAACCAGGTATGGTAAAAAGAGAGACCCACCTCTAGAAAATGATTAGATTTGCAGGAGTAGAGATCATTGGCAGCAGAAGCATATACCGCAGGCAAAGTCTCCAAACCTGAAAGCTATTTGGGCTAGACAAACCTACTCCTAGAACCACAAACTCCTATGAAGGAGACCATCTTTTTCCAACTCCAGACCTAAGAAACACATGCTGTGAATGTAGTCGGGGGTGTGGACTGATCAGAGTCCAAACCTGCAGTGCAGAAACTACTGATAGCAGAACCTACATATAAGAGGCAGACCACAACTAAGAGGTATTAGCCTAAACCTATTTGGGCAAGGTCGAGAACTAGTCTAAGAGATATGATAACCACTTTTTTGGTTACAAACTTTGGTACCTGCAACCCCTTAGGTGGTTGGAATACTCTGTACGACTCTGTACAAAGTACAGAGTCTCGGCTCCCCGCAGAACCATCTCCTACCCTTAATCAGCACCAGAATTTCAGCCATTCAAATAGGTGCAAAGTCATCAGTATATAAAACCAGACACCTCAATATCCAGTCTTAATATAAGGTAGCATCTCAAGTTAATGAAAGAAAGTTACTTAATACAAAATTAAAAATTTCAATTTAAAAGGAATAAATCACACATTTTGGTGCACAAAAGCCCTGAGAAAAATCCAAATGCTGCAGAGCTAGGCAACTCACCTGAAGGAGACTGAAGCAAAAGTCCAAAAGATGCTTATTGAAATAAAAGCAATAGACAAGTTAGAATCATGAAAAGGGTAGAGAAAACATCAAAAAGCTACCGATGGAAATGAAAGACTTAAAAGAATCTAGAACAGAACTAAAGTGCATGATAGAGGGGTTTAAGAATAGGCAAGAAGGAGCAGTTTATAGACAGCACACTTGAACACAGTAGTGGACTCACACATAGTACTGGAAAACATAAACACACAAGATCAGCCAAAAGAAATGATAGAAACGGGGTAAGAGTCCAAAGGGACAAGTTTAAAAAAAAAAAAAAAAAACACAATCAGCATCACAGATGCCCAAGAAGGTGATAATGAGATGAGTGCTAGTATTTAAAGAAATAATGTGTGAGAAACTTCCTAATATGGGAAAGGAAACAAGACATACCCAAGAGACTCAAACAGTTCCTAACAACAACAAAAATTATACAGATATACCTCAAAATATGCTATAATTAAACTACTAAAAACTATTGACAATGGGAGTCTTCATAAGGTTATGGATTTCTTGTTGGAAACTGCAGTTTGGAAGTGAAAAATATTATATTTAAAGCTCTGGAAGGAAAGGATTGCCAACTGATAATATCCTGTCAGACCATCATTCAAACTGAAGGAGGGATAAAGAATCGGACATATAAAGCAAAATTGAATGAATTCATTACCAACAAACTGGCCTTGTTGAAATATACAAGACAGGCAATAGGCAGGCCCCTTATAAAATGAAAACAGCTGTATCCAGATACAATAGACACCAAAAACATTCAATGTGGAAGGGGTGGAAAATAAAAATGTGGACTGCCAATATAAGAATGAGAGCTACCTGTCAAATAGGTCATAAATACAGAATTTTACACACAAAATTCAGGGTGCTCCAAAACATACATTAAAAAAAACACTAAGAAGTCAGCAAAGGGGCCCACCATGATAGCAGAATGCATTTGGATGCAGTACTGCAAGCAAACCCTAGCTGCTTCAGTGTGACTTCCATCCCCAGTCCCAGAAGTGATACTCAGCACGTGACAGACCTCTCCTGACCGCCTGCTGCTCCCCTCAGCAGAGAACTTCGTAGATCTGCCTGGTCTGCCCCCACACTCTGTCTCTGGTGAAGCCTCTCACTGCCCCTGCACCTCTGGCTTGTACCCCAGGCCTGTATGCATAAATGAGTGAATCTTAAAAAAAAAAAAAAAGTCAGCAAGGAAATCCAAATATACCAGAAAGAAGTCAAAGCACAAGGGAAAAAACAATGAAAAAAATAAATGAAAATACCGCAAAGTTTAACAAAAGGACAGTAACTACTAATAGTCACACATATTTTTATAATTATTTCCCAAATTTTTCACAATTCAATGTGCTACATTTTCATCAGAAAACATTTAGCTCTATAAAATATAAATTATATTAGTAAGAATATCAGTGATGAAAATGTTCTTATACCTAGTCATAAATAGTATAGCATGCAAATTCTTTTAGTATCTATAATTAGATAGCTATTTAAGATTTTCATTTGGAATTATTTTTAGTCTTTCTAGAAATACAAATGTTTTCCTTAATTAAATGCCCCCGTTTACAGAATTACTATATTTAATATAATCTAAATTTTAGTAATATCTAGTCACCTCATTTATTTCAAACAAATTTTTTTCAGCCATGAAAATGAGAATCCATTATGAAGATTAATATAAAGAGTAAATTAGTGAAGTTATTTCTAGTCAATTTTCTAATAATGAAGTCGTATTTTCTAAAATTTCACTTTATCTTTTTCACAGAAGACCAACCAAATATTTAACCAAAAGAACAGAACTAGATCAAAACAAGAACACATTAAATTTTTCCTTCTAATTTGTAGGATAACTGATCTTAGCATTTGTCTATAAGCAATTAACATGTTTACAATATTACAGCAATTTTATGATGAATCTATAGTTTTCCTGCCTCATATGAGTCTTTTGTGTGGTCATAGTCTATTGTGTAAAGACACTAAATTAGGTATACAGTTTATTATTCCAAATAACACATCTAGATGGCTTCTTGTCCAAAATTAGCTACTGGGACAAATTCACAGACACAAATTCAATTCCATTCATGAAGATAATCTGATCATGCCATTTAATCTTGATTTCTAAGAAATTCATTTCTAGGCATCAAAGTCAGTTGTCTTTTCAAAAGTTTATTTATTGAGGAAATGATTTACAACACTGTACATGTTTTAGGAGTACTGGCTCACACCTCTGCAAATGTATGTCCTGATATTTCTCTGAACCTTGACTCTGGTCATCATACCATTGATCAGAATGCTTTAGTGAGGAAATATATTCAATGTAATGATATATATTTGTTTGCTATTTTGTCTGTTCTGTATATTACTCTATTTTAAACATACATATAAAGAAAATTACAATTGATGTTTTAAAAGAATTGCAGATCAGCCTACTAATAAATATAGTAATCTTACTTGCAATATATTTATGAATTTAGGCAATAATCTTAACAATATTATATTATTTATATATTTTAAAAATTACTGAATGGCTTATTGCACATTCGATTAGGTATATGTGTCAAAACTTAGTTAGCCATGAGGCCAGTAAGTCAGGGAAAAGTTAAAATGAGGAAACTTTTGAATATATCTCCTGAAGGATTCACATTATACTCCCTGTATGGTACAGTAATATCAAAAGATTTAGTGGATCTTTTTCTTATGATATACAATAAATCACCAGGAAATTGAATCCACATATATGTAAGAAACAAAGGATTTGCAAGAATATTTTTAGCCATAGTTACCCAATTCATTTTCAAAATATTGTAATAAAATAAAAAATGATCTGATATAGGTTATAGCTGTATCTTAAAGAAGCCAAAAATGACTGATTAATTAATGTCGACTATAAAGAAATACTACCTTTAACTATAGAATACAGAAGATAAGAAATAAATAACACTAAAATACTACATTTAAAATGTTTGATCTTCAAGATTCATTTATTCCACATAAAAGAAAATCACACTACAGACTTAACTAGGAGCATAAACTTATTTACTTATGAAATGGAAGACTTAAGGGGCAGCCTTTCTTCAGAGATGCCTAGTTCAGGGTTGAAGACTATCAGGAGAACCCATTTCATGATTCTGTTTAATCTGTGTCTCCTTCAGCCGCCAGCTGATTAATGCTATGATGGCAAGATGGTAGTGAGATTTTGAGTCTACTGGCATGACAGCACAAGCATGCTTTCAAAGCCAAAGCTCTGAATCCATTCTGCTTGGAATAGTCCAACAAGCCTGAATCAAGATTCGCTGTCAGATTTGCTCTCTAAATTACTTCACTCTGAGATAAATCCTCTTTCAGAACCAGAGAGATGAGAAAGATGGCTATTCTCCATGATACAATTAGATATTAGTACCTTGTAAAGTAACGGAATATGTGATAATGCCACATAACAAAAACTACAGGTAAAATATAATCATGTGGACTTATTTTCATTCTTATAGTTTTTAGTCACCTATCTCCAAATACCTTTAGACTGGTCATTATTAATTAAGTTCAAAAGGGTTGCAAGTTTAGATATATGTCTCAATTTTATTCTTGTGATTTTCACCTGATAAGTGTAATCTCTCTCAGTTTAGTCCTATTCGTTGATGTATCAACAGTTTATATATTTATTTTTTATTTTCTAGAACGTTGTATACCAATAGCTTGCTCCTTTTAATCCCATGGTGTACTGGGTTGTAGGAAAAGTTATGACATACTTTAGCTTTGAAAAACTGCATCATTACTTTTCAAAAAAACCATTATCGCCATTTATTCATTTGCTTTTTGAAATGAATTCTGTTTTGGATGAGCTTCAATTGGGCAATTGTGCTTGCAGCTGATACCAATACACAATTGTAAGTTTTAGTGCAATCTAAAGTTTTTAGTTCTTTTGAAAAAAATACATAGGAGAAAAACTGTTGGGTCACTTGTTTGTTTTGAGAAATGATGAGTAGCTAAAACATGTTTTCTCATTAAAAAAAAAAAAAAAGTTGGGCCCTCCCTGGCGGCGCAGCGGGTTAAAGCACAACACTGAGAATCTGAAGCCACTTCCGCATGAGTTCGATCCCCGCCCGCCCCAGAGGTGACCACATGGCGTGGCAGACCTCTCCTGACACGCCCGCTGCTCTCCTCAGCAGTGTACTTCGCCGATCTGCCTGTTCTGCTCCCCACTCTGTCTCTGGTGAAGCCTCTCGCCGCCCCTGAGCCTCTGGCCTGTACCCCAGTTCTGTATGTACAAATAAATAAATCATTAAAAAAAAAAAAAAGTTATATTGGGCCCTCCCTGGTGGCACAGAGGGTTAAAGCACAGCACTAAGAAGCTAAAGTCACCTCAGCATGAGTGACCCACATGGCACGGCAGACATCTCCTGACATGCCCATTGTTCCCCTCAGCAGTGTATTTCATCAGTAGGCCTGTTCTGCTCCCCACTCTGTCTCTGGTGAATCCTCTCACCACCTCTGGACCTCTGGCTTGTACCCTAGTTCCGTATGTATAAATAAATCTTTAAAAAAAAAGTTTGTATTTGCTACACATTTTCATCAACCTTTAGTATTGTCAATGTACATTATTTTATTTTACTCATTCTACTAGGTGTATAGTGGTATCTCGATGTGGTTTCAATTTATATCTTTCTAATGACCATTGGGTATTCTTGCTTTACCTCCATCTTAGGGGGAAGTATGCATATGTATGTAACAGTTTTTTTTTTTTTTTTTCCAAGTCTATAGTCCATTTCCCTAGGAGTTGTGTATTATGAATGCAGACTTGTCACATGCACTTCCTTTCTTTGGAAAGTTCCATAAATTTATGCTTGTTATGATTAAAGAACAAGATCACTATCATAAATCAAGCAGGGTTATGTTAAAAGCTTTAAGTCCAACACAAATGCTAGAAGGGAAAATATATGGTTTCCTATAGAAACTGGTCTATATTGATTGTTATGCAGACCAAAATTTAAAAAAAAAAAAAAAACAGCCCCAGTTTTCTAAGCTGATAGACATATGGACATCATGTTTGATTCAGTAATCAAAACAAGATGGCTACTGGAGGGACACCAGAAAGAACAATGCCAAATTGGTCCCATATCTATTGACTTAAGGTTGATTTGCAATGGATATGAAAAACTATTTCTGAGATGTTGGGAAATTAAAATGGGGACATTGTTTACTATGAATATATAGATTATGGATAAGCCTTTAATGCTCCAGAAGAAATAAAGTAGATTTTTCCTATTCAAGATTACATTTAGAAAGTAAAAAATAAATACAATCATTACACACAAAATGGAGACTTTTTAAGAATTTGGTTGCACACAACCTTTTTATTTTACAGCTCAAGAATATAAGTTGAAAATAAGACACTGACTGAAGACTCCTATAAATCATATACTCAAAATATTGTAAGATCACCATATAATTCATAATGGGAACAAGGTCACAGGGCAATTATTACTTGGTGTTACTTCATTTTTATGCTTAGCTCATCAATGACAAACTAATTTTTACAGTGCTCTTAAAAGAAATGAGTAAGATATACTCTTGTGAAATTGTTTTATATTTCTCCTGAGTCATAGAGGTATTTATATTTTATATACATATTTAAAAGTTTCTATTAATTTTACCTATATATATTTTGAAAGCAAATGACAAAGTGAAAACTGAGTGATGTAATAGTAGGCCATGTACGTAAGTATAGCACACTATTATTTTTCTTTTGTGTACACTTGATAATTTCCAAAATAAATTTAAAAAATGTACTCATTTGCTATGAACTCATTATTATTATAAAATATTTCTATATTTTATAAAAGATTTTTTAATTGTATTATATTTTATATGTGAAATAATAAAAGGTAACCATAAAATAATTAATATCTCATAGAAACTAAAAGTGAAATTAAGAAACTCACATAAAGCCTAATAGATGTAGCTCAGAAATGACACAAATGGAAAGTAACTCACCAAAGAACAAGATAAAGGAAAAATGAGATTGGTATAAAGGAAAAGAATATTAAAATGACAACCAGGGTGTCCCCAGTGTCACAAGGGTTAAAGGCACATTGCTATTAAGCTATCACTAGCCACTGCTCAGGAGTTTGATCCCCGGCAACCTAGGGAGCAGACCCACAAGCCACAGCAGACCTCTCCTGTCTCACCTACTGCTCCTCTCAGTAGTGTATTTCAGAAGATCTGCTTGTTCTGCTCCCCTCTCTCGCTGGGGAATCCTCTTATTCCCTACACCTTTGGCTCATCCCCCAGTTCTTGTATGCATAAATAAATATTTTAAAAAATTATGAACCAAAAAACTTTAAACATAAGCAATAGTTACCTTGTATATTTTCACAGCATATGTTTTATTGTTCTATGATATTCGCAGTAAAATTTCCTTGCATATGGGCTGTTGTGTTTAAATTAATTGGCATAAAATGACGATTATATTTTTTTCTTCATAAGAGAGCTGATGAACAATGGTACTATTTACTAAATTTCAATGTCAACCAACTGCTTTATTGGCATAATTCAGTATAATAATGGATTTGTTTATAGGGAGTCTTGACATACTAATTGGTGATCAACCTCTAAACAGCCTGTAATAGGCAACATGGATCACTATCTGCACTGAGACTCTGTCTAATAATAAACTAAAATGTACCGACTACTCCTCTGAAGGCCAGAAATTCTACTACATCACAGAAGCGGGATTTTCATTTAAACTTCACCACAAAACTATAATGTATGTATTACCATCATCCTTTATATATAAATGAAGAGACCAATGGTTAGATATCTTGCCTTCCATGTAATTTTAGAAGCTTAACTGTATTTAAATATGGAAATCAAAGTACCAAAGACTGACAAAGGAATACAATAGTAGTTTAATACTTACTGGTAAAAACTATAACATTTTTCTCATTCCTAAATTATACTGTAATCTTGAAAGTATCACAGTGAAAATCAAAACCCTAAGGAAGTTATTAAAAATTTAGTGCTCTGCTCATATGAGAGTACAAATTCTACTTTCTGAAGAGATTATTATAGATATGCTTAGAATAAAATGCAAATATCCCACAGAGTGGGCTGGATATCTCAGTTGGATTTTCCTAGAATATACTGCCACCGAATCTTAAATATCAGAGTAAATGTATATCCAAGCAAAGGTACCACTTTAACATGAGTTATGAGTTATATGAGTTATAAAGCTAAACATTTAAGTGGATCGGGAAAATCAAAATGAGATGAGTGAAATGTGGTGGGAAGACAAACAAAATTACTGGAGGAGGAATATCTGACAAAGCAGGAAAAATTGAGTTTGTTGAATACAGATTGAACCTGAAAAAATACTGAAGTCTTTCATTATTCAGGAAACATACTTCCATTTAAATTTACTTTTTAAACCCAAGGATAGATTATTTCCAGTTTCTATTTATATCAAGCCTATCTTCATTCAAAACCTACTCTGATCCAGGAAATTCTAAGCACTTACGCTCCATTCATTGAGCAGATTAGAGGACACGATACCTGGAACTTTGACTACATATTTCCCGAAATTCTAATTAAGGGAATAGCTTCAAAATTAAAAATTAATGACACAAATGAATGGTTTAAGAGCAAACTTTAAAATAATTAGCATTTATATAATTATCTTTGAAAAAGAACTAAAAAATGTTTTCACTTTCATGATTTCATTGCAGATGGTAACTTATTAATTCAGAAAAGATAACATAGATTATCGAGTAAGTATTCTAAATAACCACCCTAAAATGTCTGTTTCTCTAACAAGAAGAAATGTCAACTTTAATTCTGTGTCTCCTTTCCTTGCTCAAGACCTGATGCAGATACCTAGGCAATAGGGGGAGGGTTGGAGGACCTAACTAGTCACCCTTGCCTCCCAGCTAAACTGACCTCTCTCTACAGGGCTTGTCGCTCAGGGACAAGGAGACTAGCTCACGCAGAGCTCACTGCTAACTGTCAACCAGAGCTTTCTGGACCCCAGATTTCCCTGGCAAAACTAGCTCACAAATTTAAGGTCTGAGTGAGCCTTTGAAACTGCTGATGTGGATATCCTTAGAGCCCAGAAGCATCCCTGTGACCACCTCCTGAGCAAAAGCTCCAGGATATCACAGACAAATAAAGCAGGAAGCTGCAGATTGGGGCAAGCTACTGCCAGGCTGTGGTAAGGCACGAAAGATATTCTGAAATTCTAAGTGTTAGCTAGGCCTTCTAGGATGACCTAAGTGTAAATAATTATATGCCAGGTAAGCCCATTCAGAGAGGTATTAATGAAATAAAGAACTAACAGAGGCCCTTGTTTTAATCAGAACAGACCATCTGAAATGTTGTAAAGTCTTGGAGGCTTAATACACACATACACACACACACACAAATCCACGGTGTTTTGTGTGCTCACATGATGGAATTTCAATATAGCTCATGGGCACAGATGCTCCTATCATTTGTAGAACCCAAAGCAAGAATATAAATGGAGGCACCACATGTGATTATTCAAAAATATAAGTCAAAAAAATAAACAGTTGAATATTACTTTACTACTTTTCCCATACATTGGCAAACAAGATGTCACAAAAATAAGCTTGACATTTGATGTCAGGTTAAATAACTAGACATCAGTTTGATAATCATCATTCCATCTGAGAACTCTGCTAATGATCCTGTGACATCTGAGTATTACAATGAAATAAAGGTAAAATCTTACATATTACAAGTCATGCTAATATTGTATCAATATTTATCTTATTTGTCTTTGGTGTATTAAGTACTTTCTATTTATTGAAAATACTAGTCTTACTTTTCCCAAGTACTGTAGTTAATTATATGAGTTTTCTTTTACTATTTTAGTAAAAAATTACTACATTTACACATTGTCTCTATCCCTATACATATACAAATAATAGTTGTAAAGATATATTGCAAATGTTCTCTAGTCATCAAGTACTATTGCAAACATATTGCAAATTCATGTTAAGCTCCAGAACCAATAAACCAAAACACAGAGTCAATCTGACAAATGGGTACACAGCAAAAATGAAAAATGGTAATGCATATTGCAATCCTGTGATGGTGCAATTTGAAGTGTTCTTCTCATACGTAAAATATAATAACAGAAACTACAAACCAACATGATATTCTCAAGTGTTTGTCTTTTTTTTTAAAGAACCTGCAACAAGTAGTTTCCACCACCACATTACTATTACTATAATAGAAAATAGTAGAAAATTTAAAGATATGGGGAGAGTTTTGTCATCTAAGTATGGGATTCCAAGTGATTGAAGTACCCGGTGTTCGTTACACTTGATCTTGTCCAAAAGGCCAAGAAGTGACCTGAGCACTCATTAATATATGTTCTTTTTAGTTGTCTAGTAAGATGGCAGTAGGGTGAATATGGCTCCCACATGCCACAAATTCAAAACCAAGTTATACTTAAACAAAGATAACAAAACCAGAATGAGAGATAGATGACTACTATATGTATCACAAGCAATGGCACAGTCGAAGAGGATAGGAAAATCTGCAATTAAACATTGTGTGGAGCAATAGAGAATAGCGCCATCCATGAGAGAGAGGACTGGCTGTCATACTCTCTGCTGTTGTTAACAAGAAGGCACACACCCACATTAGGGACACTAGAACATGGGACTATTCTGGAGAAGTGGGTAAACACAGTCATTATGCAAAAAAGAGCAAGCACCGTTAGACATTTTCAGGAGTAAGAGTGTAAAGTAGTGATTATTGGATTGATCTGTGGCTTCCAAATCCGAACAAATGGTGCATGCACTGGCAGTGAGAGAGCCTGTTCGGATCATAACATCCTTCTTACAGAAGCGGTCAGTCGTTGGTCATGATACATAAAACACATGCCTTACCTCCATCCAGGGACAATGGCAAACTAGCAACCAAATTCTACCACTAACCAGATAATGAAACACCTACATATTATAAGAGCAATCATGCCAGGGTAAGGAATTATACTCAAAAGGCAAGGAGAACAAATCTCCGCTGTGATTCAGTTTCATCTACAATCCCCAGTTGGTAATGCATCTATTTCTCAACCACAGTTTATAATTTGAGGCTGGCATGGACTGTGTGAGATAATTTCGTTAAGAAACTGATCTAGGAGAAGTAGTCACTATATACCCCCACTGGACAACTTGGGATGCTGCTACACTGTGGGAAGTTTGAACCCATGGTGCTCATTTGAGATGCCATTTTTGGCATCTTAACTTTTCAGGTTCCTATCTGCTATCTCTTTCCTGCAGCAGTGTCCAAGTCATTGCACAGATGTAGAAACATCAGTTTATAGAAAACAGACATCTAAAGAGCCAGGGTAAAAAAAAATACAAAAACCCGGGATTATATGCAGCAACCTGCATGCATGGTATAAAGTTAATTTGTTTACAAAAAAAAGAAAGGTGTCTCCCTATTCCAGCCAAAACTGAAAATGAAGTGACAAGAATAACATACCACAAACACTAAACAAAAATACTGTAAGAGAAGTATCAATCTAGAAAAATTTTGGAAAATACCTAATAAGGAGTTTTAGGCAGCAGTTATAACCATGCTTGTTGAATTAAGAAAACCATGGATGATCAAAAACAGGAATAAAATAAGAGGAAAATGAGACTTCTACAAATAGAATCAATAAGTCTAAAAAATATAACTGAATTTAAAAATGCCAAAGGGGGCCCTCCCTGGTGGCACAGCAGGGTAAAGCATACCACTATGAAGCTAAAAAGCCACTTCCATATGGGTTAGATCCCAACCTACCCCAGCGGTGACCACATGGTGCAGCAGACTTCTCTTGACCCACCCGCTGCTCCCTCAGCAGTGTACTTTGTCAGTCAGACTGTTCTGCTCCTCACTATGTCTCCGGTGAATCTTCTCACCACCCCTGCATCTCTGGCCTGTACCCCAGTTCTGTATGCACAAATAAATCTTTAAAAAAAAAAATGCCAGAGGGACCGCAACAGTAGGTAAACCGAAGTAATAGAATTAGCAAGCTTGCATGCACAGTGGCAGGAGGTGCAGAAGTAGAACAAAGAAAAAAAAAATAAAAAAAGAAAGAGAGTAAAAGCTAAGAAAGAGCTCTTTTGAACAACCTGAAAATGATAATATCTATATTAAGAGGATCCCAGAATGATATGAGTAAGAGAAAGTCACAAAAAAATCTACTTCAAGAAATAATTGCTGAGAACCACTTTAGCCTAGGAAACAAACCAACATGTTGATCTAAGAAGCCTAAATAATTTCAAACAAATATATCATAAAAGACCCACACTCTTTAAGACAGATTATAATTAAACTACTGAAAGGTTTTCACAAGGAAATAATACAAAAATCTTCACAGAAAAAAAAAAAGTGTATAGAAGGAGAAAACCTTCTCAAACTGTCCATGAATAGCTCAGTGGAAAACTGACAGCCAAGATAAGAATGGCAGGTGATATTTAAAAATACTCAAAGAAAAATTTCCCAAACTAAAATACTTTATCCTGCCATCATTGAAAATATTAGGAAAGGTAAAGAACTTGACTAAAAAACAAACAAAAAACCCCAAAAGGATAGATCATCCACAAACCAGACTTGCAATAAATAACAAAGATCTGGTTATAAAGCAACAGAAAGATAAATGAGGTAAGACACCTAAGTTAGATAACATGGAGGAGGAAGAAAATAAAAATATAACCCACAGAATGAGTTTAAGATCAAACAATCCAAGGGGCACTAGTATAGTCCATCAAACAAATGTCAACATAATCTGCAAAAAAAAATTAATAGAATACACAAGACAATGGAAATGAAATCTAGAACAAAAATTGTTAAAAGATGTACAAAAAAGAGACAAACTAGGGTAGCAGAGTTCTAAGGCTTTCTTCTCTTCTGGTCCCCTGTTTGTGAAATTTTAAACAATCAAGTCAAGATATGGGCAGAAGAATTTCAAAGACACTTCTTCAAAAGGGAAATGCAAATGGCCAACAGGCATATGAAAAAATGTTCAAATATCTTATAATTAGGGAAATGCAAATCACAACCACAATGAGATACATCTTATACCAGTAAGGATGGCACATATAAAACAAACAAAAATAACTTAGCAATAGCAAATGTTGGCAAGGATGTGCTGAAAAAGGAAGTCTTCTACACAGCTGGTGGGACTGCAAACTGGTCCAACCACTATGAAACATTGTATTGAGGTGCCTCAGATTACTAAAAATCTGGAGCTATATTATGACCCAGCAATTCCACTTCTAGAGATTTACCCACAGGACACAAAACATTGTTTCAAATGGATATTTGTACCCCTATGTTTATTGCAGCACTATTTACAATAGGTAAAATCTAGAAACAACAGAAATGCCTAAAAGTAGATGATAGACCAAGAAGATATATGTACACAGTGGAATACTATTTGGCAATCAATAAGATAAACTAATGCAGCAACATGAATGAATTATGTTCAGTGAAGAAGTCAGAAGGAAAATAAAAAAATTAAAAAGGGATATAGGGGAACAAATAAGACATCAAGGGAAATAATAGTGATACAAAACCAGAATCATCCTGCAGGGAAGTGGGTAGTAGAGGGACCAGAAATGAGAAGGGAAGAGCACAAGAGACTGTGGCAATGGTGCACAGGAAACTGGGGAAGGAAACTCAGGGGAGAGAAGAGCAAACGTTGTTTAAAAATAAAATGATGTAAAATATACATAAATTAAAATAATAAAGTAAAAAAAGACAAACTATAAAAAATTAAAAAAAAAAAACCAGTATCTTATGTGTCATGATCACCTTAAACACAAATGGCTTAATTCCCAATTAAAAAGCATGGAGTTGCAGAGTATATTTCAAAATAAAGCCTAGCCTTCCGCTGTTTGCAGAAGACTTATGGTTATCATCAAAGATAAGCAAAGGCTCAGTATTAAAGACTGGAAGAGAATCCTACAAACAAATGGCAAATTTTAAAAGTCAGAAACAGCTGTACTTAGATGAAATAGATTTCCAATTAAAAAGCAAATAAGACCTAGAGATCAACATTACATTGTTATCAAGCGCCTAATATGCCAAGAAGAAATAACACTTACAAATATACATGCATTAACTATGGAGTATCAAGATAAAGGAAGGAATTATTAATAGAAGTAAATATAGAGATGATGACAACACTATAAAACCAATGATTTTTAGTATTTTACATATAACTATGGAGAGATCAACAAGAAAATAACCAATAAAATAAATAAAGGACCAGTCCAAATGTACTTAACAGATATGTGTAGAACACTACAACCAAACACAGCAGCTCAATATTTTTCATTTACTTAGAACTTCCTCAATAATAGACCAAATAGTGGGACAAAAACCAACTGCCAATAAAATTACAAAGATTGAAATTATATCAAATCAGTTCTTTGGAACATTAAGCAATAAAGCCAAAAACCAGCTGTAAAGAAAACTGGAAAAAATCTTAAATATATGGATACTAAGCATAATAGATTTTTTTAAAGATGAATTTAAAACAGAAATAAGTATTTTTGAGACCAGTGAACATGGGGAAGCATGCTGATGAGGGAAGATATTGCAAGGTCCACATTAAGAAGAAAACTCATAAACAAACACAATAATGCTTCACTTAAAGCAACTTTAGAATGAGGAAACAACAAGACCAAAAGATAGTAAACAGTGAAAAGCATTAATAAACTAAAAATGAATCTTTAAAAAAATAAATATAACTGAGTTACAGAGTCCTCCCTAGTTGCACAGTGGGTTAAAGCACAGTACTAAGAGGCTAAAGCCACTTTAGCATGAGTTCATCCCCTACTGCCCCTGAGGTGATCCACACTGGCGAGGCAGACCTCTCCTGACCCGCCCACTGGTCCCTTCAGCAGTGTACTTCATTGATCTAGCTATTCTGCTCCTGACTCTGTCTCTGGTGAGTCCTCTCACTGCTCCTGCACCTGTGGCCTGACCCCAGTTCTGTATGCACAAATAAATATTTAAAAAACAAACAAACAAACAAAAACTGAGTTACTGAGACTTCAAATAAAAACCAGAAAACCTTTAGCTTTACTAAGGTAGGAGAGAATATTAATAACCAAAACTAGAAATGGAAGAGAGAAAAATACCATAGATAATAGACAAAGAATCATGAAATTACTATGACCAACCATACAAATTTACATGAGTAAATTCAATGACCTTTAAGAAATGGACAAAACAGTTTACCGAGAAGAAACTGTTTCAGGAAAAAAAGTGTTAAATAAACTAATCACAATCATCAAACCTGAACAATTAAAATTTCTTCCTCAAAACAAAAGTCCAATGCAAGAAAGCTTTACCACTGAATTTTACCAAATTTTCCAGAACTTATGCCCAGCTTGCTTCAACTATTTTTAAAACATTTTTTAAATGAGGATATATATTCTCTAATACATTTTATGATACCAAAATATTTCTAATACCAAAACTATATAAGGACAGGATATGATAAGAAAACTACAGACTAATAGAAACATTGATACAAAAATCTTCATCAAAATATTATCAAGTGAAATTCAACAATGTATTATAAGGACTATTCATCATTATCAAGTGGAATTTTACCTTGGGATGCAAGGATTTCTTAACACATTGAAATTGATAAATTCACACATTTATGCTCAAAATAAAAGGTAAAATTCACATAATATATTTAGAAAATATTTTACAAGATTCATCATCCACTTATAATAAACATTTAACAAGATAGATAGAAGGAACCTACTTGAACATAATTAAGCTATGTATTAAAAACCTACAGCCAATATAGTGCTTAAGGTGAAAAATGGAAAACTTTCTTTTTAAAATGAAGAGTAAGGTGAGGGTGTCCACAGTCAGCATTTCTGTTTAATTTAGTTTTAGAGGTTCTAACTAGAACTATCAGATAGCAACAGGAAATTTAAAATATACAGGTGGCCCTCTCTGGTGGCGCAACTGGTTAAAGCACTGCACTAAGAAGCTTAAGCCACTTCAGCATGAGTTCGATCCCTGCCTGCCCCAAGGAGATCCACATGGCGTGGCAGAACTCTCCTGACCAGCCCGCTGCTCCCCTCAGCAGTGTACTTTGTCGATCTGCCTGTTCTGCTCCCCACTCTGTCTCTGGTGAATCCTCTCACCCTCCGTATCTCTGGCCTGTAACCCAGTTCTGTATGAATAAATAAATAAATCTTTAAAAAAAAATAAAAATAAAATATACAGGTTGTAAAAGAGCAAGTGAAACTATCAATTATTCACTGCTATAATTTTATATAGAAGTCTGAAAACTCCACCAAAAAGCTGTGACAAATGTTTGTCAGCTTTCCAGATATACATTTCACTGTGCAAAGGCTAAAATGCAAGAAGAAATTTAACAAGATAAAAGCAAAGTCTCAATTTGCATTACATTTATATTTTTGAGAATATCAAAAGCTTCATGTTTAATATGAAAATAATTTAGAAAATACAAAGATTTAATGATCTTGATATACTAAACTGGTGAAACTACACTCTGTAGTTGGAAACCAACTCTACTAAAAATGTTAAAACTTTAACTACATAAAGTATATATATTTTAATATATCACAATATTTCTTAAAAGAAAAAAAGACATACAACAAATCCAAACTCACCTAGTCATATCATAATGGTCATAAAAGTACCAATTGAAAAAAAAAGTGAGAGTTGAATAGAGCCAATGTAATTACCAAATTAAAATTATGTGCTGATCCATAAGAGAAGGTATGTAATACAATTGTTGAAGTGAAGGAAGTTAGTGGCATTTTATTTTTTAATTATTAGACCATAAGTCACCAAATACAAAAAAAAAAATTAGTCTCCTATATTGTTCTGTTATTTCATTTCAGATTTTAGGTATCTTGATCTGTAATAATTTCAGGATTATGTTCTATAACTATGGCTAAAATATGTTGTTAGTTATGGAAGTAACGTATAACAGTTAACTTGTCAAAGTTCCATTACCATAGATGTAGTGATTTTCTAGTATTTTAAGATAGGAGATATGGAGTCACTACAAATATGACATAAAGACTGCATGGCTTTATAATGAGAAATAAAAATACTATGTTACATTTCTCTTCAAATACAGCTTTATGAAATATATTCACATGTTTTAGTTTATTCATTTATGCTAGACAAAAGAATATGAGATTGGACGAAAACAATCTTATTCTTATTTTACAGGAGAGAAACCTAAACCTTAACTAGGTTCTAGTACTTCATATATGAAGAAAATAAATAAAACTGAATAAGAAAAATTTTATACACCATAGGTTTAGGGGCTGATAGAATCTAGGATATATTAACTAAGTAGGTATTATTTGACTGCCAGACAAGAGTAAGTCATCAATTCCAGCACGATCATATCCTGTTTTCTGGACCTGAGACAGAACCCTTTGGCTGAAAGAGAGGATAGTCCACTGAAGGAACAACCCTGCAATACACTAGAGACTTCCAACTCCCTTCTCCAAAGGATCTGTGATCATTTAATTGCTTAGATACATACTAAATGTACATATGCTAAGAGAGAGTGTGTGAATACCTTAATTCAGAAAAATGATTTCAAAGGACTTAATAGTTTCTAATTACCATGGGCAATCATCTGATTATTGCATTTTTCAACCACTTTGCCTTTCAACTCCCTCTCAACAGATATTTGTTCTGTTACAGATGTTTCTACGGATACTTACCCACTGACTTCCAGCATTCAAGCTAATCTCAGATTCTTTTTTCTAAGGAACACCATATATCTAAGACAAATGTCAACTTGGGGTACTATTTAATTAAAAGCTGAAATGTAAAATGGCTCTTATTTGTATGTATTAGTTTAACAAGGTTAAAAGATTAATATTACCCAGTATTATTAGGAATGTGGAAACAATCATTGAAAGGTCATTAAGGAGTTTAAGTTGATGTTACGTCTCTAAGGGGATGGTTAAAAAAAAAATACATCTGGTGAAAGTATAAATGCACTGAGTCTAGTCATTCTTCCTTTAAAAATTAAGAATAAGTGCAGAATAACTTACATACATAGTTTTTCATTTCAGCACCATACCTGACATATTAGAATTCTATTAACAAAGAACTTTACTACATCTAGAAGTTGTAGTAGTTTATGAATATACATACATTCTCTCCCTCTCTGCAATATGACCTAGCTACTAACAATGTGAAGTACTCTTTTGCAACAACATGGGTGGAAATTTAGGTGGTTATGCTAAACAAAATAAGTCAGATAGCAAAAGACAACTATCAGATGGTTCTACTAAATGTGGAATACAAACAAATGAGCAAACTAACATAAATAACTTAAGACTGGTGATTATCAGAGGGGAAGAAAAAGGGGGCAGCAAGAATGCACTGTTTAGGAATTCTTATTACTGTATGCATTTGCCAAAAATAATTGATCAATTCTATAGGTAAAGCATCTATTGATAAGCCTTATAGAGTAAAATTTATTATATTTTGATACTTACTCTACATATAAACTGTTACACAATTTCATGGTGTAGGTTTATATATATAGTTCATATGATTGCTCAAGTAATATAAATTCTTTAATTACTTGGTTAAACATGTGTGGGTATATAATATACCCAAATATAAACATATGTCATCAATTATATTACTATTTCAGAGATGTCTGCTGTTTGAAAGTCATGCACTTATTTCACTAATGAAAATTGAGAATATAATGAATATTACAATTAATTAAGATTAATATGTAATTAAATGATTACAAATTTGTTTGCAATATTCGATTTCTGAAGCATTTTACATGAGTGATCAATTTAAAATTCCTTCCCTAAATTTTCTTAGGTGATATAATCACCTACTCTTCTTAGAACAGTTGAAAAATCAAGAAATATATAGCATTATTCCACATTCTCTCATTCTTAGAGAAAACTTAAAATGTTGTTCTTCCTATGTCATTATCCAGAACTTTATTTTCTAATTATGTTTTTAAAATTACAGATAATACAAGCAAACACCAAGAGGCCTTATTTCATTATCTTTACTGCCTTTCTTTATTCTAACCATCCCTTTTTCCTTTGATTTCCCTCCATTTTTTCAATATGAACTTTTGCCTGTCATTATCACAGTTTTTTCAGTGGAAAACTGAGATATGGGCACAGCACAATGGTTGGTGCATAGCACAGATGTAGTGCATTACATAGGCAAATTATTAACAAGCATTGGCAGAATTTAGTGGTAGGTAGAGAGTAGGGTAGTCTTTTGCCACTAATGTTTCCATGTCACTGTCCAATAATTTCCTCTGAAACAGAATACAGTAGTGAACTTGGTGTTCTCAGAATAATGCTCTCTTAAATCTTCCTGGCACTAACAGCATAAGTACTTACTATAAAAGTCCCAGTCACTGCCCACAGCAGTCCAGCAAGAAAATTGCTTATTGCATATATCGTCTGTGTATGTTGCTTGCCATGACAGACAGGAACAAGAAAAAAAAGGGAGTTTCAACTACATCAAATTATGGCAGCTATTGATAGAGTAGAATGCACACATATGGTTGGTATGATGAAGAAAAAAATGCCTCAGCAGTTTTAGAAGGAAATCTACCCTCAGTCAGGCAAGCAGAGGAAGAACACAGCCCCCAGAGGTTCTGAGTCTTGAGAAGAGATGGATGGCTTGAAGAGAAAAGTAAAGTGACATGAGGAATCAAAGAATATTTTACCCGCAGAAAGAAAATCAATGAAAATGATGAACTGCTATTCAAAGGAAATAAACTGATTATCCCAGTTTCCACAAGAAGGGAGGTGCCACAGGTAATCCATCAGGATGAGCAGGATATTGGAAGGTGAGGGAGGAAGCCTAGAATGGATCATCTTTCTTATGCTAGTTCAAACAAATATGCTTAGATGTTAGAGACACAGTTAAAATTAATATTTAGTGCAATAAAACTTACTGATCACACTTAATTCTATTCTATTCTCTTTTACTTTTATATTTAATAAATTAAATATGTCCAAAGCATTAAAGACAGAATAATGTACATGGAAAGTTTAAAGTACAAAATGAAATCATCAGGCACAGTACCTACCAAAGAACTTGACTGAATCTTAGAAAGGCACTGGATTCCCTCCCTGAGGACGTGCCCTCTTTATCGCAGCAGAAGATAATCACCTACACACACACTTTTATTTTTGTTTGAAGTATTTATGTTGTGAGACAATCATAATAGCTTCATCTAACATCATCATCTCAAATAGATACTACAAAAAGGGAAGCAAAACAATTAAACAATTTCAGTTTTCCTTGTGATGAGAACTCTTCAGTTCTATTCTTTTATTAGCTCTCCTATATATCAGAAAGACGGGTTAACAACATTTATTCTGTTGTATATTGCACTCCTAGTATTTATTGATACTATGACTGGAAGTCTACTTTTTCCCCACCTTTCCCAAAATTGTCTTATTTAATCATTATAACACCATTTAACCATGTTAGTAATGGACTTAGTCCCAATTCTCAAGACTGTAATATAGCAAAAATTCAAACTCAAACTTGTTTCACTCCAAAAACCTATCATGTCCATTTTCACCCTGATAACTCAAACACCTATAAAAATGAAAAGACCAACTGACATTTGTTAAATGTTCCAGATACTTCACTAATCTTGTTGAATACTAATAGATACTGTACTAAGAGGTTGGTATTAGTTAAATTGAAGAGATGAGAAAACCAAGATTCTGTAATCTAATTGTCCAGTAGTATGTCAGTGCAGGATTTTAATCACTCTCTGGCTTTCAATCTTATGCATACAATCCCTTATTTCTAAAAATATTATTTGACAAAATTATATATTGAAATATTCAATTTTATTTGGTCCTTCTTATATGGCATTTGCCTCACCACAAAGTCTTTATAGTAAGTTGCTCTTTCTTCCTCTTGCCTTAGGATGGCATTTCCTACATTTCCCAAAGTGAGAAAACTAGACCAGCTACATTAGCTTCACTTAGTACCTTGTGAGAAATGCAATTTCATAACCCTCACTTAAGATCTCTGCAATCAAAAACTGGTGGTAGAGCCCAGCAATCAGGTTTATCAAGTTCTTAGGTGTTTCCAGTACATGCGAATGCCTGTGCCTACTGATGCAGGGAAGGTTCATTGTGTGCTAAATCAAAGAGACTTGCCTCCAAACAAAATGCCTTCTTAGTTCCTGATTTTCTGAAGCCTGAGTTATTTATTATAATAGAAATATGCTTCAATTCTAGGTAATGCATGAAGGCTGAGGTTCCACAGCTGTGGAAACCCATAATTCTTTGCTTCACAGTGAAGTGGTGAATCCATTGATGTTTGTTTACAGTAACAGTTTAACTTGTTTCTCAGGCACTATAAAGTTTGCCAAATGTGTCACAGAAATAGACAATTCAATAGATTGTATACCCATACAAACTTGAGCAGTGATCACTATTTTATCCTGAAGGGCCCCTCCCAAAGTGAAAACTATTTGTGGGAAGGGAGTGAGGAAGATTCCCAAATACCCTCTCTCATAGTTGGATTCAATTGGAATTAAAAAAATTATACTTACTATGAACTCTAAAAAACTCTGAAATAAAAAAAAACCTCAAGAAATAAGGAGATCATTCATATTATGAACTAAATATTTGTACTCCCCGAAATTCCTCTGTTGGAATCCATCCTCAGTGGGTAGTATAAGAGAGTGGAGCCTTTGACAGGTAATTAGGTTTAGATGAGGCCATGAGTGTAGGACCCTCCTGATGGAATTGGTGTTTTTATGAGAACAGAGAAGTCACACCATAATATGAGGAGACAAAAAGACAGCCTGCTATAAACTCAACAGAGTGTTTCCACCAGATAAACACCTGCCAGTACCATCATTTTGGAATCCCCAGTCTCAAGAACCATGAGAAATAAATGTACACCACTTAAGTTACCAAGTCTAGGTGCTTCTTACAGAGACAAAACTTAATAGGGTATTATTTTCCATATATTGATAATATTTTTATTACTAATGCACTTGCATTATAATACACATTTTTTAGTATTTTTAAAAATTGTAACACCACTGCTTTGTGCCATTGTTGGTATTTGGAATTATAGTATATCCTCCTTTGGGTATTGTCTCCGTAGCACATTAACCATGAAGGTCCCATAGTCCTCCACCATAGACCACTGTAATCCCTCCAATGCTCCATGCTCCCTTCACCTTTCCTTTTCCTGCCTTGCAAGAGCTACCTTTTCCCAACTTTCTAGAAAGTAGAAATTAAAAGAGGGGAACAGAAGTGGGAACAGTAAATCAACGTTTGTTGACTAACTATACCTAGCTATGGTAGGTATGGATAGCCTTTCATTTTTAGATAAAAATTTAAAGTCAATAATATTTGTCTAACATAATGTAACAAGTGTTAGAATTGATGTACAAGCATGATTTGCGGAAGAGCCAAGCTCTTTCTTTTATTCTAGAATACTGTTCAAAATATCACAGAGAATGCAATTCTACCAGACCAACAAAGGCTTATAATGAGTAGATACTCAAAAAAAAAAAAAAAAAAAAAGAAAAAGAAAAGAAAAAAAAAAAAGAGTATCACCTTGTTGAAAACTCAATGAACTTCAAATAGCATTGATCTTACTGACACTAATTATAAATCTCATAAAGTTAAAATCTATCAAAAGCTTAGATATATCAGCAGCCTCCCTTTATTCTCTTGGTTAGCAATTTAATTCATTTTTTCTTAACACAAATATATCCCACATCAAGCAGTAGGAAGTACATCATCACAAATTCAAATTTCATTTCAGTGTTGAACAATAACTGAGATGATTGGTTTAAAAGTGAAGATGAGTCTTCTCAGGAAGACACATTTTATCTCAAACTAAGTACATATAAGATTGTGTATTAAATGCTCAAGCAACTATTATAACAGGAATGAAATAAAAAGGAGAGAAAAACGTCAAGAGGAGAATGTGGCTACAGCCTATTACCATATTCCCTATATAGCTGAGTCAAAGCCTAGTCAGAAAGAGGAATGATTGGAGTGATTGCTATCTTTTAATTATTTTCATGGGGAGAACAGTGAACAATATGGCAACTTTGGGCTAGGGTAAAATTACAATAGAGAAGCCAATCTTCATCCTGCCTGAGAATTGAGCTAAGGAGGTAGGCGAGAGATTGACGAAGTGGAAAAGAAAAGTACTCATGGAATGCAGGATAGTTCTGATAACAAATTACTCCAAACAGAGATTTCAACCTTCTATACCTGAATCATGAATGACGGAGCATTGAGAACAGCAGTAATCAGCTGGGCAATGTTAACATATGTATAGTATACAACCCTAGCCACTGCTTACCAAAGTAATTTGCAAATTATGGCATTACTGAAAACTGATCACTCAAAGTTATCTGAATAATGCAAGTTCACATTCAGATCTGAGAATTGTATGTAAGCATGACACAGCAAAAGGAAGTAAATGCAAGTGAGCCTTAAGGACAAGTGTCTATAATAGCAAGACCTTCTCAGGTAGAATGATCTAGAAACTGAGATACCACACATTTTCTCAAATTCCAGTAAAAAGAACTTCTTGGAAACACTGACATATATACTTGGAACTTTTTGAGTTTGGAATAATTTTGTTCTAGCCATAAGATTCTAAATTATTTATATTTCAAATGCTATATATAAATATATAGATCAAAAAACACAATGTAAGTACAGATGAATTTGAAGACAGAACACTAATCCAACAAGGTAGATAAAAATTTAAAAATCACAATTTTAAATAAATTTGAGTATAATTTCACAAATGACTAAAATTTACCCTCAAATCACTGTGTTCTTGAAAAGTAAACAACCAAGTATTTAGGAATGGGGTGTCTATTTACTCAGAAAATACAGAAGAATTAAAGGATTGTATGTGGATTTATGTTACAGTATATATATTTCATCACTTATAAGAAAAAAATAAATATAATTATTTTAAAGTTCCAGAAAAATACATGACATGCTCACAAATGATGATGGAAATGAGTGTGCAAAAGGGATTCTGATGAAGATGTGGAGGAAGAAGCCAGGTAAATACTACGAATCACAGTGGCAAATTGCAACCAGGCATGAAGGCAACGAGGGGAAACCTACCTTGATCCCTCCATGCTGTCTCTTTCTTACCTTTGGCTGGTGCTTCCCACGGCCAGCTCAAGTCACAGTGCAGTGTGGTCTTGTTGAATTGAGCCTTGTTGTAGCGATCCACAGGGCTCAGCACTTTAGCTACAAAGCAGAGTAGAAAAAGACATTGTGAATTTGGGGGGGGGGGCGGACAGCAAACAAAACTTACGTAGTACTTTTACATTTTCAACAACCAACTGCATAAAGCTGTTTAACTCAAACAACCTTGCAAAAGAAGTAGAGATAAAGTAATTTGAAGTTCAAGATTTTCAGTTTTTCAACACTGTTCATTTAATGTGTAATAGAGCCAATAATGAAACTGTCTTCTAATTTCATAACCAGTATTTTTCAGGCTACTTGGGAAAAGCCTGGTTATAAGGAAACCTAAATAGCTTAGAGGGATGTTTCAGAACTCTTTTTCTTATTCCAAACAAAGATTTCAAATATTAACATAATATTGTAGTATGTAAATATGTAGTGGAGATACAGACTTTAATTTTCTCAGTTATGTGCCCATTTTTTCAAAGGTCCAGCAAAATTATCAAGGTGCTATGCTATTGAGTGTCAAACACTTAAGAGACCCATTAATGAAGACCATTTTAGAAAGTTCTTTGAAAAGAAGCCACACTGCTTAAAAAAAAAAAAAGGAAAATTATAGATTAATGTAAACCAAAATAAAAGCTTAAATTAGGTTGCACTATATTTGCTTTCAGAATAGCATTAGGAGAAATGGTGACTCCAGAAAGAAAAGAGTTCAACTAAAACAAGGTCTCCAAAAACAGTTCTAAATCCTTTTGATAGAACAAGGTATGTGTGATAAATTGCATTTTGAGGTATGCATTTGAGTCACAAAATGTGAGGAGTTTGAGACACACTGACAAAGTCAGAAAGCTTGAATGATAAGCCAAGGCTAGTTCATAAATAATAGGAAATGAGAATTACCACCACCACCACCCCCCCTCATTTATTCTAGAACCGGATGCTAAATCTCTACAGAGACAGCTCAGTAGGCATTTTGCAACTTTAGAAACACTGAGTAGCATATACAATGCATTAACAGAGCAAGAGAATTGCTGTTTTTTAACTGTACAAGCTGCATGCCATAAAGGCACTGGATCACTCATATTATTTGTAATAAATCTTTTGTATTCTTTCTTTGCAATAATTTATCAGAAACAGAAGCCAACACCTTCCAGGTTACTAAACCTAGCTACTGAATTAATTCATGAGTTGGACTGAAAAAATGGGCCATTCTTCACAACCAGGATCATGAATATTTTAATGTCTGAATAAAGAGAGAGTAAAGTTAAAGCAACTAAACTTTGTAGAGATGCCAGCAGAAGGAAAACACAGGGGCATGAGACTTATATGTGGATATTTTAATATTTTACGTTAACATAATTGAGATTTAAAAAATCAAACAGATGGTTTCAGGTGAAAATACAGATTGAATACTCATTATGGTTAACTCATTGAAAGCCTGTAGAATTATAATTTGCCTCAGTTTTTGCCATCCTAAGGAGAAATGTGTCCCAATACCTACTACTGACTAAGAATTGTTTGACTTCATTAGTAACTGAATTTGACATCAATACTTATGTCCAGTATTTCCTCAATACAGTGACAAAAATATGTTCAGAATATAGACATCTTTAGTGTATAGTAAGAAAATTATACATGTAAATAGATATATAAATAATATCAGATAAAATAAAATTATCTTTGCTTTTTGAAATTTTTGGATTATGGAACCACATCATCTGAAAACACATACAAACAAAAGTGGAGAAAAGCTGATTTTGTTTTTGTCCTCCAGTATAACTATTAGCTTATTTTTACTCAAATCAGAGAACATAGAGAATAAGAGGATGAAAGACATGCTATATTTTATTTAACTAGTGCAAACAATGCTTTCTTTGGTCAATAGATCAAATAGGCAATTGTATCTAACCTGACCTGAACCCACGAATAGACACATTTCACTTCTTTTTGTGAAAATGCACATTTCTGAAAGAATTTCAATGCTTAAATTAATCCTCTAAGTGGCACATAATGTTAGATGCATATTATAATTTTCTGGGGACTTTGAATCAGCTTCTAGGGGAAAGGAATGGGCCATTCTTACTTTTTTAAAGACTCCTCAAGATTCTCAAGTACAGTAAGGATAGAAAACTACTGCTACTTTTGCAAAGATGTTGACATGTAAATGTTAGTATATATGTAATACTTTCAGTGACTTCAAAATTATTTCTAGTAACTGACATTACTTCTTATCATTCCTAATAGAGATAATGTTGCTCCACTTACATAGCTATTTGGTGAGAACTCTTGGGCTAAAATAAGCATTAAAAGAGATAAATTTACCATATTGAGGTATCCTAAAGTAAATTTCTATTCCTGTGACACTGCACTAATTCTGACTGCTTGTTTATACATTTGTATAATGGGGATGACTGTGTCTACTTTTTAGGGTTATCTAGAAACAGAATGGGTTAATATATCAGAAAGTGCTTAGTGAAATACCTGCATAAACTTTTATTACAGGTGGATATCAACACAAAATTATAAATTGTAATTCTGAATATGCTGTTTTAATTAAATTAAGAAGATCACATATTCAGTCATTATTTGACTTACTGCAATAAGTATGTTTTTTTTAATGCCATGGCTAGTCATTGTTCTGAATGATAACAATATAGCAGCAATAAAAAAAAATCAGTAAAAATTCCTACTATTCGGAGTATAATGGACCAGGTAAGAAAATAACAAGAATAGTGAACAGCCATATACCAGAGACATTTTTATGGGGGTGGAGTGGGGAATGGGATCAAAAACGGGGGGTTGGGAAGGGAAGTACACAGGATTATGGTGATGGCACATGGGTGACCTGGTGATGGGAAACCCACGGGGGTTACAATTGAGATGGAAAAAAAATGTACAAAATGTACATGTAAAAATGATGTAAAAATAAACTTATAAAATAAAAAAAAGTTTAAAAAAAAGAAAAAATTCCTACTTTTCATTAAATTTTGTTGTCAGTGAAATATGGACAACATATTAAGCAATGTTATATATAAAAAGGGACAGGAAGAATTAAGAACTCAGTAGTACAATGAAATACATTCTTTTTAAATGGGAAAGCAAGGAAGGGTTTCCTTGATGTAATTGTATCTGAATAAAAACCTGAGGGAAATGAGTAAAAGGCAGTTTAATGCAGGGCCAAAGTAAAAAAACATATCTGGGATTTTAAGGTAGCAATAATAGCGTTACTGTGGCAAAATTAAAATCAAGAAAGAGGCAAAATAATAGAAAGATTAGAGCAGAGGAAGAAAAGTGAGTCAGACCTGAGGCTGCAATTCTGCCCCATTTTAGGTTTATTTTCAGGTAAATTTCTGCTTCTTGCTCCCTATATTCAGGTCAAAAATTATAAAAGTAATCAAAATATGCTGCATGATTCCTGAATATCAGAGTATATAATTGCTTCAACAGATGACAAATACAAGGTGATGACTGTTTCATCAGTTTTTGTCCCTGGGTGTTCATGAAGGGCTGAAGGTACTGTCTCAGGCTAATTCCCAGGGGAAGGGGACTTCTTCACCCTAAGGAAAGATGGAGGTGAGCTGGGAGAGGAAGCTAGAAAAGACTGGGAGAAGGCCAATCAAGATGGAGACGGAGAAGACATTGGTATCAGAGACATGTGAAGCACTTGCTTCTTGGCCTTGAACTTGGACCAGGACCTTGCGACACATAGAAGAAGACAGTTAAACAAGATAGAACCTGATTGGGAGAGCTAAGGGAAGCTAACAGTGGGCAGCCTTTATCCTGACTTGTATTGCTGATCATGATCCTTTGGTTCCAGAGTTGGCTGGCCCCCTCTGCTCCTTTCCTGTGGATCCCCGCCAGAATGTGCCTTAGATGTCTGGCAGGATTTCAGGACTTAGCTGTCCTGCTCTGACCAATCCTGCTTGGTTGTGAATTTACCACAAGAAGATGGCTAACTTTGGTGTTTCATATGAAAGCAATTTTATCTATTCTTTCCTTTCACTCCTCTCTGTTGTACACTAACTATGTTAGTTTCTTTCAATGAAGGTACTGCACATTATAGTATGCTTTGTCTTGATGTGGTAGATGGCAGAATCTCTTTAGAGAGGGCAGGTTTGGGGGTTTAGGGTGCCTCTCTCCCTGCCCTGTAAAAACATGACAATGTAGCATAAGGCAGAAATGAATTTTGGTTGTTTAGACCATTTAGACTTTGCATTGTTAGTGCTATCATTAAAAAAAGAACGAAAGAAAGAAAGAAACAGGCACAAAATGGAAATACATAGGCCCACCAAACTTAAAACCTAGTTGCTACTCAAGTCTCTCCCAAAAGTAGAATTTTAAATCAATTAATCTGGAGTATCCTGGTTGCACTGGTAAGGTAATCATGTACGAGTCTTCCCCTATCCCTACGGAAGGTGGTTACTTGAAATTTTGCTTTTCTTTGCTTATTACCTTGTCCTATTCTCTTTCTAACTATTAAAGCCTAACATTTTAGATGACTCCTTGTAGGGCCTACCTCCTCTCCAGATGGAATGCTGCCTAACCTATAAACTGCTTATTAAAGCAATTAAGTTCTAAGTTTATTCAATTAATTTTTCTTTTTAAGACTGCTTATAAAATATCCTGATATATGTGAATCTTTAGAACTTTTGCTTTCATTCTGATTAAAATAGTAAAACAGTGTTATTTTTAAGGCAGGTGTGCAACAACTTGTCTTAAAAGTTTAGACAAGATCACTCTACTTTTTGAGAATAGGTTGCAAGTTTTGGGCAAGGACCAAAGCTTTTTTTCTTTGAAGTTTAAAATCTGATTTTAAGATGCACTGGACCAGATGATACTTTTTTTTTTATTTGATAATTGTAGAGTAAAATATGAAGAACTTTGCAGCCAGAATATAGTGTTGAATAGCAATGAGGGAATTTATTTTTCATTGTAGTTTGTTTTAAATATTTTGCCACTGTTAGTGGGACTGCAAGTTTGTCTAGCTCTCTGGAAAACAATATGGAGATTTCTGAAGAAAACACATAGGATAGAAGCTCTTGATACAAAGAGAAACTTTAGAGAAAGTGCAGGTTAGAGAAAGTATGTGTGTGAGAAATGAGGGATACCACAAGCTAATCAAAATATAGGTGAAGTTAATCACCTCTCCAGCCTTAGAACAAAGTGTTTCTAGTAGTTTGTTTTCTACTTCCCTTTGGTTCCTAATCTCTGATTGGAATGCTTTCCAATTAGAATTAAACCTACAATTTAATATTTACACAAATATTACTCATGATTTAAAATAAATGAAGATTTTAAAAGGCAAGAATATAATCTAGATCTACTAATTGACAGGTAAGAGATATTTAAGCAGATATACAGTTTCTTGCTCTTGAAGTCGCTCAATCTAGTTAGAGCTTCATAACAAATAGCACTGAGAATACATATAATATTAAACATGTCCATAGTGTTTAAGAACATAGGTGCCAGAAAAATCTGGGAAAGAGGTAAATCAAAGAATGACTGTGTCTTCCTAGAGCTGATTTAAGGTGAGCATTAGGGGAAGAAGAGACTTTTATGAAGAGTTGGGAAAACATGTGAATAAAAACTAAATGCATAAATACCTATGAGGACATGACAGCTACCATTTCAAACAAAATATATGAAGAATTTGTGAAGGGATGTAATACTTAGAAAAGGGGAAATTGAAAAGGAAAGTAGTTTTGAATCATTAATAAAGAGGTAAACTGTAAAAGACCTTATATGACCAGATGGAGAAAGCAGAGGATAACCAAAAATAATTCTTTGATTATTATTGCAGTTTCAACATGACCAAAAATTTTAATATCCGAAAGTAACTGGTGATATGAAGCACTATGGTAAAATAACTGGTTCAATTAAATATGCAATTTGTTCTTACTTAAAAAACCAAACTATTTCTTTATATACCATTTTACTTTAAATCTAAATCCAAGATATATAAGGAATGCCTAAGGTAATCAAAGAAGATTTAACAAGTTATTGTATATTTGCTAGCCAGAGAGAACTTAAACTGAATAAGTTGTATTGAGGGTAACAGAAATAATTTCCATTTAAAAGTATCAGAAGTAATGCTTAAATTACAGTGCTTTATTCATTTTGCTAAAAATATTATCGTGTAAGAGAGCTTTTGAATATTTAGTAATACTATCTTCAAGCAAATTTCTAAAATCTTAGAATAAATCTTACAATTTCCATTGGCAAAATGTTCAGTTATAAGTCTGGTCTTTTGTAAAGGTCAAAAGGATTTCTAAGTGAGGGAAGCAGAGGAGGAAGATTTGATCTAGTAAATAATTATTCAAAGGAAAATTAAATTAGAGGAAATTCTAAAAAAGACCTGATATGACCTACTAGTGAACAGAAGAAAGTGGATAAAAAGGTTTCATGTGCCCTCTGAGATCAATTACACTGCTATTTTGAAATATAAAGTATTAAAATTGTGTTAGCATAGTTATCAGTGACAGACAATATGGAATACTGTGACTCTTAAGCAAGCATTCTTATTTTAACTTGATCAGAGATAATGCATTTTAATTGTTTATGACATTTTAATTGTTTATGATATCGAGTATTTCACTGTGATAAAGGAATTGATGCATTCCTTTTAAGCATAAAACATTCTAGCTACTCATAATAAAATTTCAAGCTGCCAGACAAGAGTTTAATACTATGTAAAACCATTTTTAAAGACAATGGTGAGGCCTCCCTAGTGATGGAGGTTAGGTTAAGTCTCAGTGCTATCTCCCCTGAGGCCTGAATTTGATATCCAAATATAGGGCTAACCCACATGGTGTAGCAGACTTCACCCATTTTGCCCAATGGCTTCCATCAATAGTGTATTTCAGTCAATCTGCCTGTTCTGCTCCCCACTCTGTCTCTGGTGAGTCCTCTCACCTCCCGCACCTCTGGCTACACTGCAGCTCTTGTACGCATAAATGAATAAAATCAATCTTAAAAAAAAATGTATTAGAGATATGTTGGTTGAATGTCGGTAAGTTCTGAAGAGCCATGGAATTGAAAACAGTTAACAGAGTACTCCAGATTGGTAAAGTTGTTTTTAAACCAAATGTATATCCTTGTAAGACAGAGGTCAGCACACTTCGTTATAAAGGGCCATATTAAATATAAGCTTTTTCCGTCACATACTTCTGGCTCATGTTGTTTGTTGTCTTCAACAATACTTCAAAATGTAACTAGTATTCTTAGCTAACAGGCATGAAAACAGATTAGGATAGATCTGTAATAGCTTGATTATTCATTTTCTGTATTAATGATGCTCATTTAACATAATTTTCTTCATCTATGAGACTATGTGAGAACTAAGTAAGATATATAAAAAACCTAGACCCTAGCAAGTGCCTAAACAGTGTTGGCTATTACTCATGGTCATTTTATTATCAGTCAAGGATTAATAGAAACAGGAAAGAATAATGTATCAATTGCCATTTGAAGGGCTTTTTAACTAAAAAGCCCTCATCTGTAATGGTCTTTTTTTCAGATGTAGCAGGGAGGTAATAATCTCAAAGGTGCTTGTGAAAATCAGTGTATGTATAGAGTTTAAAGATGCCTGATATTCATTAGCTGTTCATTATATTCCTATTTCCACCTTTAAATATAGTTTTGATAGCTACTGACATTACATATGTGTCCAGAAACCAACATAAAAGAAGTGTATACATGGTAATTAATAATTATAGAAATAAAATACTTTCTGAATATGCTGTTCTTACGACTTGTTAGCTAGCTTATTAGTTAAGCTATAACATCTACTATCCTTTCTATAGTGCTTAACTCTTTGAATCTGTATTTAAAAGCCATTTGAGCCATTCTCAAAAATTTTATGGTAGATGGGAAGAGGTGACTTCTATTTACTCAATTATTTGCAAAAATAGAATTATTAAAGTAACTAGGAAAGATGGAATTATCTCACAAATAATGATTTATTTCTAGTCTACCACAGACTTTATTAATGTCATTCTATTCATCCAATCTGATATCTGTTTTTTAAAGATTTATTTATTTGTGCATACAGAACTAGGGTACAGGCCAGAGGCGCAGGGGCGGCAAGAGGCTTCACCATAGACAGAGTGGGGAGCAGAACAGGCAGATTGATGAGGTACAGAGCTGAGGGGAGCATTGTGCGGGTCAGGAGAGGTCTGCCACGCCATGTGGTCACCTCCGGGGCAGGCGGGAATGAAACTCATGTGGAAGTGGCTTTAGCTTCTCAGTGCTGTGCTTTAACCCACCAGGGAGGGCCCCAATCTGATATTTTTAACTCTATGCTGGTTCAAGCAAAATTTTAAAAGTAATTAAAAAAATAAAATAACTAAAATTTGAATAAGTTTTGAGGAGGAAAGGGTGTGGGGAAAAAATTGGCATTTCTGTGTTCACAGTTTCACATCTGAGATGTAATAAATTCATAAACAATCCAAATGTCCCAAAACAGATGACTGGATCAAGATGTAGTGGTTTATATACACAATGGAATACTATTCTGCAATCAAAACAGATAAAGTCATGCCATTCACAGCAACATAAATGGCGCTACAAAGGATTATGCTCAGTGAAATAAGCCAGAAGGAGAAAAAGAAAAACATCAAATTGTTTCAGTTATAGGAGGAATATAGGGGAAACAAATAAGTGATCAGAGAATTAAAAAATAATAATAATTTAAAAAACTAGCAGGCAACCACAAATCGGAAACATTCTGTGAGGGAGGGAGAGGAAAATTGATCAAAATAGGGGAGGAAAATCACAAGGGACTAGCGTGATGGTGCATGGGTAAACTGGTGGTGGGAATTTTACAGGGACTACACAAGGATATGAAAGATGTAAATAAAAAAAATACATTATAAAAAAATAAAAATTGCATAATCATATACTAAAAATAGGTATGAGAATAGATAAATATGAGAACGGATACAAAAGAGATGAAAAGAAGAAAGTAGAAGGAAAAGGGAAGAAGGAAGGAGAGAAACAGAAAAAAGTTCATTTACATTATTCGCCATATAAAATCACCTTACACTTCATGGTGTGAACTTGAGTATCTGGGACACCTTTGAATCATTATAATAAAAACTAATTGCTGGGAAAAACTACATAATACTTTAGCTTGTACATCCAGACTACAAGTGGGGTTTAAAAATAATTCCGTAAGATAGTTATTTCTGCTGTTGCCCTGTATTTATCAACAAATGTGGATTAGCAGACTACATAGTACAATCTACTCTCAACTCACTCTGAAGCATTGTAAACCAGTAACAGTTACAACAGAATAGCAATTACAGCCCACACAATTCATTACCCCTTTTAACAGAGTTCTTTGTTTTGTAGCATAAAGGAAAAGGAAACCATGAATTGATACTAAGTCCTGTATTGCTAAAGCTATAAATCCTGTAGAATTATATACTGAACTACCAATTGGCGCTACTACTTGATGGCTCTGTTTATTTGTTTGCAGCTCTGTTTTGACTAAGGCAGTAAGAAGCCTTCCAGAGAAACAGCTTGCCTACTTTCCCTTAATACTTATTTTATTCTTTGAAACCACAGACTTATTTTTGTTTGATCATGTTTTAAAAACCATGTTAAATCTGACTTTCAATTTGGAAATAAACATGAATTTCCAGGTCTTTTTCTTTCTGCTTATTCATGGTAAAATAATATATTCTTTCTCTATGAAAAATACAAATATAAGAGGCTTTCCCAATATCTAATTTTTTAAACATTTAAATAAATCAATACCATATGGATTTTCTTTCCCTTACAATATATGTTTTAAGAAATCTGGGAAGTGTCTTGCATTTTTTACTCCAAACAAAAATCTGTCAAAAAATGCCCTCAGCTGCTCAACACAATACATTTACTCCACTCTCCAGCTGCCCAGTGATTCTCTCTGCCCTGCTACAAATCATGTATTGAGGATGGACCACTACCTATTCCATACTAGGGAATCTGGATGGCTTTGAGAATAAGCAATCTAGAATTACCAAATAGTTGTAGGCTTAAATAAATTGGTTAAAATACTAGACAGAGAAAACTTGGATAAAATCATTGGCCCTACCCTTTGTTTGGATGTCATAAAATAATTTGAAAAAATCACTTTAATCTGGGATGTTTCTCTTAGATGTCTCATCACAAATGTAAACAAGATACAATGACAAGGAGAAAGGAATAGGCCTTTGAGAAAGGCTTTTAGAGACAGTAGCGATGCAGGATATTGCTAAAGTTCCTCTAAACTCTTTTGGTTGATTCAGAGAAGATATACTCAATTATAGTACTGGTACTTTTCTAGTTGCACATTAAGCCCATCTACCTTATTGTACCAGATTACTCTTCTGTTTTGTTTTTAAAAATCATGCTGACTGGCCCTCCCTGGTGGCGCAGCACAGCACTGAGAATCTAAAGCCACTTCCACATGAGTTCGATTCCCGCCTGCCCCAGAGGTGACCACATGGCACGGCAGACCTCTCCTGATCCGCCCGCTGCTCCCGTCAGCAGTGTACTTCCTCGATCTGCCTGTTCTGTTCCCCACTTTCCATTCTATTCATAAATCTTCTATTAACTTTTTTTCTTTTTTAAAAAAAGGTAGAAAAACATTTCTTGATAGCAGAAAAAGCCACTGTGTACAATTGAGTACTGGGTGATTATGATGATAAAAACTTGAAAGAAGTCTAATTCTAGCTCTCCCTCCCCCAACTTTGTTATTCTGTACTTTATTACAGGCTCCAAATATGTTTATTTCAGCTACAAAATTGCTCTCTGATAAAGTGAAATAAGTAGACAATACTTAGTGTTTCACTAAAAGCATCAATGTCAAGGCACAATAAAGCATTACATTAGGAAAAGAGCAATCAAAAGCACCTTCAAAAGCACCTTGTACAATGCTGTCACCTTACACATAAAACACCAGAGAAGCAGAGTGATGTGTGCTGACCAGTGTCCTGCACACTGAATAAAGCAGGGTTTCTTGGAAGACTGCTGTGCATGGCTGCATGCATTTCTCTTTTGCTTTGAAGATTCCACTTCAGGTAGCAAGATGCTGAGAATCTGCAAGTTTTACCACTCTCTAGACAAGAAACATCTGGTTTCTTGAGCATGCTAGTTTGAGATATGCCAGTGATGTGTTTTCCTGCGCACAGTTAGACTTACACATGATAGGAAACACAACCCAGTTTTCTCCTTTACTCTGAACTCCCCAAAGTGACTGCACACATGCCTGAGATACAGTCTGTGTGACAGCAGAGGAAAGGAGCAACCATAGGCTTAAATGGAGCCACAGTTCCTGAAGTCCTGCCCTGCTTCTGACCCTGTGTGCCAAGCACATAACACTATTTCCTATGTCACAATAGTTGAAGCAAAACAAACTTGAAAATAAGATTTGTAAAATGATATTTCTGTCCACAAAATTCTTCTCTAGGGGCACTTCCAAACACCTCTGTGAATACTCAGTTCTTCCTCATCTATATATTAGTCCCCTAAATCACTTATAGAGATTAATCTCCTTTATGTCTTTCTCTAGTGTAATAAATATTACCAAGAGTTCCATTTCTATCAATAGCACTCGGCAGAAGTGAACATCACATTTGATGCCCATCATGGTTCGGGAACACCAGTATACACTTAAGTTGGTAGTCTCATGTAGACAGGAATTCAAGGAAGTAGGGAACTTGCCTCCTGATTTCAATATTTTTTATGCCAAACAGCCCATTAGTTGAACCATATGAAATTACCAAATGTGACCATTCAACACTAATTATGTGTGATTCAACAATTAGCTTTCTAACTCCTATAATGTGAAAAGCTCATTCTGCAACATAAAACTAAAACCATGTAAGTTGAGTCAGAATGTAACCTGAAAGAATAATCTGAACTCAAAAGATAATTTCTCCTTCCAACTCTGACCTATTATCTAGTGTACCCTCAATCCCTTCCCACAGGGAGATTTCTTTCCCAAATTAGTGTGTCCTCACATAGACCACCCTACTAGTACCCCAAAGCAAAGTTAAATACATACCTAATTGTAATTTAGGAATAAAATTTGCCCTTTGCTACACATAGTATCCATCATGTGTACATGTTTACTGACAGTGGTTAAGTGACAACTTTCTGGGGAAGAGACAGAATTCCGTCATAATAAATCATTTTCATCAACATTATCAATGCAAACATCATCACCCCAGGTCTATTAATAGCACAGATACTGATTAAATATGCCCCACATATTCAATTCCTAATTTCTTTTCTTACAGCTGCAACTCCAAATCATGGCCTGCTACTTTGTCTGGCTCCTCTAAGGCTTTCTGTATTTCTTTTTCTCCTTTCTGGTGACACTGGCACATCCCAATTTAGTAAACCAGTGAATTTAATTAATGAACTTCTCACTCTCCTTCCAAGTCATTAACAGAGGCATTAAATAAAAACAATCCTAACACCTACTTCTGCATCTTCTCACTGCTACCTCCTCCCAACTGTACACACTGATGAACATTATCACCATTAATTTAAAATTCTTTAGCCAAAAGTAGTCACAGCTGGGCCCATTTGTGTGAATTTATTTAACACATTAGTGGATTTCTATCATTTTTGTCTATTATCCTATGATAAAGCATAAAACTTACACATAAAAACTCAAGTGGCAAATAAATGTTCATATTAATAAAACTCATGAAAAGTTAAAATACTAAAGATATCTGTTTTCTAGTTTTCTTCCCCTTATCAAATTTAACCCAGAATTCTATTTTTTTCCCTTAATTACAATATCTTGATCTGACAGGCTCTGATACTTTAGCAGTGAAGCTTTTGAAGTTACTCATTCAACACAATACAGACATATTATGCCTAAGATGCACTAGGCACTGGTCTAGGCATTAAACATAAAAAAAAGTGAACAAAATATGTATAGCAGAAGAACATATGCTCTAAAAAAATAAAATTAGCTAGTAAACAGACAAATGCAATTGTGGTAAGTGCTACTCAGAAAACCAAAGAAGGTTAAGAAATAAATGCAGTATCAGGTTGAGAATTAATGGTTTCAGATACTGTTGGTGAATAGGTCTTCATGAATAAGGTAACTTTTGAGAAAAGTTAACATAAATGATGGAATAAGCCATGTGGTGCTGGGAAACAACTTTACAGATGCAATAAAACAAAAACTATTACTCAGACAAGTGAGACAATGTAGTAGGGTCATAATGAATCAGCAAACACATAGTAAGAGAGAAATCATAGTGCTCAGCAGGAGGCCTCATTATAAAGAAAATTGGACACCATGGTATGAATTTAGGACTTAGTTCACATCAAGATGGAAAGCTATCTTGAGTAACAGAATAGCTCTGTGACTTGATACACAGCGATTCTCTGCATTACTAAGAGAGTCAAATATAAAAAAAGAAAATATTGGAATCATGTTAATATGAAAATTCTTATCCAATGTCTGAGTGGAACCTGAATTCTGCATTTCCAACGGGCTTACTGGTGACGGTACTGTTAGTGCAAAGCTCTACATCACAGGTTTTCAAGGATAGTCCCCAGACCACCTACATTCACATGCAAATTTTGTGCCTCACTTCCTGCTTTGTAGCTCTGGAACTAGAGTCTGAAAACTATCTTTCAATGAGACTTGGAAGTGATTCTCATTCTGAGTGAAGTCTGAAAACTACAACTCTACCTAGCATGTTGAGAATATTCCTTAAAGTAGAAGAAAGGAGTAAACTAGCAACTGTTGAACTAGGATGAGTCAAGAACAGCTTGAACCAGGATGTTTTGGTGGATGTGATGAAAAGTGACTGAATTGTGGGTAGATTCCGAAGCAAGAGTGAATGAGCTATGTGGAGTATCTAAGGCTGAATGAAAAAAAAGGTAATGTGAGAATTATGTTTCAGTAATTGGGAAAATGCAGTTGCCACCTATGACTACAAAGATGAAGACACAATGGAGTGAGCATTGGAGAGTCAGGAGGATGGTTTGGATTTCTTGTGCTTCCAATACATATTTAATACATTCAAAGTGAGGGAATGAACAGGTGTTGGGAATGTGTCTGTGGTGGTCAAGAGACAAGTGAGAGTTTTATTTGAGAGTTGACGGTACTACCTGGAATGCAAATGAAAAAATATCTAGGTGGTCAGTGCAAACAGAAAAAAAGACTTAAGTACTGTGAGCTCTAGAGGATTCCAATGGCTGAGAGATAAGAAGCAAACTGAAAAGCTGTCTCAGAAGGAGTAAACTGCAAAGTTAAACTGGATACTGTTCCAGTCAAAGAAGGACAAAATTTTTTGAACACGTTTCTCTCATTGTACATTTTCAGTGAGAGGCATAAACCTGTGTACCAAGGCCTGACAGAGATCACCTGAGCCACTCTATGACTGCACTCAACACAACCTTTCAGGTGACTTGTTACATGTTGGAATTAAAACATGATGAAAAACTATGAGCTAAGTATATTTCTCTAGGGCTCATAAATCAGGCCATACATTTAATGGGATTGCCACTCCATGCTTTCTCCTTTTGATGTTAAGAAGGAGATTAAGGAGCAATTCTAGAACATTCCAGGCCCAATGGGTTCTTAATTGCCATCTGCATCTTATATAGACTCACTTTACATACCTCATCCATCCTACAGACCCTTCATGTGATCAACTGTGCATGATATCAACTATGTAAACGTACTCTTGACAGTAGTATTCACGCACATATACTATATATATGCATACATATATATATGTGTGTGTGTATACACTTATATATACACATATATGTAAATACATATATAAACACACACATATATGTATATATAAATGTTGAATTAAGGAATTAAAACACATACCTCCTAAACTCTTTCTGTAACTTGGAATTCATTTTTATAATATCTTTAATTTCATAAAGTTGTATTATTTATATTAATAAAAAACATTTTAAAAGTAACATAACATTTTCACATATGTCCCATATAGCCCTAAAACATCGCTACAATCTAACAGGGAGTTAACATTATCTCTACCTTACAGCTGAGAAAATAAATTTCAAGATCAACACGTAGTTAATGAAAAAAATGAAAAAGTGTGTGCGCCAGAATACACACCATCAGACTCCACTGCTCCAAATATACTTCATGAAGAAATAGGAAAAGCAAAACCCAAGTCTGATTTTCTCCTGAAGAACAACAGAACTGATTTTAAATTTGGTCTCATTTACAATATAGTATCTTCACCAAATATATATGATATCATTTACAGGATTTTAAGCTACAAATTGAAGAAATAAAACACAATTTTGTTTTTAATACATATGTGCATGGCCATAATTTTATCAGTATGGTGGAACGATTCTAGACTACTTGCCACCTCACAGGGATGTTGTAAAATTAATTAGAATTAATTGAGTTATTTGGAAGGAAAAAGCATTATAAAAATGCTAAACATTGTTATCATTCCCCTTTAAGATGTTTTGAGTTAAAAAAAGAATCACAGGTCAGTAAGCTATTCTGGAAATAATTCACTCCACAGATATTTGTATTTCTTATTTGTACTTAAAGAACACTGTATGTAGATCTCTTGCTTATGATTAAATACAGTGAATGGAAACCAATTTGATTAGATTAATAAAAAGAGATGACAGCTTATTTGGTTGAAGGATATGTTTACATGTTCTTTGGTTTATTACTCTTCCTCTTCACCTCAAATGAGAAAGCATTTAATTCACATTCTTTTTCTCAGTATTAATTTTTAAATAATATACCAAAAATGTCATTTAATGAAGTTCCTATCTGCAAGAGGAACAAAAAAATAGGTTCACATTAGGCAGCATTTAAAATGTTTAAGCAATTTTCTTGAATGTGGTTTTGTTAAAATAGCTTTCATTTTTGAAATGTCAAAACTTATCAAAAAACATTTAGCATGACTGTAGATATTTTACCTACAGATAAGGAAAGTTGCTTTTATATAACACATTTCTTAATGCAATGTCAGTACCATTTAAGGAAAGTCTACACAAATATTTTCACATATCTTCTTTCCTTTGGCTAAAATTGTTTTCAATTCTACTTGCCTTACTTATCTGTGAGAATTCATTTTAAACATGTATATAAAAAACAGATCAACATTGGTAAATACAAGATACTGGCAAGAGTAAATTTTGAGGTAAATTTTTATTCATTTCAGGATTCTAAGAATACTCAATCATTTCAAATGTAAATTTGAAAAGCCTAATCCTATACGTAACTGAGAAGGAAGGCATAATGAATTTCACTGACTATAGTAAATTAAGAAAACTAAAGTCAAGAACTTTCATGGTCATAGAAAAGTTGAGCAGCTCTAATGTCAGAATCCTCTGATTAGTCTACCAACTCATCATGCTATGTAGAAACTAATCAATGGTGATTTAATTTGTTTAATAGATTTGAATAAATGGTATAGTGACTAATACTCCTCTGATTACTTCTAAAAGGCAAAGCAGAGTAGTTTCTGTGGAATATTAAATACATTCTCACATGCTTTCATTAAAAGGAATGTTACCAAAGTCTACTGCTGGAAAACTTTAGGGGAGATACATGCTGTCCACCTCTAAGCTAAGTCCTTAGACTAACTCCTGGGAACTAATGGTCAGCAGCACTGATCAGTCAGGTGAAGCTAAACAACAAGATAGGCAAGTGGCCTCCAAGAGAAAAAGGGAGATCTCTTTTGTTCCTGTTGCCCAACTTACTCCCAGTACTGCTGACAGATGTAGAGACACCTGAGGGAGACACGTGAGTGAGAGACATGTGGTGTCTCCTTTCAGCCTCAGCCTTGTTGGACCTGCATAAAAACACCTTTCCTATGATTCCCAGATAGAAGGTGCCTTAGACTTGTGGCAAGCTTTTAGGCCTCAGCGGTTCCACTTTCATCCAACCCTTTTTGGATGAGCATTTGCCCAAGAGAGGAAGGAGAGTTCAGGGTGTCTTACTTGGAAATTTCTTATTATTCTCCTTCTCTAGGCTGAGTAACTATTAAATTTCTATCACATGAGCAAAATGCTTTTTGCCTTTGTGTATACATAGGACCAGACAGCTTTAGAATACGCAAATTTCCCTGTGTACTCTTTAGTCATTTGCTAATGAAGTAGTAACAGTATTTTTCTACAGAGCAAAACAGTTCCTAAATTTGTGCAATTATGTATGGGACATGTGCATGGGTGCACTGACATGCACATCCACACATATGCAATCACTTCATTCCTCACCTTTCACAGCATTTAGACTCAGGGCACCATTGTTCAAGCAGAGTTTCTAGAACCAGGTTTGAAAAGAAAAGTCTTATTCCTGTAGTTTCCTGTTATTTCAAAAATAAAATAGGGAGGCCCTCCCTGGTGGCACAACAGGTTAGGATGCAGCACTGCAAGCTGGCTGCAGCCGCTTCAGTGTGAGTTCAATTCCTGGTCCTGGAGGTGACCCGCATGGTGCAGCAGACCTCTCCTGGCCTGCCCACTGCTCCCCTCAGCAATGTACTTTGTCGTTCTGCCTGTTCTGCTCCCCACTCTGTCTCTGGTGAATCCTCTCCCCTTTCCTTATCCTTCATTTTCAATGTATACACCAAAGAAAGACTGCAAACATTGTGGAGTCAATTTTGCCTCATTGATTTTGCAACTCTAAGTATTCACCCTCAACATTACAGTTTTAAAACCGTGAAAAGACAGTGACAAAACTCAGCTTACAAAGTTGATTTGATGATTAGATAATATGTGCTCAGTTCTGACTGAAATATGGTAGTAAAAAGATACTTAGCATACAATAGCCAGTATAGGAAGTTGTAACAATTCAAGCTTCTGTTAAGCTGAAAGCACTCCATCTATCAAAGGGTCTCACTGATTACTGGAATGAATATAACTCTAAGTTTCAAATGAAAATAAAGAGTTGCACAGGTTAGGGAATTATTTCAAATGAACCAAATAAATGATTAACAGGAAACACATTGACTATCTCCTATAATGTCAGCCTGCTTCAAATAGATTACAGGACTTTTTTAAGTTCAGGATGAATCATTTCAACACCTCTTTCTTGATGAAATGTATTTATAAGCTTAATGCAGTATTTTCTAGCATATACTCATAGAGTTTAAATATCTTCAGATACCAACCTTCCTTCATTTCTTCTGACTTTTTCTCTATGGAATAGCTGTAGCTCAGCATTACCAATTCTGTCAATGTAATTGCTAAAATATTTAATATGCAGATAAATTTTATTTTTTTAATATTTTTCTCAAAATCAGAATTTGTTATCAAAATATCACTTTCAGCCTCTTGCTTTACTTAATGCATTAAATAAATTAATTGGATCCCTACCAGCTAAAGATGAAGTCATCCAGTCTCATCCTTTGCCCAGAAGTTTCATGAACCTATATATTTCCTGAGACTGTTTTTAAGATTAAAATCTTCACTTCTAGTTTCTACTGTAAAAAGTCATGCTAGTTGAAAACCAAGTATTTCCCAAACAGCTGTCCAAAGGTGAATTATTCATGTTTACCTTAATAAATTCCCCCAACTTCTTGGTCAAGTAATAATACCATTTACCAATATTTCAAAGTCAGACCTTATTCCTCTTCCTCTTTTTGTACAAGTTGAATCCTTCCTTGTTATACAATACTAACTAAATAAGGTCATTTCCACAACTTATCCTGGTTACCTCATTTTGTGACATTATCTCAAAAATTCATTGTCTCACACATTGAATATATCAAGTCCAAACTTAATGTGTTTATTCTGATCATCCTTTCAAATTGGGTACAATAAGTCCCTCCTACATGTCTTTATCTTATGACCTTATATTTCCCTATATGAGTAATGAGATTAGTGGTAAGATTAGTAAGAGGTGGTACAGGAAAGGCAAGTTTTGTGGTCAAAATATTACAAGAGATCTTAGGTTAAACAAAGGGGTCCTCTATTGTAAAGTCTACCATGACATTTAATAGGCTAATATAAACTTCATAGGTAATTCCTTTTAGCTACTAAAATAACTATTTTATTATATACTTTTCAATTCCCATAGTTCTCCCACCACCATATCACCCATGAGCCATCACCAGTCCCTTGTGTTCACAGGTCCCATTTTGCCCCAAACCTTTATTTGCTGTATGCCTCAGTTCTATGTTCTTCTTGCTAGTTTTGATTTTTTCTTGACCATTTGTTTGATTTTTCTATGCCCCTGTATTATATAACACACACACACACACATCTATAATAATCCCCTATATTATATACAAGTGTGGCCATCCAGTATCTGTCTTTTTCTTTCTGACTTTAAAGTCTTTTCCAGTTCCATCAATGTTATTGCAAATAGCAGGAGTTTGTCTTTTTGATTACTGATTAATATTCCATGGTATAAATATTTAAACCAAAAGCTTGTGTGTATGTGTGTGTTTGTGCATTTGCATTGTAGCTATAATTTGAGACAATCAAGACAGCTCATAAAATTACTCATCAATGAAGTATATTTCTGAAATTTTTGAAAAATAAATCCTTAGAATGTGTAACTACATAATATGATGAATCTGACACTGAAATGTCTTTGACATCTCATCATAACATGTTATTTTTAACCTCATTTCTCTGTCCTTAGGATGAGAGTAACTCTCATAAGTCTTACATAGGATTTTTATTTTTAAAGTCCTTAAGAAGTTTTGATTAGTAACAGCAAACTACTGTAACAGAAAATTTAATTAAAAAACCCTTAAGTTATGGGAAAATAACTGAATACTAGAATCTAAAATAATCCTTTAAAACAAAGCATATTGAGTATAAAAATATTTAAAATATAAGCATACTTAAAATTTTTTTTACAGTTTGAGGTTGAAAACTATGGGACATGTAAAGTTTAAATATTAAGAACCACTACCTGGCCCTCCCTGGTGGAGCAACGGGTTAAAGAACAGCACTGAGAAGCTAAAGCCACTTCCGCATGAGTTCGATTCCCGCCTGCCCTGGAGGTGACCGCATGGCGTGGCAGACATTTCCTGACCCACCCGCTGCTCCCCTCAGCAGTGTACTTCGTCGATCTGCCTGTTCTGCTCCCCACTGTGTCTATGGTGAAGCCTCTCGCCGCCCCTGAGCCTCTGGCCCTATATCCCAATTCTGTATGCACAAATAAATCTTAAAAAAAAAAAAAAAACCACTACCTACTGAAAATCAACATAAATGAAATTTAAAAATATCCTAGTGATAGTAAAGAAGTCAATGTAAAAAAAGAATTGAATTCAAATTACCAATGAGTGCTCTATGTATAGTATGTTAGCAACTGAATTCAAGTATTCCATAACCGTTTAAAATTAAGTCATTATTATTTCCCCAGCGTCCTGAAATTTCCCCTTCATCTTATCGGAATATCTAATTTGTGATCACTAAAAAGGAAAGCTCGGGCCCTCCTTAGTGACACAACAGATTAAAGCACAGCATGACAAAACTAGCAACAGCTGCTTCAGCCGGACTTCTGTCCCTGGTCAGGAGGTGACCTACATGGTGCAGCAGACCTCTCCTCTTGCCCACTGCTCCCATCAGCAGTGTACTTCATCAATCTGCCTGCTTTGCTTCCTGATCTGTCTCTGGTGAAGCCTCTCACCACCCCTGCACCTCTGGCTTTTACCCCAGTTCTGTATGCACAAATAAATAAATCTCTAAAAAATAAAATAAAAAGGGAAATTAATGAAGTCTGTGATACATTTACAACTCTGCAAAGATTTTGAAGCAATGGGAAAATATCAAGCATCTATGGCCAGAGAGATGGGGGTTTAAATGTGCCATTTCCCAAATTGGTAGTCTTTTTTGAGGTAATTTCTCTTTAACACTAAGCAGATAGTTACCACTGATTTTACCAGAACTTAAGACAATGGTTGACAAGCACCCAGACACAGTCACTGGCATCTAACAGATGGTCACAAATGTTATTTCTTGTTCTCTGAATATCCTGATATTTCTGCCTTACCTATAAATTACATTCTTAATTAAAAGAGCCAAAATATAGGCTATCAGAAAATTATAAGCATATATCCCATAACTCTTTCTAAATATCAGACCATCCAGAATCAAGTCAGTCTCTTAATATTGCATATTTTTTAAGCTGTTCTCAATTTTTTCACAAAAGCAATAATGAACACACTCTTCTTTAATTATTAGTGTTCACAGGCTATGTAATTATATTTATGTCTTGAATATAACATTAATCTTACAAGTCTAATCTTGAAGAAAAAACTTAATTATCTTTGAAACTATTACTTTTATGTCACAATATTTATTACAAGGGAAACATTGCCTGATTTTGAAAAGCAGGAAAAAACCCTTCATTTTTAAAGCCATTGGTATCAGAAGGTTGACTGGCCTGGAGCATGCTGTTTTTTGTTTTTAGTTTTTTTTTTTTTTTTTGCTGATCAAAGTAAAAAGCGATCTAGTTGCACATAATTAACATTTAACCTATTAGCATTGGCAAAAATATAAATATTCAAACATATTAAACAATTAATTAAGGGCACAGCAACAGAGAAGAGTTGGCATAGGAGATACAGAACACTGCAGTTCATATTGGTTTGGAGAAAAGAACATGGATTTTAGTTCCCAAGAGAACAGGTCTGACTCTTGGCTGCAGCTGTGACAACAGCAAACCCACTAGCCTCTGAGTTTCAGCTTTATCAGGTAAACATTGCAGATGATGATATTTTTACTTCCGTTCTTTTTGTGTGTGAAGTATTAAATGAGATGTATAAGGTTTCACCATATTAGCTGATAAATGAGTCACTTAATTGCTATATCCCTTACATGCCCTTCCACCCCACTCCAAAATGAAAAGCTTTCAACATTTTAGTGAAAATAACTATTTTTTCACACATGCCCCAAATCCATGTTAGTAAGACTTTAGTTTTGAAATATATGCGCCACTTCTTTTTTCCC
>NW_004567107.1:57367499-57375344 GCF_000260355.1 Condylura cristata | reverse complement strand
AAAAAAGAAATGGGTCTTCTTAAATATATCTTAATATGTATTTGTGTGATACACTGAATAATGTGGCTGTTGTATAATTTTTCAATTGTTACTTACTTCCTTAATTTTTTAAAATTGAAAATGTTAGCTGTTGTAGTCAGAAAGTTGGATTTGTATTGCGTGGGTTTGCAAGGGCAAACATTTACCTTAGAACATATAAGCATCAGGAGATGGGGTTCCTTCCTGGAAATCTAACACTGCATCCTCTGAGCACTTGAACTGATGAGGAATAATCTACTTGTGAAATTAAGCTGTGTATCACAGGATATCATGAATGAAAAAAAATAGTGGCTTACATTTCTTTATGAAGTCAGTACTTTAAGAGATAAGACAACTGTAAGGCATAATATTGTGAGAGGTTTTTAACTGAAAACTTGCCAGTCTACATTACTGGGAAGTCTTTAAAATAGTTTGTCAAATGGCAGGTGGAAAGGTTGAAAAGTTAATTAGGAGTTAACTCAGTAAATATTTTTAAAAGGTAAGGAAATTTATGTAAAAATATCTACATGCATGGGGAATGTTTGGGAGCACAAACTAGTAACATTTTAAAGTATTAAATGTTGCTCAATTGCATACAAAATATCTAGTCTACAAGTGTTCTAGTTAACCAATTTTCCAAATCAAATTTGGTGTTTAGTTAGCTTGATTACCTTTCTCCCTGCCTTGAAACACATCACAGGCTACTTCTTATAGTGGTTTAACTAGGCAAGCCCTTTCCCAGAGAAGCACAGAACTTCTAAGTATCGCAAAACTTTGCATTCCCTTTGCCAAGGCCTGGGTATATGTCACATATTCTCAGCCTCTTTCTATTGCTTCTTCAAGAAGAATGGGGAGGCCAAAGGAATCAATGCATAGACACACAAGCTAATGTTCATTTTAAATCAATAGGGTTTACATCATGTCCTACCAGTATCACATCACCCTCTGGGTTTTCTCAAGTTTTTATTGCCTAATGAAGAGGACAGTCACACAGACATAAAGATACATTTTGATTTTCTAGGTAGCTACTCTCCCCTCTCCTTACCATGTTGGTATGTTCATTTTAAGAAATCAATTATGTTTTATAGAATCATTAAACCTATATTATCAATCTTGAAATAGTTTAATTTCCATCCACTGTTTTTTTTCATGACAAGTTATCAATTTACCAACTTAAAGGTTTTTAGTATTTTTCTCGCTGTTTTTTTCCACTGTATGCAATAGGATTATAGTTTCTTCATGTATACTAAATGGAAGACAAATGCTGAGAAAAAAAAAAAAACATGAAGTAACTATCTAGGTTAGATTTTCTGCATAGTATAATGATAAATTCTGGCTAGATTTTAAAAAGCTAGTATGCGTCTCCTCTAAATCTCCAAATCTCAAGTTAAAAATATTCATTTTTATAATTGTTTAATAATATACTTTACACTTACAATTCCTCCTTTCATGTGCTATTATAAAAGTTTATTTTCTCTGGAATATTCTCAAGAATAATATTAAATCCTTAAAAACTCCTTAAAAATAATTGATTAGAAATAATTCATTAGGAATAATGATCTAGTATAAGAATTCTTGCATAAACTTGGTATTCTCTAAATCTCAATTTATTTGTACCCATTTTATGTTGCTATTTCTCATTTGTAATTAGTTATAAAAAATTTTATTTCTCCAAGTTACTTTTTGGTCTCCTACATGTTTTGGATTTTAGAATTCATAATGTGTTTACATTTACTTAGCCCCTGCAGAAACTGTTCAAAATTCAGCTCCCAATTTCAATAACACATGAGTATTTTACAGTTAGTCCTTGTTAAATAGAAAACAGGAGGATAGAGATGCTTTTCTGTTCAGATATTTAAAATTATTTGCTGATACTTAGTCACACAGGGTAAAAATACAGCTTCAAACAAAGAGATGAATCGAGGTCCTAGTAATTGAAAGTTCATCTCCTACTTGTTGGTTCAGTAGATTGATGACAGATAACCTACTCTGACAATTTCCACTGGTATGTCTTCCTTGCCATCTATTTGGATTCGTATTTGTTATAATTAGTATATGGTTACCATCACATAACAGTGCTTTGTTCAAAGAAACAGTACTCTCATTGATTTCCCAACTCACAATTACATAAGGAGAAGGAAAAGACACCAACCAATTAACAGATTACAAAAAGAAAAGGTCAAAGTATTTTCTAATTTATAGATTTTCACAAGATTCTTTTCTTTCCCCTATTACAGTTTCGTAATATTTTCCTTTGGCATTTGTTCTAGAAAATAGGGTTTGTTTGTTTTTTTCTCCTTCTTAAAGATTTTTGAAAAAGCTTTCTTTATAGTAACCAATGCTTTCTCTTCTGGGATAGATAAGAAAATATTTTTCACCTACTTTGTGGAGTCATTTTTAGTCCCAAGTAAATGCTGGCTATCTGAAAACATAAACTTTTACTTAGTAATCTCCCACAGATGAATATGCAAGCTTACCTTCTGTATTTTCTGTAGTACTGTAGCTAAAGTTAGAATTCTTCTCTCTCTTGCCCTCTAGTGCAGCTTGTCAATATAACATTGCTTATCCTTCATGCCTCCTTCAGAGGGTTTATCTGTTTAGTGCAACAATTGTGTCTTTTGTTGGTGCTTACTGCTTATACTCCACCCATAGCAGAAAAGGACCAAAAGATAATGAAATGAGATAGTGAAAGGCAAAAGAGACTGTGCAGAGAAAAGGTACTGAGTAGGGGGCTGGGGATGCAGGTTGAAAGAAAACTGTGCCACTCTTTCTTTCTAAGATTGCTGCTGCTTAAAAATAAATAAATAAATAAATAAATAAATAAACCAGACCGATCCTGAACTGTCTGTCTGAGTCCACTTGGAAGGATGAAGGGAACAAAGAGTGTGAGATTGTGGAAGGAAACAGGACCTTATCTTTCCTTGCTGTTACATGTCCCACTATACCCAAAAGCAACAGATTTCAACTGCAAAATTATGAGGATAAAATGTTATGTTTGTATAATCTGTGCTTTTTTTTTGGATGAGTGTTGATTTTTAAATAAAAGTAAATATGTAAGTGTTACAGTTTCTCTTTCTTTGATTTATATGCCTATTATCTCAGTTCCTTTTTATTTGAAATCTATAATCTCCAGTCATTGCTAAAATATATGGATATTTAGTGACACCATGAATATAGTTTTTATCAGCCTTAAAAACAAGAAAAAAATCCTATTGTCAAGATGTTTCTCGCTCCCTTTCATCTTTATTTCAATCCAAATCAATCATTTATAATACCCTTGACTATGTTCCAAATTGAGCTGGTATGAATAAAATACTGAGCTTACATAATGAATGACATAAACTAAAAACTAATGTTAGTAGAGAAAGTTGCACTAAGCTAAAGTAATTATGCTTTTACCATCTACTACAGCATTGATTCTGCATATCTCTCTCATTTCCTGAAAATAGCTAAGCTGAAAGGTAGAACAAAACACAGACCACAGAATAATTCAAGTCAATGGGAGCACCAAATTTTAGCTACTTAGGTAGTTTGATTAGGAGGAAGTTTTAATTCATAAATTATCTTAAATAACAGGAAAATTTTATATATACCATGTGGTACTAGGGGTAAACCATTTTCTTTAGACTAAGACTAAATTAAACATAACGGAAAGGATAATAAAATCACTTGGGACTGATAATTTCTAGATTACATTCATGGCCTCTAAACAATTCATTTAAATTATAACTTGTTTTTCAAGAAAGTAGTTTGAATCCAAGTAATCAAAATGAAGGGCTTCTTAATCTAAATACTAGTATATAGACATATAAAATGTGTTTATGCACATTCTTTTCAGTTTGATTTTTTAAAGCCACAACTGGCATTTTTTTTAAAGATTTATTTATTTATACATACAGGCCATAGATGCAGGGGCAGTGAGAGGATTCACCAGGAACAGAGTGGGGAGAAGAACAGACAGATCAAGGAAGTACACTACTGAGGGGAGCAACCTCAAAGACAGGAGAGGTCTGCTGCACCATGTGGGCCACCTCCACACTGAAGCGGCTGCGCTAGCTTGCAGTGCCATGTCCTAACCTGTTGTACCACCAGGGAGGGCCCCTCAGTTTGATATTTTAAGGCAAAGGTGTTTGTTGATCTTTAGCCAGATGTGCAGGAAACAGTTTCAAGTAAGGAGATGAATCAAGGAGATACACACATACACAATGATATTTATATGCAGGATACAGATAATTGTATGTGCACGCACACACATATACATTCACACATTCACCCAGGCCAAATACTCTCTTGTTGTAGGGAACAATTCTATGTATTGTGGATGATTAACAGCATCTCTCAACTCTACATACTAAATTCCAGTAGCACTCTCCATACAACTCGTGACAAACAAAAGTGTTTTGCAGCTATTGATAAATATCCTTGAGGGGAGTAGTATGGCTGCAACACCTTCCCATGGTGGAGAATCACTGATCTAAACCAAAATTTTCACCTCTCTTAGCAATAATATAGTGATGGAAAAAAAAAAAAAAGGCAGTATCTGAAATGAATGATGATGATCACATGCTATACTAAACACTGTGCTTTATTATCTCTCCACAAATTGATATGAAATTTTTTATGTTAATTTATAGGTAAGCAAACTAAAATAATGGAAATTTGTAGTAGCTTCAACATCAAAGAGTAACAGAAAAGGACAAAAATTGAACACAGATCCAGTAGATTACAAAAGCCATAATTTCCCAACTACCTACATTTTAATAAGTCAATGCTTATCATTCCCTGTGTGCCAAATATTAAGACAATTTCCAATTATATGTGATAAGTCATTCCTTGGTATTTTCATTGTCATTTTCAAAAACAACAACAATCTAAGCAATTTCAAATTACTTAGCCAATGTCATTACTAACTAGATACTTCATCCTGATTATATCCCAGCATATCAGCCACTACCCTAAGTTCTCAGGTATAATATTAATCAGGAAGGATAGAATATTTGCTTCAACTGATACCTTTCATTGTGCTAATACCCAAATTAAGAAGCTAATGTAGGACATACTTACACTGCAAATAAAATGATCAGTGTAAGAAGCTTAAAATAAAACATGATCCCAACGTTTTTATGTAAAAATATTCCATCACCTCTGCTTCATGACCCAGAATTTGTGATGTAAATAATTTACAATAATATAAGTGAGATATCACCTGGTGTACTTGGACCAGCGATAAATTTAGTATAAAAAATGAGTGGCGAAGCCTGTAATGAGTTGCAGAGGAGAAAGGTTATTGTAACCATAGAATGGCAAACTGAAATTCTGCTCCTCTTTTATTTGACATTGCCTCTTCCCCATCACCTATAAATGATATTATTGAGAGACATTTGGATTCAGGATACACTCAGTCATCTATTAAGAGTCAGCTTTTCTTTTAAGTTGTTAAAATGACATAGGATAATATATAGAGTATGCATATATATATATATATATATATATATATATACTTGCTCATGGCTTATTATTGTATTTTCTATAAACAGTTCAGCAAATGGAGCCTCATCTCTATGCAGCATTCACTTCATACTATGCATTGACCCAAATACAGAATTAAATGTAGTATTATAATTCATTCATTCATTATCCAACATATTCAAGGAATGTTTACTGAGTACCAAATATGGGGGTAGGAGACATGGCAAGTGATCAGGTTACAAAGAGAACTAAGACATGTTTCCTACTTACAAGGATACTACTATATTAATTCAAGGATATACATTTTTCCAAATACGTTCACTGTATAATTCCTCTAATCTTTACAGCAACCAAAAGTGAGAAAGTTAGGAATAGGATGCATTATTTTTCAGAGATATATGGTAAATGAGAATCCTATTACACTAGACTTTATTTTTAGTGTGTATGAAATTATATATATAATGCATATGTATGTGCGTATATGTGTATGTATACATATATGAGAGACATTTTTATTTGACTACAAAACTAAAAATAAGGTTCTGCTCCTGGAAAATATCTTACATGAAAATGTCTTACACAGGTAAGACAATAACCAAATATCACTATAATTAATTTTACTCTTTTTTCCTGAGGATGGCACCACTATTTACATATTTCTACTGAACCCTTATCCAATGCAATGACCTTCTGAAGATTGTGTACTGTATATACATCAAGATGAAGACAGCAAACAAGAAGTCAAAAGAAAACATAAGACCCATTAGTCACCCGAGCTTTAGAGATTCTGCCTGCTTTTTAAGTGACTACTTATTCAAACTATGGAAACCCAAAGTGACATACATTTAAACTTAAACACAGCTTTCAAGTAGAGAAATTCATGTTCATCCCTATATTTTCTAGTATTTTAATCAAATACAGAACAAGTAGAAAAAGAACAGTCATTTTTAAATACTGTTTCATTAATTCAAAATTCTAGAACAAGTTCAAAGAAGAGGTATGCTAACACATATATCACAGAATTTCACATTAATAAGAACCTTAGCAATTATGTAGTCTAATTGCTCTTGAATAATTTTAACTATGTGGACATGCATTTAAAGTAATTGCTCAAAGAAAATCTATAGGACACAAAAACACAACATGCAAGACCAAAATTTCTCTGCAAACAGAGGCCCACTGTTTACATTCTCCTTCCTTCATTCTTTCCCTTCCCAGAGTAGGGCTACAGAAATCCTTGTCTTCAAGGAAACAATTTTGATGTCAGGGACACATCTAAGTTCATAGGGCTACAGAAATCCTTGTCTTCAAGGAAGCAATTTTGACGTCGGGGACACATCTGAGTTCATCCATTATGCAGACTGTGACTGAAGTCAACCTCTCGTGAAGTTCACAATACTAGTAATAATGAATATTTATTCAGTCTGTTGCAAATCTGCTATTGGGGACTCTGTGCCTAAAGGTAAGTACAGAGTGCTTCCTATCTCACCAGAGACAAAGTGAGAACAGTCCGAATCATGACAAACATCCTTTTTTTATAATCTATGTTCAAGGTCCTAGAATAATCTTAAGGTCTGAAAGTTGTCTCAAAGTATAAAAAATCAAAAATTGATCCAGAAAGATGTGAGCATACAGCTGCCTTCCCATACTTTATATTTCTTGGGTGGGTTACTATCCATCTGATTATTTTAAAATTAAATTATCCAACTGATACAAATATTAGTGTTCCTCTCCCCAGTGAGGAATAGTCATGTACACAGCTGAGGAAAACACACACACACAAACAGCAAGTCAGACAAAACACAATTGCAATACATACCCTGTCATTTTGATTATGTTTGTTTTAGCCCTCTCCAAAAACGAGTTAGATTTCTTTTTGGACAGTTGTGTATAGGCAAACCTCCACAACTGGCATCAGAGGTGCAGGGAGTGAATATGAAGTTGTACTACTAATTAAAACTTCTTTTTGAGTAAGAGCAAAACATACTTGTAGGTGGTTGCATTCTGACACACTCTAAAACTTGTTCTTTACAACTTGTTAGTAATGGCATTTCCATAGTGTAGTAGTTATCACATTTGCCTCTCACAAATTGTTCATAACACCAAACCCAGCTATGAACTGAGTGAAATGTCAGTTCTATTGCTGCAAGATACTCCTGTGTGTGTGTGCGCATTGTGCATCTCCATCTGACGTTTACATGATTTCACATTTAATTACAACTCTCATATGGTATCTTTTGATCAAATTATACCAGTAATTAGAAATACATTTTCTTCCCCAACATTAAGTAAAGAAAAAATATTTTAAAGACCTTAAAGATAATAATTTCCTTTGTTATCCGGCAGCTCAAACCCTAA
>NW_004567107.1:57342720-57367326 GCF_000260355.1 Condylura cristata | reverse complement strand
GGGAAAGAAGGGGGTGGGGGAGGGGAGGGAAAGGGAAAAAAAGGCAATTAAGCTAATGCAAGTTGGGTGTCACAAGGTTATAGATATTTCAAGAGCTGAGCAATTTACCGTCTGGAAAAGTAGAAGAGCTCTTGCATAAAATGTCCCCCAGTTCAGATTTATTATGCTTTTAGTTGTGTTATATGTGATACAATTAGCAGGAGGTGCCAATAAGGCGTTCTCTCAAGGACGTGGTCATCCCGTGCCATCTGTTATTAATTGCATTGTCCTTTCCACATCCAGCTAGAGGGGAAAAAGTTCTCCGAGAAACACCTGCAAATTCTCACCACACAATGACTAGAATTTAAAAATGCTTAAACAAAGAAAAGAAGGATAGGTCAGATCTCTAAAAACTGCCCACCCCGAATTGAAGAAGAAAGAAAAATATATAATGAATCCTGATACAATAAAATTCTCAGTTACTGAGAATGACTGTCATTATATCCTGCTACCGTGGTAGCTTTGCAGGCTACAAAATATACGACATACATAAATAAGAATGAATAATTATCACAATGTCCTAGAAATGCAGCCATTTTCTATGGGGTTTAGTGAAGATACAGATATTTAGAGTTTTTATAAAGAAAAAAAACCGAAGATTAAAAATTGGGAGTTTTGTTTTGTTTTTTACATTTTAGCATTTGGAGTGATTTGTATCAGTTCTAAGAATCCAGTTCAGAAAATTAATATTCCTATAATTTTGCAAACATTCAATTTGGCACCTATTTTCATATATGTAATTGCAAAACTATGAATCATTAAAGGAAGCTATTAATATACAAACCGCTACTATAATGACTTAAACTAATTTCAGAAATACTAACTTACTTTGACCCATCAGTGCTGCCTGTTCTTTTTTTCTGATTTCCACTCTTCACTGGAATCTTTCAGGCAGGCAACTGCTACAGCCAGTCTTGTTTTCAGTTCTCTTGTTTGACCAGGAATGAATACTCCCGATGCTACAGAGTGAAGCTTTAAAGCATTTCACAGGAATGTTTTAAAACTCCTTTATGACCAGTAATCTAAAGTATGTTTAACAATAGCACTGAAATTCTTTTAATGGACTGAGGTTGGGAAGAATTTTCAAGGAAATAAACACGATATAACTAATACTTTCCTGGAAGAAAAACAAAAGTGTTATGTAGTCTAAGTACCTACAGTTTGCTTGACAGTTAAATTACTGACCACATCTTATGTGAATAGTTGTATCAAATTCAACTAAATTCTATTTCCTGAAACTTGGCAAGGGAAAATAAAACCTTCCTCAAAAGTGTATCAAGAACGATGGCTCATATAAGAAAATGTAATAGCAGGAAAAACACAGATTGTCAGATTCTAAATTAGTAAAGTGTTCTATGCCTGTAATATTGTTATATTAAAAATCTGTAATAAAATTAATGCATGTATCGAAAAATCAAATAATGAAAGATTTTTTAAAAATTCAGTTACAATTGATTCTTTTATTGAAAGAGGTAATTCCCTTGCACCAGCATCCTCAGAACTCCTCACTTCTGTGTACTAAGCATACATTTCTGTTGAGCATATTGATTATCTTTATCTTCTCATTTTTTTTGAGATGTTTCATTTTGCTCTCAGCTTTTAAGATATGCACTTGCGATAAAGCATACATTGTATGAAAATGAAGAATTGTGTAAAAAACAAAATTAAAAATAAAAATACGCAACTGCTGCCACAATTTCTGCCAATTATTTTTTACATTTAAATCATAATTTAATAGTACATTGCTAAATTAATCTGAAGAGCTAGAATAACCACTGCCCAATGAATATAACAGATAAAAGTTTTCCATTCTCATAATCTGTATCTTAGATATATTTTATTAAACTGCATGCTTAAACTACTTTATACTGCAATTGTCATTCCTTCAGAAAAGGTTCTATTTATTCTTTATATTATTAAAAAAGGTAAAGGATATCAGAATAAAATATTTAATGCATGAAAAAGCTGCTTGAGTCAGTAATGACATTAATGCTCTCTAAATAATTATTTTATTACCATGAACCCTGCAGCTATCAATCAAATACCAAACCACTGAATTTGGTTTCCTGCACTCTTCTTTACTTTCATGTTTTTGTCCTGTAGCTATTTAGTACTACTTTTAGTTGACAGCATATCCCACCAAGTACCTGAAGTGTCCTAGAACTGAATTAGTATAGACTGAGTATGAGTCTCCCCTAGGGAAGACATTAGAGAAACCTGAAAAATTGTTCTCCTAAGACACAGACTTTAGGTTCTTAGTTTTAGAGGCACTGAATCTTAGACTATCCTCTGAATAGTATATCTGAAAAAAATGTGTGTTTTATTTAGTCAGCATAGATCAGTATGAGATAATATACCATGACTGTCAAAAATGCTAATGTGGTCTTAAGCAGTATTCATAAAGGTGAAGCAGACCTTTGACATATGCAAACTTAATATGCCTGCATTAGCAATTCAGATGTGAGTTCAGGGAAGTATATGATATGTAAACTTCAAAGGCAATAACAACACCTACCCAATAAGAATTAAGTGAATAATATATTCAAGGTCCTTAATCTTATTGGATGCTATTTTGTATACAGGAGTCTAATTTACCAAATTTTAATTTTTAGTAAATTTTTTTAACTCTTAGTAATTTTTTAAAGATTTATTTATGCATACATACTGGGGGTACAGGCTAGAAGTACATGGGCTCTGAGAGGATTCACCAGAGTCAGAGGGAGAAACAGAACAGGTAGATTGATGAAGTACACTGCTGAGGGGAACAGCAGGCAAGACAGGAGAGGTCTGCCGCGCCATGTGGGTCACCTTGGGTCAGGGTATCAAACTCACACTGAAGTGGCTTTGGATAGCTGCAGTGCTGGCTTTAAGCCCCAGTGCCACCAGGGAGGACCAACTCTTAGTAAATTTTTAAGGTCTTACCCATATCTTTTAAGGATAAGAAGTTTCATCTCATAGAATCCAGAAAAAAACAAAGACAATATAGTAAGGAAGAAGAGAGTTTTGTCAAAGCCCTGTTTTTCCTTTAGGACAAAGATTTGAGGCCTAACTCTTTTGGAGACTAAATTCAAATCCTTAGGCTAGTGACATAACCAATATGGACCTTGTTTTCTATGTTCAATTTTCCTGCCTTACTACACAGAAATTCTTGATCACACTCAGCTCAGAGACATTACAAATATCAAACAAGCAATAGCATAGTAGGCATAATATAGTAAGCCCCTCATATATATATTTGTGTGTGTGTGTGTGTGCGAAATTTTCCTGGATCTTCTGCTTCATTTTTCAGTTAAAACAAAAGTACAAATTGTTAAAAAAAAATTATCTTTATTTATACTCAAGCATTGAAAGATCCTTGTTTCTTTGCTTTTCCAAATAATCTATTTCCTGTTTTTTTGGAGCTTCCTCACTTCACCATTGGCTCCTTTATTTGTAATTGGTAACTTTCAAAACTCCTATCATCACCCCTCTTCAAATAAGTTGTGTACAATCTACTTACTTCTTCTGTACAGTATTAAATAGTTTACAATTTGAAACCAGCAAAATTCTACTAAAGAAAAATAATTTCTATGTCTGAAAAACTTCACATATTTCAAGACATTTTTTTCTTAACTTTCAGTTTTTGAGTCACAAAATTTCCAGATTATTTTGGGACAAATCTATATAATTTTACTTTGTACTCCCCAAGTTAGAAAATTCTTTGATGTGTCTACCCTATTATGATGGTGGTTGGCATCTGGTAAAGGATGACCTAAAAGTTAGCGTGCGACTTTAGATTAGGACAAATGTCTATATATGACTTTGATATTTAGAATAAAAAGAAATGAGTCTGAAGAACCATCATAGTCATATTTTTCTACCAAAGGCAATACATAAACTTAGTATTTTGATGTGAATTACATTAGCAATGTTCTTCAAATAAATTTAACAGAAGATATTAAAATTTAAATGTAATCATAAAAGGCTCAAATAACAAAAACAGTACTGAGTAAAAAGGAGAGAAATGGAGGCTTCACATCACTTTATTATAAAGTAACAGAAATTAAAACAATATGGCATAGGAACAAAATTAGACAAATATATCAATGCAGGACAGCCAAAAGCTCAGAAATAAATCCAGGTATATGTCAATAAAGGAGCCATGACCATAAAATGGTAACAAGAAAATCTAACAAATGGTGCAGGGCAGCCACTTGTAAAAGAATGAAATTTGATCACTCTCTATGCACAAAATAAACTCAAAATGGATTAACAACATATAAAAAACAAGCAATAATAAAATATATAGAAGAAAATGTTGATGATACATTTTGTGGTATCATTGTCTTGGACACCCAAATACTATGGCAAGGGGAAAAAATAAGCAATTGGGGTTACCTCAAATTAAAACCCAGTTACAAGCCATCCTGATAGCCTAGGGGTTAAGCCTCAGAGCTACCACCAAGGTGGCCTAAGTTCAATCCCTGTCCAGGGAGCTAGCCCCCACATCTCAGCAGACCTCTCCTTCCTTACCCGCTGTACCCCTTATCAGTGTATTTCAGTAAATCTGCCTTTTTTACTCCCCAATTTGTCTCTTTGTCTCTGCTGAATATGCTCACCTCTACCCTCCCACAGCCCTGACCTATACCCAAGTTCTTCTAATGCAAAACTAAATAAAATCTTAAAAAAGTTTGGCCCTTAAAGGATTTGGTTAAAAAAAAAAGATATCCCATATTTATTCAATATAGCAATAAAAAAAACAAACAACTCAGAATAAATGAACAGCAAACCTGAACAGAAAAATCACTACAGGATAGTCAGAGAGATAACAGATACATAGAAAAATGTTTACTGTCAATTTTAATAAGGGAGATGCAACTCAAAACCACAAGGATTTATCAGTTCACACCTGTAAAAATAATATGGAAAAGACCCCCAGCAACAAGTGCTGGAGATGATGTGGAGAAAGAGGAACCCTGCATTGCTTGAGACAATGTAAACTACACAGTCATTTTGGAAAGCAATCTGGACTAACCTTAACAAAGAAAATAGAAATATCACACAAGGTAGAAATCCCAGTTTGAGACAGCAACTTAATATGCTTTACAATGTTGGTTGCAGCATTATTTATAATAGTTAGGCCATGGAAACAACCTAAGTGCCCACTGAGAGAATTTTAGGTCAAGAAGAAGAGGTACATACATATAATGGAATAGTATCCACCCATAAAGAAAAAGGTTCTATTTACAGCAAAATGGAAGGATTTTTAGGGAATTGTGCATCATAAAGCAAGTCAGAATGACAAAGACAAATACCGGACACATGCATAGCAGATAATTCAACAAAGCAAAATACCTATAACAACTACCAGACACTAATGAACAAAGTAAGGCTTCTGAGGCTAAGAAGAGATGAGGAGGGTGAAAGAGGAAGAAGGGTAGGGGGAGTGGAAAAACACAATGGAGGGGGGTGGGAATTACTACACCAAAAGGAAAGCATGACAAGATAATGCTCATCACCCTCAGTATGAAATTCCTTGTAAGTCTTCTGGCATAGATGAATACAGAGTGGACGAGTGGACGAGAGTGGGAGTGGGTGGCAGAAATCTGAAATATTCACTAGATGGAAAGTCACTTTGTTTCAAAAGTAAGGTTTCACTGGTTTACTTAACAACAGCAAAACCAAAAAGCCCCGCAGGCAGAAATACTTGCATTATAGGAGTCTACTGTCTGATCTAGCATTATAGCAAATTCAGCAAGAGCTTATTAATCAAACTATCTATTGATTTATATTGTCTGTGATGTATTACTGTGGGTATGTTATTTTTAAGAATGAATCCCTACAAAAGGGAAAAAAAAAGACAAAAACAAAATATAATGGAAGGAAGGCAACAGCAGGATTGTACCTGAAAGGGGATAAAGAAGTTACAAGTTGGATTGTTTTTGTGATGACACTGGTTTTAATGAGCAGAATGTCTGTGTCTCTGGCTGTTCTCTATGGGCTAAGGGGACAGTCAGTAGAAAGGAGAAGGGAAAAGAAAGCAATTCAGTGTTCCTTAAATTTGCCTTTTACTAAGAATTCCTTGGATCATTTGTTTAAAAGACAGATTTCTAGATGAGAAATCACATGTGCTTTTAACAAGGAAAAAAATAAATAAATGAAGAAGGAAAGGAATGTCTCTGGCCTACATAAAAAGACTGTTTAAGGACAAGGTAAAGACTAACACAGGAGAAGTAAAAGAGATCAATCAGTCCATTAACATGGAAGGAGCAAGTGAAATAATGTGCCACAATGAGCGTGCCACAAGGGAACAGAGGGGAAGACCTCTCTGTTAACACAGAATAGAGCAAGCAGCTTGACACCAGAAATACACTGAGATGAACAGAAATGAAATAGATCATGTCCCTATTTCTAGCCTTACCCATACACAAAACCCTAATCATAATTCCTTCCACAATAACCCCTCATTCTAACCTCGACAGAAATGCCAGCTTCCTGAATTGGAACGCTGATTCCCAAACAGATGTCAGACATTAGCCACTGGCCTTAGCTGCCATCAATATTAATCAGCTAATCTTAACATTAGTAAAATATATGCATCTTAAGGTTGAACTTGTGCTACTATTATGTGAAGGACAATTATTAGCAAATTCAAATAACTAGGATGATGTCAGCACATATATTGTCAACTCAAACAATCTTTTAAGAAAACACAGATGTCTTTCCTGCTTTATTAAGGACAGTATTGTCAGAGTTTGTATGCTTGAATTTGGCAAATTGGTAATGGTACATGAATATATCAATCAGTATGAACAGAGGCTTTTCTTAAGCTATTATCTTTTATAATCAATAGCTTCTTAATTACTAATTTCTAATGGTTATTATGATTCAAGAGTTCTAAAATTTATAACAAGTATATGTACATTTGCACAAAATTTGCTAACCATTTTTGTACTGGCTGGATTTTTAAATTTTTATTGGTAACTGGGCAAGTTTCAATAAAATTAATTTACTTAAGAAAACAAAACCATTTTGTGGCACAGGAACGGGAAATTATTTTTTTTTCTTAATTTTGACTTTAGCTTTTCATCTGATCTACCATGTCAAGTCCACAACAAAAGGTCCTATTATTTTCTCTAAATTTTGTACCTTCACATCTCTTCATACACAACCACAAATTTATCCATAAAAATTAAGCATTCATCAGCACTTTTGTGGTTCTTGCTGCAAAGGGTAACAATAATCATAGTAGATTATTTCTGCTCATGAGTCCCCATGTGTCAAATCCAGATGCAATTATCAGACCCACCCCTTAGTAACTGGACAATGTAAATATCATATATTTGGAACTTCAAAACATAATGTAATCACAGTTGCATTCATTCACTTAAATACATACCAAATGCCTATTATGTGATAGGTATTGCACTAGATTCTGAGAATACATCATAAATCAAGTTAGATAAAGCCCCTGCCTTTAAAGAACTTATAGAAAGAACATGAGTTAAAGATAAAGGCAGCCTTGATAGCAACTATTTGGAATGTCAGTTTTATAGACTTGAGCATTAGTCTTTACTAGTGATAATGTAAGGAAAAGGTAGGTATAGGGTATGGGAACAAAATTTGCATCATGGGAAGCAAAAAGAAGTAAGATGTTAATAGCTTCGAGTAAAGAAAAGTACATATACGATGATGATGGTAGATAATGCATAGTCATAAGGCCTTTTTCAGTCTCAGGCAAATTTGCTCAAATCAGAACAGGTTTTGAAATAAAATAAAGGTCAAGTTATAAGGGAAAGGACAGAGTGAGGAAGGTTTTGGGTTCTCTGCCATAGTGAAGTTTGGGGCCTCCCATGGTTTTCACTTATGCTAAAAATGCAGCCTCAATTACCAGAGTGATAATTGAGAATTGGTTTTATCCATAAACATTGCAAGATTCATTAAGAATGGCCATAGTCACAGGATGGTAGCAATGCTAATTTTGGTCCAAGAATACAGCAAAAGATAATGGGCTATCTACAGAGTGTGTCACCTACATCTGTGTACCTAGTAGAATATTTAGAATTGATAAACACACTGTGACTTTGCCATTGTTTTCTTTTCTTTCCATTATATAATAAATTTGATTTCCAAGTGAAATACACAGATTGTAAGAGAAAGAGAAACTTGGGATTCCCCAGGCAGTAAGAAAGCAAAGGCTTATGTAACACTAATTCATTACACAAATGCCAATAGCATATGCTAGTCTGGAGGTATTTCATTTATAAATAAGTATATTATTTCTACATTGATTTTGGCTGTCGCTGTTGTTACTTTTAACTTACTCCCAAACTGGTAACCTTCCCCAGAGGGAAATACTCAGTAACAGTACACTTTCTCTGAGGAATATTTGCTTTCTCTAATAAATATCCTGATATATTCAATGTAGAATAATAGGCAGATACATAACAAGGCAAATGGGATAAGTTATAATATATGGTATGGACATTAGTCAAAGCCTAAATATAATTATAATTCAAAAGTTCTGAAAAAATAGAGAATCAAGTAATTTAACTTACCTATTCTACTAAGTGCCACTCGTCTTGCCTATGTTTTCATAAAAGTGCCACATTATAGATGGTTAGAAAACTTAATTTTCTGAGAGGGACAAGAGCAATATTCGGAACTATTTCTGCTCTCTGCATTCTTTATTGAAGTATCTCACAGTCATCTCTGTGTGGGATGTTTCTAAGAATGCAGTTATACATAATAAAAGATTATGTAGACCAAATTTTACAAAATGGAGAACATAAAAGGTGACTTCTTAGTTCACCCCAAAATATTTAAAAATCACAGATGAAAAAAATACTTATTTGACTTTTTGACTTTTTCCAGAGAAAAACATTTAAATTTACTTGCAATTTTTTTCCTTCAGGGACACAGGAAAGTGATCTGTATGAACTAGAAATAAAGAAATACCCCCTAGAAAAAACTAAGTACAAAAAATGCCAGATTTGGAAAGTCAACTGAAACTAGAAGAACTAAACAGGTACTTAACAATACCCTGTCTGTACATGTCACTGTGCCAGACGAATGGAAGAAACTGATTTGTTTCTCACCCACCACTAGGATTTCTATCTTTTGGATTGGAAACACATGGACTCAAATATACACTTAGTACTATTAAGTAAGCATGCATGCATAGGTTTACTTAATCATATTTAATCAGTACTAACTATGTATCTGGCACTGTGCTAGACTACCGGAAAGAAATATGACTAAGGAAGCCATGTATCATCACTTATTGGAGGCTAAACTATAATTAACGCACAGTCAACAAATCACATAAACACATGACTGAAGGCATACATGAATTTATCTCCTATGTCTTCTCAGATTCCATCAGAGTAAGATAAACTATTATAAACCTAAGGCTAGAAAATAACATAAAACAGAAGTAAATTATTCCCATACTTCAGAAGACAGAAAGCACAGGAAGAAGGTATGACTAGCTTAAAGAGCAGAAGAGATAGTAATAAATGCCATTTAGGGCAAAAGAAGGGACAAGGGACATGCTTTCTCCTCTTGGGGGAAATTGATCTGGAGAGGTTCACGTCATTGACCCACTTGAGGTCAGATTTCAGGAGCAAGGCTGAAAACAGAGATGAAATGAACAGCTAAAAATGCAGCATATTAACTCATAGTTCCATAACCTCCCTCTAGAATCCTGGAGGCTGGGCAGAATTGTCTCTATTACATGACCCAACCACCATCTAACCAAAACACACTCAGAAGGTGAAATGGAGTATTATTTGAAAATAAACTAAATGGTGAAAAATATATAGTAAAAAAAACAGCACTTTTAATTCCACCAGTGAAAGGGCTAACTTAAAAACCTGTCACTCTATAGCATAGACACACACACACACAAAGCTCACATCAGGAAAATGCCCAATATGATAGAAGAAACCCACAAAAAAGTAGAATTTTTCAAAGCCTGTTAACACAATAGCAAATTCATACCTAGATCTTCAATGACCTCAAAAGAAGAGATGAAACTGCGGTCATGAAAATTCAATTTTAAGAGAAATACTCAAAGAGGAAAGAGAAGAGAAATTAAAATAAAGTCGGTGACAAGTTTAGAAGATATAGTCAGGGTGATATTCTGAAAATAAATATAAAATATAAGAAAAAACATAAATCAATGGAGATAGTCTACCACCTAAATGATAGGAGTTCTGAAAAGAGCAAATAAACAAAGGAGAACAGAGTAATTATATATGAAATAAAAGTAACGTGCAAAAAAATCCTTGCAAATAAATAAGTTGTACTTTAGAGTAACAGGACCTATCATGAATTTGACACAATAAGTGAAAAAAAAATCCACAATAATGTTCATCATTGCTAAATTTCAAGACCTCAAGTTTAAAAAGGAATTCCTAAAATATTGCATAAGTGGGGGGGGGAGAGTTTGTGCTCAAACAGTTGAGTATTCTGCAGAAAAATCACTTTTAACTCAAGCTTTCTATATTAACTTTTCTCACAATAATGTCCCTTATAAGTTATGTCATAATGCAGTGGCTTATAACAAAGCATTTTTCACCCATGCTTGCAGATTATTTAGGGTTGAATTAGTCTTCAGCAGGCTTACCTCACACATCTCTAGTGTTTGAGGTGAGCAGGTTACTCAAAGTATTTTCTCTCAAACTTGAAGAAGGAAACCCTGGGAGCAAGCGAAAGTCCTTTGCTAGAGTCACCTCCTATACAACATTACTGGCCAAATCAAGGCACATGACCAAGCACTGAATCAGTGAGCACTGAATTCAGTGAGAAATAAACTTTGTCTCTAGTGAAAGGAACTGCAAGACACATCATGGAAAGTTGAATACACTGAGATAAGAATCATTGATAACCAGTGGCATTTATCTTACTAGGTGAAATAGGAAGTTATGACAGCTCTCCAAAAGGATCTCAAAGTGTAGTTTGATCATCAACAGCATCACCTAGAACTAGTTAAAAAAAAAAAAAGAAAGGAAATTGACTCTCCTTACCCCAGAAACACTCAATCAGAAATTCGAAGAGTGGAACTTTACAAAAAATATATGTTTTAACAAGACCCCTTGGTGATTCTGATACACACCAAAGATTGTAAAGAAGTTGCATTATAGCAAAAAGAAAAAAAAGGAGAATGGATTGAGAAAGAAAGGAATATGACACATAAAATGTGAAAGATACATCACATCCATGTCCAACTTCCTACTAATCCTACTCTCCCTCTCCAGCCAGGATCAGCTTTCTAGAGACAGGACAATGGTCTTTTTTTTTTTTTTTTTCCCCTGCCAGGGCTCTTAATGAGTCAGCAATCCTGCTTCTGTCTCATTAGATAAATGTTCAGATTGAAAGTCCTATACTCTTTCTTATGCAGATTTTTCTAAAGTGTAAATACATTGGGATTGAGGAAAGAAGTTCATTTGCCATAAGGCAAACTAGATACAGAAGACATTTTGATTGTCCTGACTCCTCTATCCATCCCTGTGTTCTAATATACATGTAATTATCACCTTGAAATCCCAATAAATAATGTGATGGTTGACAGATATATTTTTAATTTATAATAGTGCAACAAAAACAATGAAGAAAATATTCAAACTGTTCCACAAAGGTAGAGTTTCATTTGGTAATTTTCGTCCACTCAATTAATATATATATTTGGAATATGATATAGTTTTAGACATTGCAAAAAATGAGGTAAAATATGAACATTATTCATGCACAGAAAAATGACATTAGTTAAATAACTATAAATACTACTAAAGTACAATTATAGTATAAAATTGAGAGCTAGAAGGAAACTAACACTTATTCCTGCTCAATGTTTCCAAATTAATGCTGACAAAAAATAACTATTAAACTTCAACAACATGCAGAATATTTTAAATTAGAGGTATCATGTTGTTTTGTGAAATTCTATCATCTACTGAAGGGTGATAATTATCATGATTTCATGAAAGGCCTACGTGCAATGTGATCTGTGAAGAGTTAGAGCAGCTAATAGGAAATCTAAGGCACTCTGATATTCAGGAAAGAATAAGACATAGTTGGAAGGCTTTGGATCCAACACTGGTAGGGATAGATACAAGAAAGACTGGCAAGGAGAAAGTGTACAGCAAGAAAATTAAGTACCAGAGAATACTTTTGTCTTCAATGCAATTTTTATCCAATCACCCATATCTATGTCCTATATATATAATTATTGGGGAAAACCAGAGTGAGGAGGAAAGGGGGGAATTCTTCGTATATATATGACTGCCACAAAAAAAATCACCAATTTGCAGTCACAGATAGGATGACTGCTTGAATCCATCACCAGCAAGATATCTAAAACCCTCTTATTATGGGGGTGGGAGGAGATTGAGTTGTAAAAAGATACTCACATTTCTAAACATGGAAGATGTAGGTATTTGGCAGATACTAATGTTAAGTTTCCTAACTTATCTCCAACAGTAAAAATGTTCAAATTTTTTTATACATGACACACATGTGACATCCCTGAATTATAGTCAAAAGTGGTCTAATCACAAGCAATGTCAAAAAAAAAACAAGGCTCAGCCCTCCCTGGTGGCGCAGCGGGTTAAAGCACAGCACAAAGAAGCTTAAACCACTTCTGCAAGAGTTCGATTCCCGCCTGCCCCGGAGGTGACCACATGGCGAGGCAGACCTCTCCTGACTCGCCCGCTGCTCCCCTCAGCAGTGTACTTCGTCGATCTGCCTGTTCTGCTCCCAACTCTGTCTCTGGTGAGTCCTCTCACCCTCCGCATCTCTGACCTGTATCCCAGTTCTGTACAAATAAATAAATAAATCTTTTTTTTAAAAAAAAAAAGGCTCTTGAGTAAAGGGACTGACATAGTCCTAAATTAAGCAGAAATTTTTTGAGACTTCTAAAATTGCTTGGATTTATTTCAGAATCTTAAATCTTTCAATATTAAACTTATTGGTTTGCCTTAACCAAAGTCTCTTAAATGTAGAATAATCCAAAAACCCAAATCCCCTAACAAGGAACAGGCTTCAAAGCAAATGAAGTGACCTTAAGAAAGATGTTCGCAAAAGAGTAAATCTTGAAATCCAGAAATTACCACAACACACCCCAACACCAAAGCCTATCTTCCACCATAGTCCACTGTGGCCCCTTTCCACTTTAATTCTTGTCCTCCACCCTACATCTCCTAACCACAATTCTGCAGTCATATTTCATGGGTTTAGTTCTGTCTTTTTCTTTGCTTTGTTTTTAATAAGCTACACATGAGTTAAATAATCTTGCATTTGTCTCTTTTCTTCACATATTTGACTTATCATATTACCCTTCCAGTTCCATCCTTGTCATTCTATATGGCAAGATTTCACACTTTTTTCCCCTATAGTTGAGAAAGTGTTCCATTGTGTGTATTCCCAAATATATTGCTATATGACTTTACCCACTCATGTGTTCTTAGGTTAATTCCATAATTTGGCTGTTGTACATAGTGATGGTAAAAAGTTTGTCTGATTAAAGTTAATGTTCCTAACGAAAAGTAATTCAATAACCATTAACTTTTTTTCTACTAAGTTAGGGAGCAAACCTTCAACAAAGTGATGAATATTTTATTCAATAGAATTATTATTCCTGGTAATGAACAGTGTTCTATGAAAATGAGGATTTAATATGTAACCAATTAGTAAAAAATTAAGCCAATTACCAAACACAATTTTCCATGTTAAACATTAATTAAATTCTGTAGTATTTTTTAATAAATGTAATGTAGAAAGAGTAAATTAAAATGAAAGGTCAATTTACCCTATTAATCAAAATAGTGTTTATCATTTTACATAGATATATTTTATCATAAAAGCATTAAACATGATAAATTACTTGTACATTATTTTAAGTGCTTATTTACTATTTTAAGTTCTAATCATCTTTTCTGTATCTGAAAATTAGATTATTTTATAATTAATGTCTAGTTGATACACAAATATTCTATGGAATAATAATAGGGTAAAAAGTATATACCTGAAGACTGAAACAACATGAACATTAAATCAAATTGCTTGTTCAGTTTAATGAAAAATATGATAAAATTACCAAACTAAAGGTAATGCCAAATATTGTTTTCTAGCATAATGTACAGGAATGTATATAGTCACACACATACATACAAACATAATATGGATGTACATACATATTAACAAATATTAAACCAGAAATCAAGGAGCCTATGAATATGTTATAAGGAAACTATGATCCCAATCAGTAGTTCTCAACCATTAGACCATTAAAATCCATTCTGACCATTAAATGATGTGGGTTCACTGTGATATTTTCTATATAATATCTATGTAGATCTATAGATATTTATCCATATAGTAGTTTGAAGAATTAGTATATTTTAGAAGTTACATCTCACATTTTCTAAGTCATAGGATAAATATTATCAATTAATGAATATGAGTCAGCTGCTCATTTTCAGTCCAATAATCTGAAGCTTGAAAGAGCCCCATTCTTTTAGCTGCCTAGTTATTAGGAGATGTAGGTGAAAGAATAGAAAAAGTATTCCTCAGGATGCCTTGCAATACTACCAAAAAATGCAACTATTTTACCCATGTGGGAGAAAAATAAACTTGTAAAAGATAACAAACAGAAAGACAAACTTGAATGAAAATGGCACAAATAAGGTAGGAGAATAGACCTTTATACCATTCCTGCTTTTAAAGAAACTAGACAGATGACCTCAAAGCTATCTCTATAGAAACCAGTCTTCATGTAGAGAATTGGGCTCAGAGAGTGACTAAGGTGATCACCTGAGACTTCCACTGATTCTATAATCTTAGGGCAGAGAAAGCTATAAATATCACCAAGCCGATGACTTTGGAGATGGAACCAGAAGCACTATAGGTATGGTTATTTAAGTATTTAAAAGTATCTTCTTTCTACTTGGTTTTCTATATTTTATTAATTTTGGCACAAAGGGAATGAAAAAAAAAACAAATAGGACATTCCAGGGAAAGCCAGGTTTTGATTTTGGAAACATATATATTTCAGTTTACAGTCCAATGATCTAAATCCTCCTTAATAACTTTAGGTGTATATCTGTTTGTCAATATTAATTTAATTCCTAGTAAAGTTGGCTTTCAGCAGAATTAACCCATATTAGAAACTAGCAGTGCTACAGGGAGATGAAATGACAATTATGTTGTTCTCTTTAAAATCAAAGCAATGTGGAAAATGACTAGTTTTAGTAAAAAGGGAAAAATTAATTGATCAAACATTGGATTGATTTAATACACAATGAGAATGTTATCAAGGGATATTCTCTTAGACACTGATCAGCATTCAAATATCATTTCCAAGCTTTAGGAATAGGAATTAAAATGTGGTAAGATCTAAACATAGTTGGCATAAAGAAATATTAGAAGTATAGGAGTAAGGAATAGCTAGCTTTTGAGTCAATTAAGATAGAATATTTAAATCTTACAAAAGAGTAATATTTTTTGAATATTAAGTAGAGAGAATCTTTTGGAGAATAGATAATAAATGCATTGACAAAGGAATAGTAACTTGATTTGGGGGTTTTAAAAATTGTGTGTGTGATAGAGCTACAGGAGAAGTTGATAAAATACAACGATCATGTTGGTAATTTCCTGGAGGTAATTACTGAATATAAGGTAACAGAATTGATTAAAGATTTCAATATGGTAGCAGAAATGGGAATGAGTCAATTATGAGTTAGGAAAGGTTTTGCTTCTTAGTATCTTTGTTCTTTGAAATTTTGAGCTATATAATTATTTCCATTTTTAAAATTTGTATGAAGCATCAGCTATTTAAACACCCTTTGTCTACTAGAAAATATTTTTCAGCTATTTTCTCAGCCTTTGATTTGTGCTGAACTTTCTGACATTAAATTTGAGATGTCGGAACTCATAATGCTTATACTTTCCAAAAAAAGGAAACAAAATTTCCAACTGAATTTCATATGTATTTTAGTAACCATATATATTTACAAATTAGGTAAGTCTTTCTGCTACTGTTACATATAAAATAGATTTTGGTATTCAATTAAGATTAAAGATTATTGATAAATCTTAGCAAAATAATTAAAACAGTATGCCAATATATACCATAGAAATTCTGAGGAACCCATATATGAAACATAAACTGGACAGCTTATAATATCACTTGCTTGGTGATATACTTAAAACTCCTTTCAAAGAACTAGTAGAAAAAATATAATTGATAATACTCATCTATTTATGAACAGATCCTAAAAGTGATGGTACTCTGTGGCTTTTTGGTGGATATGCTTGTATAAAATATTGGCTGCAACTGTCCAGACAGGTGAATCCTGTGAGGAATTTATTATAACAGGCAAATAACTTGAAGGAACAGAATGCTGGCTTTCCAAACCCCAAACCATGAGCATAATATCCTATATTACTTTACAGAAGGTTTTGGTGTAAAGCTACTGAAATTGAACTTAGAGTAATTTCACTGTTTTCTTATGAAAATGCCCTTTTCTTAAAAATTTATTCAAAAATGTACTCTTTCCCTAGTTCAGCAACAACAACTTAATAACTATGTCCATGTAACAGGGGTCTTTTTTCTGACGTTTTCGTTTATTTCAAATGATTCATTTTTCAATTCCTAGGACAATATCAGCATCTTATTATAATAATATTATAATTAATTACAATTGGATAAGTCCTTCCTAACTAGTCATCTAGTGTCTTTGCTATTTTTTGGCCTTTTATTTACAAATAAACTTTATATTCAGTCTATTTTTTTTTATAATGATTCCATCCATCCAGGTGAATTATTCATTTAGACCCTTTTTTCATTTTCCTCTCAACACTATCTTTGTAATTTTCTATCCAGAAGTCTTAAATGTTTCACCGGTTTTATTCTAATACAATTCACATCATATATGTGCTATTAATATGCTCCCTTTTATTTCACTTTCTAAATCCTTTTTGTTGCTATGTGGAAATGTAACATAGATTGTTCAAAGGAAACGACCCAGGGAAAATGCTAAAAAGTATTGCATTTGGGGGGTGAAGCAGCCCATAAGAAATGTAAAGGATCATAGAAGGGGGTGTGGAGTCATTTAGTTTTCTAGATTCAGAGTTTGGAGAGCTTCAGCCTTTGGGGTCAGTGGACTTCGGCCCCTACAATGCCAGTTTTCCAGAAGGCTGTTGTAGGCCTCTTACAGGGACAGGCATTCGGCAGTCAATCTCAGAGAAGTTTGGAGGCTTTGCAGGTAGCCAATCAACTGAAACTGTTCCCAGTTTTGCTGTTATTATAACCCGGCAGGGAAGACAAAGACCCCTAGCCAGAGACTGTGCCCCTCGGGGAGCTAAGTGATTGTGGCCATTTGTTGGGTAGTTCAGCCAATGCACTTGCTGTCCTGAGTGTCACTTGTCTGGTGCTACACTGGGCATCCTGGTAGATCTAGGAGCACTCCTATTGTGTCTTCTGTTGTCATCATGAGTTGCTTCCCTTAGAGTCTGGCTGCCATGCGCTCCAGGTCAGCAGAGGCAAAAAGATGCCATCTTGGACTGTGGCATATTGTTCAGGAGAGGAGCTCTGCATCATCAGTGGAGAGGAAGATGCTATTGTAAATGACCATTTTGGCTTCAGTAACACTTTTCTCTGGTTTGTTAAATAAATCCCTTTGTTGTTCCCTGAGCCTGAGTGGTCTTGCAACTGTGTGTTAGTGAAGAAGAACTGGTGGGCAGTGTTCTGGGTCAGTTTTTGTGACCCTTGCTACCCTGTATCAGAAATATACTTGCTAAGCTCACTTGTTAATTCATACCATAAATGTTTGTGATTGCCTATATGTAGAATCATTAGCTGGAAATGATCACAATATCATCATTTTCTTCCAAATAGTTACATTGTATTTCTTTTCATCTCAATATGTAGATTTCCAAAACAGTACTGATCAGGTTGAGAAACATTAAACACTTGATCAGATCTTTTAAAAAGTATTTCTTCATTACCATGTTATTTACTGTAGGTCTTTTGAGGTATACTTTATTTGATTAAGAAAATTTCCTTTTTCCTACTTGAGTGAGTGAGTGTGAATTTTATGGAAAACTTTTTCTGTCTTTAAAATAGATCATCTGATTTTTTTCTGCTTTATGCTGCTGAAGTAAGAAATGCTCATTTTATATAGAATTTTCTATTAGGGTTTATGATCCATCCGTATTTAATGACATTATCAGATGTTACTGTCAAGTTTACGCTGATCTCTTAAACTAAGTTGGAAAATTGTTCCTTTTTTATCAAAGTTTAGCCATTTGAGTTGGGAATGTTTGATTTCATTATTTAATTTCATTATTGGTTGTTCCAATTTTAGTTTCATTAATTTTATCAGCTGCTTTAGTTTAGTAAGAATTCATATCCTAACATTTTCCAATGTATGGCCATTTCCAGTGGTCATAAAGTTATATATAACATTCTCTTAATCCTCCTGTTAACCTTTTAAAGTCTCCAGATTTTGTAGTAATGATTCCTTTTTTATATTTAGGCTATTTCTAATTTCTTTAAGTTATCTTGATAAGGGATTGCCATTTCTACTATTTTTCTTAATTCAATTTATTTTATGCGTACAGAAGTGGGGTACAGGCCAGAGGTGCAGGGGTGGCGAGAGAATTCACCAGAGACAGAGTGGGGAGCAGAACAGGCAGATCCATAAATAAAAATAAATATTTTATTTTTAAAATTAGTACACATAAATGAAGTGACCTGAAATGAAGTTTAAGTGTTGGGGTTGGGGTTTATGGGGAACTAGCAATTAACATGTATAAAATCACCATGTTTTTATATATTATGCTTATATTCTAGTATGAGAGTCTTTGTAGAGATACCAGCAAACAATTGGAAAGAGAATCTAAACTCTAAAGAGAATTTGTAGTTTGATCCTGAGATCTGAAAATTAACTTAGAGTCAAGATTTGAAGTCATAGAAACAGGTAAGAACCTAGTTTAAATGTCAGCTCTGCCACTGAACAATCATAGAGTAAGTTAGCCACATGAATTAATTCCATAAAAAAGGAATGATGGCATAATTCTTACTGGCTCACCTGTAATACAAATTTGCAACTCTAATACAAAAATATTCTTTCCTTAGCACATCTGAGAAAATGAAACAACATTTCTATTATATAGATCACAAGTAATAGGGAGCTTTTCTATCTCAACCCATACCACTAATTCAATTTTGTCTGATGAGACTATACATACATATAGCCTATATAGGATGTCTCTTCTAGCCACATTTGGCTTAATAATACTGATAATAGCTTTGTATTTTTTAACATTTATTTTTATATTTTAAATAAGAAATTTCCCTTCCCTCCAGCAACTTCTATTCTCTTTCATAGAATGGTAGCTGCTATTTTAACAAAAACACTCATGTTCTTAAATGAGGTAACTGAGTTTTACAGTGGCTAAGAGACTTGTGCAGTATCATCAATTGATGGAAATTTCATCCCCTTGACATATAAGTTGATATAAATTCCACAATATTAACATAAGGCTGATGAGAAGGTATAATGTATTAATCAAACAAATAAGATTGACTGGAGATTTTGCAGCATCTTACCTATTTTATCTTTTAGAGTAATAAAGCAAGGCAGCATGATTAACCTTTTCATCTCTAGATAACAAAGAAAATAAAACTCTTAAACTTTGCCAAAGGGATCAAAAAATAGGTTTAAGTTTCTCTATTAAGAAATGGGAAAGAATTAGCATTTAAATGTTCTAAATGATTTAAAAGTTCAAGCTCCTTCTAATGATTTACATTAAAGAAGATAAATTAATAAAACATAATGGAATAGAATAAAAGTCTACAAATTTCAAAAACTATAACTTAGGGAATAACTTTTTGAGAATTGAATGTGTTAGCTATTCATATGCATTAATATTTTCCATATTTACATACATATATAGCATATGCCACAATATTTATATAGAGTACCAGGTATACTCCATAGTAGAAACCCATATCCCTAGTGAAAGAGCTCAAATAGCAAATATAACTATTACATGTTAAAAAGTACCATTCAGAGACAAACAACTAAGAATACTCAAATTTTAATCTAATTCAACTACCAGCTACTCAAAGATTTTCCTTGCGCCAGACACTCCACTCTAAGCAATTGGGAAACAAAATTGAAGATGTGGCCTGTAGATAAAGAAGAAATGTATGAACAGTGTGCTAAATGCAAGTGAGCACAGAAGTACCAGAAGAAATAAAAGCTTTAGTGTTCACACTTTGAAGGAGATAAGCAGTTTATCATACAGGGTGGATGGAGACGTCATGCCAAAAGAGGGAGTTGGGCAAAGGTGTGGATGCGTGCACTGGCACAGCATGATTGGCAGAGGCCTGGAGGTTGGAAGGGAGCAAAGATCCAGGCCTATAAAAAACATAAGGTAAGCTTGTGGGGCTCCCTCACTGCATGGCTTACAATTTGGTCTAGTAAATGGAAATGAAATAAGTTCAGGTGAAAAGCATGGTAGGAAAATATGGACTATATCTGTAAATCTCACTTTCTGCAACCGTCTTCAGCTTAAATTTCAAGTTTCACATCTATCCGATAAAAGGCAATAAATGGACAAAATGTCTTCTCAAATTTCTTATATTCATTGTATTGACAGATTGTTATTTATGATTCCTAAATTCTCTTCTCGTGCTGACATTTGATAGCAACTTACTGCTCTTTCTCAACAGCTGATGGCCATAGAGTGTTCATCTGTTACTTCAGACCTCCAATTCTTCATTTGAATTCCACATTTCTGCCAGGTAAATAAACTTTCCCTTGCCTCCATTGTAAAAGATTCAGATAGATCTGAAATGATTTGGAGACCTGTGTGTTTCTCCTTACTTTACCCTTTTTGAGTTTACTTTGGAGAATAAATCACAGTTTCTCATGCCTTATGGCAGTGTGTCATTATAAAATATTTTATACCTGATGACCTTTGAGCATTCCTTACTCAAAGATTCATGAGAGCTTAGCATGAGGTACGTCTAATGATCCCTGTGTAAACACACTGAAAGCTCCCTCCTACAAAGGCACAGGCAGGTGGAAGACATATTTTCGACACTCTGTCTTCAATCTAAGCGTCACTGGCAGTGCCTGACAGGTCTCATTTGCTAAATAAAGTACAATGTGTCAATTTGAAATAAATGTAAATTATCACCTTTCTTCCTTGTTAATTAAGGTCTGATTAATGCAATACAGGCAGTTGTTGAGAGTACAGTGATAGAATGTCTTTTGTTGCAAAAACAAAACAAAAACTCTCAAATGTAAATCATGGTCTATCTCACCTACTGAACCTAGGGTTAGAAAGGTGACTTTGAATGATTTGTTCAGTTGGAACTTGGACAGATGTTCACATCTCAGCCTCTTAATAAATAAATTGTAAGCAGTTGATTGTAAAAGACACTGATGTTTTCGAAGTGAGAGTCATGGGTAGAATTCCAAGGGGTTACTTTCTGGCTCTAACTTACAAACAATTATGCAAGAAATATAATTCAGTAACTATGAGTGTTATTTAAGTTATTTATGGTATAGTCTGGTAAGCTAAATATTAATTTTCACATGGCACCCTTTTTTATTAGAGGTTTAAGAAATGATGTATGGCTAAAAATGAAAGGATTATGGAAAAAGGGATACAGAGACTAATTTTGGAAATTTATCATTAAATGAAAAAGCCTAATTCGTTGTAACTTAAAATTTTATATGATTACTTGTGTAACCCTAAATATCTAGCAGTAAATACAGAATATGTTGAGCCCAAGTCATGAATGTTTTAAAAGTAAAAGGAATGTGGACAATTATCTGAGGTTACAAAAAATATTTTCCTGAAGAACACAACCAGTTAATGGCATAGTTAGGTATAGGATATCTGCAATCAGACTCAAAAGTACAGTTCTCTTACTGAGTTGTTTCTGATTTTGCTTTTCCCCCCACTAATGTTATAAATGTTCTCCTCTGTTGGCTTTCTAAAATAACACGATTAAAAGCTGGAAGTTTTCAGGGCCCTCCCTGGTGGAACAGTAGATTAAAGCACAACACTAAGAAGCTAAAGCCACTTCAGCATGAGTTCAATCCCTGCAGGCCCCAGAAGCGATCCATCTGGCACAGCAGAACTCTCCTGGCCCACCAGCTGCTCCCCTCAGTAGTGTACTTTGTCAGTCAGCCTGTTCTGCTCCCCACTGTCTCTGGTGAATCCTCTCACTGCCCTTGCACCTCTGGCTTGTACCCCAGTTCTATATGCATAAAATAAATAAATCTTAAAAAAAAAAAAGAGTTAACAGACTTTTTTATTTGTTAATATTCTATTCAGTAAAAATTTACTTTTTATACCAACACATTATTATCTATAATTTTACATTAACTAGGTGCAGGAGGTGAGAGGATTCATTATAGTGGGAGCAGAACAGATGGCTCTACTGAAATACACTGCAGAAGGGATCAGTGGGTGAGACATGAGAAGTCTGCTGCAACATACATGTGTGGGCAAGTGCCCTGGCAGGAACAAACTCAGGTTGTAGCACTGACAATATATTGCACTGAGACTTCACCCATACACTACCAGAGTGGCCCACAAGTAGGTTGAACTTTATCTAACATCCTGGATTTCCTTGAAAATAGGCATTTCAAATATTAAACTAAAACTTTTGAGTAAGCAATTTTATTAACCACTGAAAGCACAAAATTTTTAGGAGTATAAACCATGTCTATTTGTTTAAAAGTTCATGAGAGAAAGTATAAAACTAGAAATATGTCAAGATGTAAGATAATACCGAGTTCCAATTGGGGTATAAGTCAAATTGTATAGGCTATGTATACTCCCATTAACTAAAAACAAACAAACAAACAAACAAACAAAAAACACAAAAAGAGACATTGCCCTTTTTTTGTTTGTTTGATATACAATGCATGAAGGCAGTTGTCTTCAGACAAATTTAACATTTTGAGAAAGGAAAGGTTTTCTACCTTTCTAACTAGAGTACGTCCTCTACCATAAAAAAAAAGGGGGCAATGTCTAATTCAGTCTTACTGAGTTAAGAAAGAAATTATAGAATTTATAAGCAGAGGGAAAAGGAGTTTACAGAAATTAGAAGCATGGAAAATTTCACAGAACTTAAAGATGTCATTTTCAGAGTCTGAGTTGCAAATGTGTAAGTCAAAAATCTACAAGAACTAGCAGAAATAGCAACTGAAAAACAATACCTGAAGTCGCACAGTGCTGGGAGATGTTAGTCCCAGTTATACAAGAGTAAAGTGTCCATTATGACTACCTTGTACATTCAGATGAAAGAATTGTTTGAAAAACAGAACTTAACAAAACTGACATGTGAAGAAATAAAAATGGTCAAAATCCTATGCCTATTTGTAAATTTAATATGTAATCAAATCATCCCTATAAAGAAAAATTTAAGCCCAGATATTTTCACAGATAAATCTTTCCCAACACTTAAAATTTTTAAATTTTTATATTACCTCTTAAGAGATGGCAGAGCAACTTATTTCACAAACAATTATAATTCTAACAACTGAAATATGAAATATCACAAAAGACAAATATACTTTAACCTCACTCTTAAACATAAATAAAAAAATCAGAAAATTACTAAGAAATCATATCCAGTAGTACATGAATAACATATAATGAAACTTAATCTGATATGTAAGGTTAGAATAACATTCAAAAAGTATTTAACACTTCCATGATAGAAGTAGAGGAAAAAACATTCAATTATTGAAACAGTTATATATAGAAAGCATTATTCTCAATGGTGAGAATTTGAATACTTTCCCCTGCTATTGAAACAAAACAAGAATATCTTCTCTTACCCCATCTCTAGTCAGTATTTTTTAGAATTACTAACCAGGTAAATAAAGTGAAAGATAAGTAAATTACTTATCTGAAAGATAAGTAATTAAGTTTCTATTAGCACATAACATGTTTATCTATGCAAAACATGCTGTGATATTTATACAGCACATATCAAAATTAGTAACTAAACTTAGCAAAAATGCAACATATAATGATAACCTTTATAAAATATGTTAACATAGTATCAGCAAAACAATTTATTTGTCAAATATAAAAAATTTCAGTCATTTAGGGATAACTGAATAGGAGCTTTTTCTAAAAACTGTGAAACTAAATAAGAACAGGTTAGGGCACAGCACTACAAGCTGGCCACAGCTGCTTCAGTGCAAGTTCAAACCCCAGCTGCAGAGGTGACCCACAGGGCTCGGCAGACCTCTCCTGACTTCCTGCTGCTCCCCTCAGCAGTGTACTTTATTGATCTTCCTGTTTTGCTCCCCACACTGTGAATCCTCTCACTTCCCTAGGACCTATGGCATATACCCCAGTTCTGTATGAATATATCTTAAAAAAAAAAAATCAACATTAAATTGTCAGTTCTTCCCAGATGGTTCTTCCCAGATTGATTAAAAGATTCAATACATTCTGAATTAAACTTACAAAAGGTATTTTGTTGAAATAGACAAGTGGGGGCCCTCCCTGGTGTCTCAGTGGGTTAAAGCACAGCACTGA
>NW_004567107.1:57329792-57342225 GCF_000260355.1 Condylura cristata | reverse complement strand
GCATTAATAAATCATTTTTAACCCTTACCAAACCTCTAGATGTATTAAGTCAGGAAACTAAATATAAAGCCAACTTTATAGCTTCTATAAGAAAACCAAGAATATCTTGTTGATCTTAAAGTAGTCAAATATCATTTTTTAATTGAACAAAAAAATGCATTGTAGCATTCTATGTAAGTTTCAAGTACACATCTTCAATCATGAGTCCTAATAAATCTTTATATATAGCACAGTAAGTTTGCCAATAAATGTCAAATATGGGGCCTCCCTTGTGGTGTGAGGGAATGAAGGGTAGCACTATTAAGCTCTCAGCAGTTACTGCAGCATGAGTTCAATACCCAGCCAGGGAGTGATCCACATGGTCCAGAAGACCTCTCCTGTCTCATCCTCAGGTCCCCTCAGTGATCTATTTCAGTCGATCTGCCTATCCTGCTCCATACTCTGTGTCTGGGGAATCCTCTCACCCCTCATACCTCTGGCCTATACACCAGTTCTTGTATGAATAAATAAATAAATAGATATATAGATTGATTGATAAATGAATAAATACATAAATAAAATGTCCAATTTTATAGGTCACCAGAAGACATCTGAAAATTATGGCTTGTACTGCATCAGGAGTAGAAACCTTTAAAAAATATATATAGGCACAGAAGCGAAGAAAAAAAAACAACACAGATTTAGAGAAATTGTTTGCAAGATGTGTATCTGACAAATGGTTTTATACAGATTATGTAAATAATCCTGACAACTTAACAGTAAAAAGAAAAACCACCCAGTGGAAAATAAATTAATATGAAGAACAGAGCAAGTTACAAGATATTTTTTGTAGATATTTCAAACAAGTGGATACACAAGGCCAAATAAAACAAGAGTTACTCAATCATTAGTTGTAGGGAAATGCAAAGTAAGAACAGAGTAAAATACTATTCACACACATAAGAATGGCTGAAATTCAACAAACTGTTGATACAATATCAGAGTTTTGAAGAATGAAGTAAACTGCATATATCCTTAATAGGATGCATGTAAAATTATACAAAAAATTAGAAAATAATTTGCCAATACTGCCATGGTCCTACCCGATGACTCAATTCATTCTTTTCCATAGTTGCCCATAAGAAATAAAAACACACCTATAAAAGTACAGATCAAAGTTTTTCTGTCAATTTAACTCATAATTGCTACAAAATAGAATAGCCCTCACCAAGAATGAATATTTAGCATGTGATTTATTCAATAGCACTCAGACCAAAATAAATAAATAAACTGTTAGTAAATACAACAGCATGAAGCTCAAGAATATGCTCAGAAGAAAACTAAATGTAAAAGAATACACTCTATGATTGTGATTACAGTTTGGTAATAGCAAAAAAAAAATCTGAAAATGACATCAAAGTCTATATTGGCTTGGAAGTGTATTACTGAAAGAATGCAAAGAAATGCAAATATTCTTATTCTGATAGAGAGAAAGTTCTATGTCAACATGTTTGTCAAAAATCAGAAATTTTAAGACCTGACCTTTTCCTATTTGGTGTTTAGTGATGTTATTTCATAGGTTGAACTTGACAATGGTGGAAGTATTTAAACATGGAAATCTGGAAATGCCACAAGTCAAGGCTTCTTTTCATTAACAAAGCACTATCAAGCTCCCTCTTTCACTAAGTGAATGTCACAACAAATGAATATATTTGACATCCAGCTATCATATGGAGTGAGCAGAAGAAAAATCCTGTCTCCATCAAGTGAGAAAAGAGAAATGAAAGACATACTCAAAGACAAGCAAAGGGGCCTTCCTGATGGCATAGGGATTAAAGTCAGTATTATAAAACTTATGCCAGCTACTGTGACATGAGTTCAACTGGCCAGGTAGCTGACCCACATGGCACAGCAGACCTCTCCTGTCTTGCCCACTGCTCCCCTCAGCAGCAGTGTATTTCAGTTGATCCACATGTTCTGCTCCTTACTCTGTCTCTGTGAATCCTATCACCTACCATACCTCTGTCCTGCACCCCAGTTCTTGTATACATAGATCTTTAAAAAATAAGACAAAGAGGCCCTCCCTGGTGGCGCAGCGGGTTAAAGCACAGGGTTAAGCCACTTCCGCATAAGTTTGATCCCTGCCTGCCCTGAGGAGATCCACATGGCACCGCAGACCTCTCCTGACCTGCCCACTGTTCCCCTCAGCAGTGTACTTCATCAATCTGCCTGTTCTGTTCACTGCTGTCTTTGGTGAATCCTCTCACCCTCTGCATCTCTGGCCTATACCCCAGTTCTGTATATATAAACAAATAAATCTTAAAAAAAAATAAAAAGACAAAGATAAGAGACTGACCAAGTTATTCTGCAACATCTCAAGAATAAGATCACTGATAGAAAGGGGATGAACAGGAAATTTCAGTTCAATAACTTTGTAAGACACTGTCTTTCTTAAACCACTAAAATACAAGAGGCCAATACAAGAGGAATTCAATACAATATTGAAAACATTGCTGGCATAACAAACTTATCAACTGTCTTTAGCTATAAAACAGAGACTAGTGTTTTTGTTTTTGTTATGGGGGGGGTCATATTCCTCATTGTCAACCATTACCTGATATAATACAATGTGTATTTCTTTTCCATTTTATTACTGTTAACCATCAGAACAAGGACAAGATCTTTGTTAAGAGTTATCACTGAATTAATGGCAGGATCCATAACTAGCACATTGTAGATAGACAATAAATCTTAGAAGAATGAAGCCATAAACAAGAAAAAAAAATCATGTTTCTTGCATGGAAGATCAGAAAAATATTTCAGCAGATTGATTAATAAGGGAGAGGAAGTATGGTCACTGATGAGAGATTCAATTTCTTTCTTGCTGACTTTCAGATTTAGGAAGGATATGCCTTGTTCAGATGCACAAGGCATCTGATCCTGGACTAGGCTTTTGGGGAGTAACCAGAGATGGACAAGTAGATCCATGATGTAGATGAGAGTTGTATGCTTCAAGGGCCTTTAGGAAAAAATTTTTGTATATTGTTATTTTATTTGTCCTTTCATCCTTAAAGAGGACTTTGGGATATCCATGTCCACCCAAGCCTACATTATTTATCTTATTTAATTAAGGTAGAAAACATTTTGAGAATACACCATTGTGAGCAAAGAGCTATCAAGTGATTCACTGAAGGAAAATTTTAACAACAAAGAAAAGGAGCAAGCACACAAACTCATAGAATTACTCATTTTCAGTGAACTCTGGAGAAAAGAGACTACAACAGAATTGCTAGTACTGCCAATTTGACCTTCTGCCAATAATGGTGAGATCCTGTTTTAAAGTAGCCTAGCATTTTCTTTAAGCACAAGTGAGATTGTTAACATTCACTGCAGGCATAACTTCACTTCCTGACAAAGTGAGAATCAAAACTGAGAAAAGTAAAGTTCCCAAATTTCCCCACACTATGGAGTAAGTAATAGTTCTGTCTCCCCTTTCTCTTACTTCCTATTTAATCACCTCCATTGTGAATTCCTCAACCAAAACAAATATTCAACCAATAAAAGGATTAACTTTATTAACCCCAGGCTATGTTTTTATTGCAGAGATTTGCTTTCAATTAAAAATACTAACAATATCTTCCAGGAAAAAAAAATTCTCAAAAAAAAAATTAGAAAAACAATCTATAGATGAGATCTTTTTATCTTGAATTAATAATCTGTGCTTTTCATATAAGTTCAATAAAAAATGCTGTTGGGGAAGCCAATGTAAGGGTCATTATTCCCTGTGCATTCACAAAGAAGAGTAAATAAAGTCATATCTGTATATTCATTCCTCTTACCCTACTCAGTTGGTTGAGTTGGTATAAATGGACATTGCCAACCATATCTGAGTCAATTTCCTAGAAACTTTCACTTATAACTTGTTCATTTCTTACAGTAAATGTGTGTGGTAGTTAATCAGAGATTATGTCAACATGGTGGTTTCCACTGATGTATCTTACATGAGGGAGATGACAGGGACCTAGATCTGGAGCAGAGTTTGATACACAAGCAACTATATATACTGCCACTGTGCAAATATTAGTATACAGTAGTGTGGACAGTAAAAACAAAACAAAACAACGCAAACATTACCTGTAGGATTGTGGACTCCAGAATATTCTGTATAGCTAACAAAACTATTCCCAATTAGACAAGCTTTTTACCTAGACTAGGTTCAGCAAGAACAAGCCAGGAAAACAAGTTTCTCTATAATCCCTGGATCATGACTGGTTTCATATCTCTCACCATGGGGTTTTAGAGTTACATCAATCAGCCCCCCCTTATCTAATATTTAGAGAAGTATGAAAAACTTCAAAGAGTTTAAGATCTGAACTTCTAATCAAGAATTGGTTATTTCAATATCTTTTCTCTCTAACTTCCAGAAGCAAGATGAAAAACAGAGAGGTCAATGACTATATATATGTAACAGACTTCTTAAGTCTAGCTTCATAAAAAAAAAAGGGAGGGGAGAAAGAATGAAAAAGTGACAATTACATATGAGCGAACTTACTCTTTCTAGCATAATAATATGTTTTCAAGCATTTTACTTAGATGTTTTAGATTGTTTTTACTTTGACTCCAAAGAACATATTCACTGGAATGGTGAAATTAAGAATATTTATGAATTAGAAGGATGTTGGTGTTTTAGATGAGGCTAAGCCCCATGAAAAGATGGAACATGGGTGGTTACCCAGTACCTCAGTATCACACAAGGTCCTTCATGTCATACCTTTTCACATCCACACAAACATTTTCCCTCCAAATATAGACCTTTCCTGGGGCATTCCATGTATTCATTATTCACTTCGAGGCATTACACTAACCCTTACCCTTCCCTCCCCTGCTTTTTCTAGCTTTCTGAATCCCTATCCATCTTCAAGATTGTGTTATTTATACAGAGTATTTACTGATACTCCACTTTTATAGTCTTTTCTCTTGTTCAGTCATTATACCTATATTATATATTAATAAGCACCAATATCAACCAGAAAGTGGGCTCACTACATTCCAGACTTTGTGATAAACATTTTATTAAATCATTTTATCTGATCTTCATATATTTGTACCTTGATTATATATTAGTGTCTTTACTCTTTAGGTAGTCATTACCACAGGTGTGAAATGACTGCCTAAGGCTGTATAGCCTAAGTGACTGTGTTTAGGGTACTAGTTTTGTTAGACTCCAGCACTGAGACTGCTAACTACTATGTGATATACTCATTTCTCATTATTTATTGTAATTTTCTCTGTATTTTTCTGTCTCCACTAAATTGTAATCAAGTTGAATGCATTAGCTATGTCTGTGATAGTTAGATTCCCAACAGTTTGCACATTATTCCACCCAATAGGTGGTCATGAAAATGTGTGTAATAAAGGCAGAGATGAATAAATAATACCCTATTTCTGAGATACCTATTGCTTCAATTCTTCCATTATTGAGAGCTGGAGAGACTGGTGAGACAGAAGAGAAATAACTTAGATAAAATTAGCAAGATCCAGCACCATGTCTCCTGTTTACTTTTTTAAAGATTTATTTATTTATGCATATAAGAACTTGGGTGCAGGCCAGAGGTGCAGGGGGTGAGAGGATTAACCAGAGACAGACTGGGGAGAAGAATAGGAGGATCTATTGAAATACACTGTTGAGGGGAGCAGTGGGCAGGTCAGAAGAGGTCTGCTGTGCCATGTGGGTCACCTCCCGGCCAAGGATCAAACTCGTGCTGAAGAGGCTATAGGTAGTTTCACAGAGCTGTGCTTTAACCCAGTGCACCACCAGGGAGGGCCCTCCTATTTATATTTATAAACCAAAAACCATCTAAGATGTTTCACTCATACTAAAAAAAATTGTACATGGATTACTCAAATGTAAACATTGGATAATTTTCTACAAAATTATTAGATCTTTTTCAAGAAATATAAGCAGGATTATGACTAGGAAAACTGTTGTAAAGATTCTTCTAAATTTCCTAAGTAGATTGATATAGAATCACTCACAAGAGTGCAATAAATTCAATCACTGTGATTTTTCAGTAAGTCATTTCACTTATTTACATGCATAGAACTCTATCCATATTTACCTTTCTTCACAATAAAGTAAATATCTCTAGACTTAGTTTTTTTTGTTGTTGTTCACTCCTGTGTCTTAATGCTCATAACAATGTTAGTACACCATAAACACAGTACAAATATATAAAACCCTGCTTGACTGTCAGAAATGTAAAGATGTAAGACAGAAATAAGTTACCAGCTTAAGAATAAGAGGTACTGTGGACCAAAGGAGTGAAAACAAGTCAGTGTTGACTGGGTTCAGAGTTGGGATGTGTCAATAGACAAACTGGTAGAAAAAAACCAGTAACTTGAAGAAAAAGTAGGGGGGTCAGAGTGTATAGATATTCCTGTACTGGGAAGCATTAGGTATAACATATTTCTGGTTAACAAAATCTTGAGGTATGTGGATGTGTAAATGTGATACATAAATGTGTACCTGGTGTGACTCCAGACTATCTGAAGGGATCAGAGGTTGACCAAGTTGTGAATGTAAGCCTAATATTTTGTTTGCCCTTTCAGCATGAACACTAATGACTTAGTCAGTGTATTTGTTTTGGTTTGTTTCTTGGTAACTCAATTCCTAATTGGCTTAAGAATTAGAAAAGATGTGGCCCTGTCTTTAATAGAATAAATTTGAGATATTTGCCCCAATTATTTCTGAAAGTCCTCAGGTTTTTTTTTTTTTTTTCACTCTACATCCCTTTAAGTAAGACTCCTGTTTTTCTCTTTTTCTCTTCTCCTTTTAATTAACCTTTTAATTATTTTCTTTGTTTTTACTTATATGTCTCCAAGTTAATTTTCAATTCACCAAATTCTAACATCTGAACCTGAATTCCACAGAAATAATCCTTGTTAAGGTCATCCTTGGTCTTACAGGGTGATACCAGGTAATTAAATTTAATATCCTTCTTTCATTTTTTGCCTTCCATGAACTTACATTAGGCAGTAGTAACCACTCCCTTTTTTTTTTGCCATATGATTTTCCTTGATGTACATGACACAAGGCATTTTTTAAATCCACTTTTCTACTGTTCCTTAATCTCTTAAAAGGCCCATGTTCCTTACTCAATCATTACATGACAGTGTTCCTCAAAGCCAAGTCTATTTTGTTTTCTGTTTTCACTCTATTTTCTCAGAGGGCAATCTCATTCATTATCATGATTTCACTGGTCAACCAAAAACTAGAGACTCTTAAAATTTATTTGCAATCCAGACCTTTTCCCCCTGAAATTCAGATACACATATCCTAAACCTTACTTGACATCTATATTTGAGCAGAAGCCCTTCTGCACACATGGGCCTATGCATACATCTCTTAAGAAAACCTGTCCATTTTGGGTGCAACTCTCCCATTCCCGCTGCCCCCATTCCCCACTGATGTCTATGACTTTATTCTTCTCTCCCTTTTAATAATAGACTTGCCCTTTGGAATATTTAAAAAAAAAATCTCTATTTGAATGTTTAAAAGGACTTGCAATGAAACACATACAAAATAACTCATAATACAAATAACTTTGCAGTCTTGCCATGTGCCACATAATTCTCTCACTAAATTGTATCATAATGTTATCAGTATCATCCTTTCATATATGAGGAAAATGAGGCTGAAAAAATTAGAAATTATGAGTCCCTATAGGTAGCAAGTCTCAGACTTACAGAGTTGAATTCTAGTGTTCCAGTTCGAGAAATCAATTTCTTAACCAGGTATAGAGATCAAACTCTTTGCTACTACACTATATTGCTCCCCAATCTTCCTGAATAAAGCTGGTTTTCTTCAGTGTTGTCCACCTTTGTAAATGGTCCTTTACTGGTAACCTTTTCTAGAGTACAATAAAAAGCAATTTTATTCTTCCTCCAATTCATTCTGACTGCCAGCTCAAGTACACTGTGTACAGAATGTTTTCCTTGTCCCATTGTAAATGTCCAGTGTCTCTGTATCTCATCTGCTCACTCAAGAAATGCACACAAACAAAAAAAAATCTAATTTTACTAGTTAAAAATCCCATAGCCTAATAATGATAACAAAATCCAAAATTCGTTGATACAATATTAGGACCTCCACTTCCACCCTGCCTGTCAATTCTAACATTTTTTTTTCACCTTAAATACTGATCAGTAGCTTACTGTTTGCTTTCCTTACATTTGGATATGATACCTCTTAAACATTTTCTGAACTAAAGCTTGAATTATCTTTTCAGATATAAAATTGATCAATCAGCTGATATTTTAGTGGATAAACAGCACCAATATCCCAAACCTGTCTGGCAGGACTTTGTGTAATCTGGTCTTTATTTCTTTCCAAGTTCATCACATTGCTATTATCTGTGATCAAGTTAAGCTTCTTTCATTTCATTGGAATTAATTCTAGGAAATATAATTAATTGGAATTATATCCTCGCAACACAGTCTTTGTACATATTTCCTTCTCTACCTGGAACGTTAGAGATTTTTTTTAACCTTAGACTGCTATAAATTTCTCAGCTCTCAACTCAATTTATTGTTATCATGAAAAAATTTGCGTCAGCCCCCACTATAAGCCAGGTTCCTATAGTCCCCTAAAACCAGGTCCTGGTTCTTTAGGACTTTCACACCATGTGTATTAATTCATTTCCTGGACTGATGAGATTGTGACAGTGGACTCTGTCTATTTCACTCACTGATAGATCCCAAGAACTTAGCTTAAAATCTTCCCTATTATGAAAAATAAATGAATATATTAGTCAAATGAATAAATTAATGATGGTAAGATGCTTTCAATGTTATAAAGCCCATCAGTAGGAAACATTCTATTTATAAAGAATTCTATCCTTAAAACAACCCTATTGTTTGATATCACAGTATGGTATTAGTGGGAAAATCAAAAAACATTACATATTTAAGAATACATATTTAAGAAAAATGTGAATATCCAAATCATACTTTTTCATACTCATAAACTTTGTAAAGGATGGACTGTTTTTTTAGACTGTAAAACTTAATAATCCCTACATGAATCAGCAGTATCATTCTTCCATGACCTCCAATTATACTATCTGCCTCACAAACACATGGCCTGGACCATGGGGAAGACAGAGTGATTTATTTATATGGATTACCACAAAATTAATTTTCATAACTTGAAAAATAACTGATGAGTGTTAAATGACATTCCATAATATAGAATGTTGATAATAAGCATTGCTTCACCATAGAGAGCTAATAAGAAGCTAGAATAAATCAGTAGTAAGAACATAGACTCAGGGTCAAGCATGTCTGAGAAAAAAAGATTTGTGAAATAAAATTAAATGGTACTATAAAAAGAGATATATTAAATATAAGAAAGAATGCTTTTGCATAAAATTCTCATAGTTTGGCTCAGGAGCAGATATATACACACAGTAAATTCTGTAGACATTAATTTTATGAAAAAGTGATAAGATGAATTTAGAAAGATGGGAAAATGAATCGATAGTATAAGATCACTCAATGCTATTCTATCGCAATAGGAAGTTGGTGAATTCTAAAGTTGATCAAATATTAACCATATAATTGTATTATTTAAAAACATGGAGATAACTTCCAGAAGAAAAGTCTGAAGTCAGCAGTGATTCATCATAGTGAGTGAGATCTGGTATTAGGTCAGGAACTACTGTTTTTCTTTATGAGTAACCCTGGCTTAACTGTGAAATTTAGTTTATATCTTTTGTCCTTTTGACTTAATATTTGTGCCACACAAAAGTATCTTACTTCGCTTATTGCAATTTGCATCAAATATGTGTGTGTGTGTGTGTGTGTGTGTGTGTGTCTGTCTCTCTCTATCTACCTATATTGAATTTAAATCTTACCTATGCCATGGATGAACTATATGGCCATAAGAAAACATATTAACATTCATAAACCTAATATTTTATTTGTAAAAACAAATTATAAAAGCCTTATTCACAGAGTTGTAGAGATTAAATGAGACATAAAACTTAATTTTATAAAAGTCTCTCAGACATCAAAATATCATCATATAGTAGAATTACCGATAACTGAATCATCAGTGATTAGCTGTAACCTTAGTTTCCTCTTAACTCTTTAATTTAATCCAACTTTTCCAGTTATACCTAAAAGTTTTAATTTCTACATACAAATTTCAGAGAATTTTTGATCAAATTTTATCAATAGTTCATTTTTTAAAATAAGCTTGTATCTCTTTCTCTTTGAAAAGTATTACCAATTAATAACACCTCTTGTAAGAAGATTAAATACAGCATATTGACAATAAGCACAAAAATGTTCAAGCAAAGGTTGGCATCTTTGCTTATTTGGAATTCAAAAATTCAAATAATGAGGTGATCATAGCAACCAAAATAATTTGTTACTGGAATAAAAAGACATATAAGTCAATGAAATGCAGGAAAAGCCAATAAATAAACCCATTACTTGATGGACAGTTAATTTGTGATATAGCAGCCACTAACATACAATTGAGAAAAGAAAGGATGTAAAACAAATGGTGTCGAAAAAATTAAACAGCCCCATGAAAATAGACCACTGTTATCTAAAATACACAACAATGAATTCCACATAGGTCAAAGACCTATATGCAAAGCCTGAAATCATAAAATACATAGAAGAAAACATAGGCAAAATATTCCATTAACACTGGATTCACTGATGTCTGGGCACTGGACTCCTACAGCAAAAAAAAAAAAAAAAAAAGAGAAGCAAAAATAAACTGAATACATCTAACTAAAAAACTTCTGTAAAGTGGAAGAAACAATGAGACAAAAAGACAACCTACCTAGCAGGAGAAAATATTGAACATTATGTCTAGCAAGGAACTGATTATCCAAAATCTACAAAAAAGAAATATAAATCAAAGCAACAAAAAAAGGGGCACTAGAGCAATGTTTCCAAAGAGGATAAACCAATGATCAACAGCCACATGAAATAATGGTTATCACTAATTACTACTAAGGAAATACAATTCAATACTATAATGAGATACTACCTCAAACATGTGAAAATACAATGTTAAAAAAAATTAAGTGTTGGCAAATACATAGAGAAAAAGGATTCTACACTGCTGAAGGGAATATAGACTTGTTTAGTCCCCACTGAAAACAGTATGGTCTACCATCTCATCTAATAATCTCACTCCTAGGTATCTACAAGAAAAATGAAAAAAACACTAGTATGAAAACATATATGCACTCCTCTGTTCACTACAGGACTATTTACAATAGCCAGGCAATGAAAACTATATAAACACCCATGACAGATGAGCGGATGAAGATGTTATATACACAATGGAATACCACCTGTCACAAAAATAGTTGAAATTTTAACATATCCAACAATACAGATGTATAGGGGAGGGGTTTTGTTAAAGAAAATACATCAGAAGGAGACTAACAAGATTCAGATGACTACACTCATGGGAAAATAATTTGACTGCAGAACTGTTACCAGATGAGATTCGTGGAAGAGGGAGAAAGTAAGTAGGGAGGAGATCCAATAGATTATAATGGAGGATTATAAATACTTTTGTGGTGGGTGTGATGTGGTAACATACATTTATAGAGGTATGAATGTATATCCCTAAAACTATACACTGTTGCTTACTAACGTTAGCTCGAAAGTACAGTATTTGATTTAAACAAAGGTTAACAATGGTCTCTTACAAATACGAGAGAGTCCAAAAAAAGATGTGGACTGAGACAGGCTGTGGTATTTGCAGCAAGGACATCATAAAGACATCACTCTTCAATTTACATTTTATAAAGTAGTTTTATATGCATTGTTTAAATTTCAAGATAAAACACTGAAGGATAAATATGATCATACATTAGGAAAAAAATATAATGAACAATCTTACAGCTACCCAGTGATTTTTATAAGACATAAGAGTGTCAGGAAAACATCATTTAATTAAAATGGCAAGCACATTCACTAACATGAAATTAGTGTCTATGCCTATTATCATTTATCTTTATTAGCTCATTAACATCTTATATGACCCTTCCAAACAAGTTACGAGATTTACTTTATTATGCTCACTACCCATATGCAAACTGTTAGGCCATTATAGGTTAGCTGACTTATCCAAGGGCACAAAGCTAGTGTTTCAAAGTACTAGTACATTGATAAGACAGTTTTGTTTTTGCAAATGTTATCATTTGGAGTTATTGTATAATTGCTGTTAAAACAGAAGGACTTGATTATTTTCCCTTAACAAAATCTTCCTATTTAACCCACAAGTTAAAGATCATGTGAGATGGACCATGTGTTTCGACTTTTCTTTTAGCCTACCATTATTTTCCAAGAACCTATCCATTCAGGGAACAAGCTTCCAGATTCCATGTACTAACATTCCATCTTAAGTACTGACATAAAA
>NW_004567107.1:57311237-57329132 GCF_000260355.1 Condylura cristata | reverse complement strand
GTCTCTGGTGAAGCCTCTCACTGCCCCTGAGCCTCTGGCCTGTACCCCAGTTCTGTATGCACAAATAAAAAAAAAAATCTTTAAAAAAAAAATAAGCTTTAGAAAGTAAACCAATGTGGGCCCTCCCTAGTGGCACAGCACTAAAATGCTAAAGCCACTTCAGCATGAGTTTGATCCCCGCCCGGCAGGTCATCCACATGGCATGGCAGACCTCTCCTGTCCTACCAGCTGCTCCCATCAGTGGTATATTCTTTCAATCAGCCTCCCCAGTCTGTCTCTGGTGGATCCTCTCACCTCCCCTGCACCTCTGGCCTCTACCCCAGTTCTCTATGCATAAATAAATTAACCTTTTAAAAAAAGTAAACCAATGTTTCTCTATTAATAATTTATCTGTTGTACCATATTTTCTTCACTTATGATAGAAATGCTTTGTACATTGTGGAGGCAACTAAAATTTTTATTTTAAGCCTCAGTAAATCAAGTGACTAGTCATAGCAAAAGTTTTAATTTTCTACAGTTATTTTGGATTTTTTCTTTTGCATTAGTCTTAGCCTACATGTCTAATAGCTAGTACAGAATCACAGATATGGCTTTGAAAATTTTCCTGGAATAATATTTAGCACATACAGGTTGCAAGTTTTACTAGAGTAAATCGATGCATAAAAATTAGTGTTTAGTTCAATATTACATTTTGTTCATTTACCTTTACCTCTGTAGGCAACATATTCTATTTGGTGATTAAATTGTCTTTCCAAATGAATAACCCCCAGAGCTCCCACCCATCAGATGTACCTTGAGAGACTATTGCAAATTCAAATCTGGCAATCTCTTAAGAATTCCAATATGCATATTCACTTTTTCTGAAACTCAATTAGCATTTAAGAACACACTTTAATGTTAATTTAAAATGCTCTATCTTTTAAAAAAGTAACATGTTAAGTTCTCTAGGATACTCCATGGCTTCAGCAAGCCCAGTGTTTGTGCTGATTTGTAACACTTACCAATTAACTAGTGGCATAGATTAACCATTTTGCATAGATTAAAATGAACTCCAAATTCAGAAAGAAAGGAATCATTATAGCATATAAAAAATACATTGAGCTATCAGCACTATAGTTAACTTTAAGTTCTATGAAGGTAAACATTTCTATGCCAGTTTTCTTTTTAATCATACTAACTGCAAATATTTAACAAATACTTGCTGAATGAAAGCTAAATACTAGACATATTTTTCACTAGAATGAGAAAAGTCAAAAAAAGTTTAAACTCGTTTAGCCACTGCCATCTCATTCAAGTTCTCCTTTGGGGCCCTCGCTGGTGGTGCTAGGGGTTAGGACACAGCATTGCAAGTGAGTTGCAGCCACTTCAGTGTGAGTTATATCCCCGCCCAGAGGTGACCAACATTGCGAGGCAGACCTTTCCTGACCCGCCTGCTGCTCCCCTCAGAAGTGTACTCCCTCCATTTGCCTGTTCTGCAGCCCGCTCTGTCTGTGGTGAAGACTTTCACCACCCCTGCATCTGTGGCTTATACTCCAGTTCTGTATGCATAAATCTTTTTCTTTTTAATTCTCTTTTGATTTTGATACAAAGAAGCATATAAGTATCAACAGTTTCATAAATTGTCCTGAGACTTGAGTAATTCATAGCCCCACAATAATCCACAGCCATTATCTTTACTTCTAGCCTATGGCAGATTATGCTGAGGTACTAGTTATACCTTTGTGATTTTTACTACCTAAATTGGACCATTTTGTCATGCATCAATGTTATAATAAAAGAATTCCCTTTGGGATGTTAATAGGTATTTCACTCACTGTACTATATAACTATTGACACATGCCATAACATTGGAGGGTAGTCAAACTGTACAGGATGTTTGGGAAAACAAAGAACACCCAGATAAAGACCATCTCGGTGTTTATCCACAGGTACTACTTAAATATGGGGAGATCTGGGAGAGGGGGTATTAATGATTAATTTTAGAGCTTTTTCTATTTTTCAAGAGATTTAAAATAATTTCAAAGTAGCAAAAAGATAAGCATCCTCTTTTTGATGTCCTCTCCATACAGCATTTTTTACAAATGCTAAAATAGCTAGTCAATTGTTTTCTCCCTAGTGCCCTGTGTATTTTGTGGACTATGTAGAGATTAATAACAGCCTGCAATAATCTGTTGTCCTTTGTGGAAAAAACTGTGCTGCTGTTTCTGGAAAGAAATAATTGGTACGTAGCTTATAGAGTCAACGCCTGAATTTAATGGAGCATAAAGGGGTGGTATTTCTCATGAAGAAGGCATATTATCCGTTTAAACAGCTTTCAGTCTTGCACATAAATTAAACCTCACAAGCTTTGGAAAAAGAGAGACCACACAGTAATGAATTAACGTGCTTGCATATTCCTAACAAAGAAACCATCTCTTTTGAAAAGAAGAGAAAGCTTCAGTGTCTCTGCCACATTTGGAAATCTGAAATTAATTATTGACTTTTCCATACTGTTTGCAGCTACTTTGCTTGCCCATTTATTGTAAAATGTATATATGGTAATTGTTTTATGAGAGCTCATAAAACTCAGGCTGCAAATGAGATAATGTATGACCAATTTATCGCATGTGCCCTTCAGACATAGAGCTAAACCTGGCATAAATGAAAAGTGGTCAATGCACATTTTGCCAAGGTCTTTTCTTAAGGCTCTAAGGAAAGAAAGAATCTTATGGAGTATTTGTCATGAAAATTTCAAATAGCTGCAATTGAAAACATTTTATATTTTTCTTCTAAGACATTACTTTTACCATTTAAAGAAAACCAATTTAGGGTGCTTTTTAAAATTCATCTTGGTGAATATGTTTATAATTTACAGAATATGAAATTCGCAAACTCTCTTCCTATCTAGGAAATGGGGTTTCTGTCATTTGAAAAAGAAATTGACTGTATATGTGTTGACAAACTTGCAATAAATTAAAGGAACAATTACCATAAAATGTTTTCTTAGTTATCACTCTCTGTATGTTACATTAGCTGTGTTAGTTAAAAGACCCTCATTCAATTAAATATAAGCCCCTAGGCAAGACTCCAATACCAACAGTGGTGACCACTAATCTACTCTAGAACACAAGTCCCACTCCTTCAAGATCTTGCCTGAACTGAACTGAAACCTTCCTGCCTCCCAGTTGACAAAATGTTCAGTTTCTCCTATGTGATTAAGTGGCCAAAAGACAAGTTTAGTTAAGGCCCCCTTTTCAAAATACCCTTCTATGTATAAGATAATCTGATTAAACTCTCAATGCATTCACTGATTATTAACCAAGTATAGCTCTAGTACTAAAAAGAGACTAGGCAGGAAAGACACTTAGCATATTTGAGAAGAAAATCAAGCGGAAACAATATTTTAAGGTGACAAGCCTACAAGTCGGAAAAGATTCAAATGTTAAATCTTATATGAATGAAAGGTAGTAGTATGCAAAGTAATTATCAACATTAAGATGAGTAGATCTTAAAGTATAATGACACTAAAGTTCAAATTCAACAAAAAGTTTACCCCTTGACTCTATATCTGAGGAGAAATATGTCTCCACAGGGACCAGACTTTGAACTGGATATTGTGCCATATATTAAGTTACAATGCCTTATTCACTGGTAGTTTTCCAGAAATGTGACATTAGACACTGGGTAGGTACTTCTGTTGTTTGTGGATATAAAGAATGAGAGAGCTTAGTGATTAAAAATTCAAAGTGTTGGGTCCTCCCTGGTGGCACAGCAGGTTTTAGCACAGCACTAAGAAGCTAAAGCCACTTCAGCATACGTTTGATCCCCACCCCAAAGGCAATCCACATGGCTCAGTGAACTCTCCTGACCAGCCCGCTGCTCCCCTCAACAGTGTACTTTGTCAGTCGGCCTGTTCTGTTCCCTACTCTGTCTCTCTGTGTCCTCTCACCACCCCTGCACCTCTGGCCTATACCCCAATTCTGTGTGTATAAATAAAAATCTTTTTAAAAAATTAAAAGTGCAAAATGAAAACAAGACTAAGAAAGCAAGCTCTACAACCAAAAAGCTGTTTCTGTCATGAATATATTATATCAACTCCTCTATCTCAAATATCATTTGTAAATGGAAATGATACTATCACTATCTTGGCAATAAGGATTGTATAAGATAATGCTAGTAGGTGCTACAAAATATTGTTTCCTACAGACTGTGTGATCAATGATATTACTTCTTGTTGTTGGCTATTGTGTATTGTATCTGAAATTTCTTTGCAGAGAGGAAAGGAATAATGACATATTTGCCTAGTATTTATTTAAGGAAAACTAGATTAATGTGTTCAGGACTTAATCTACATACCTTAATCTACAAGCTATCAGCAAATGAGAAATTCAGTTTCACCCTTCCCCTGCTTTTTCTACTTGCCCCTCTCCTTTTCTGCTTCCCTATATGACTAATGCTGTATGAATGGTTTATCAACAAAAAGGCCAGGCTCTTGCTCTTGGGCAGCATCTTGAATTATGCAGCATTCTCCATGACTCCATCTCTGTATCCATGTGGTGTTACCTGAGGCATCAATACAAACCCGTGCATAATAACTTATTTTTAACTTTAAGGATACTTGTTTAACTCCTTGACAATGGATGTTATCTTCTAAGGTGAGATTGCAATACCCCATTTCGGATGCTTTTGGTGGTGTATGCCGGGAAACCCTGTGTGTATAACACTTTGGGGCCAGTTTTCTATTTCCTCAGGGTCTGATGGCTTTTACAGAGAATTTGGTTCCATCAAGCCTCCCTGGCTTGCTGCAAACTGCTTTTCTTTTGGTGGTAACTTAGTGACTTGCCCTCAAGCTCTCAAAGTTCTCCTTTACCAAACCTTAGCCACATACCCCAGCAGGTTTCCCACTTGAGAACCCTCAGCTGGCAGCCAGTGGCAATGCATTGGTCTTTCCACACCCACTATTAGCCAACCCTCCCATGCTAATACTATTTCTCTAATACAGTTACCTAAGCACTGGTAAATGGAGTAACTTGGGAACCCCTACAGGCTGCAGGGCAAAAGCTCACTCTTCTCTCAGTGTTTCATATAAACTAGTATGTCCTCTCTTTTGGGACCCTCACTTCAACAGAAGAGGTTATGATACACAACTTTATCCTCTATTACTCCTCTCCTCTTGTTCTTTCCAATTTCCCTCCTAATGGAATCAGCTTGAAGGAATTTTATCTATTAAGAAAACAAAGTCTTCAAGGATCCAACTTTATGATTCCCCAAGAACATGAGAACACTATGAGGAGAAAAACTGGTAACAAGAGAAAATAAATGGAGAGGCATAAAGAAAATATTTTTCATTTGACTATCTAACATAATAATGATTTATAATTACTGTGTTGCCTAGATAGATAATATATAATGGTCAAATACCAATGAATGGTTACCTACTCTCAGATGACTATCTGGAAGAAGGTAACTGTTAGACCTAAGAGTAGATGGCTTGGCAAACTTCTAGGGTTTTCTGTGAAGTGACAAGTAGGGGAAGCAATATACCATGGCTCAGACCTATAATGCATCAGAAAAGAGGCAATAAAAAACTTGAATCAGAGATTCATTTTTTTTTCTTTTTTTAGATCTGGAAGCCAAATCTATGAAGGATTGAGTAAAAATTACTCCAAAGCTTCTTGCTGTTGGTGATGAAACTTGTTCAATTTTAAAATTCATTGCATTATGATTTCTAACAGCCAAATGCTTTGAAACAATGAATTTATTAGTACCTAGAAGAGGGACTTTCTAATAGTGTTATAGGGCAAAAACATACACAACACTCACCTGTGTGAGAACAAATGATCAAAAAATTGTATAATATTAAGAATGCATATGCTATCATGTAATAATAAGTTTTACTATTTTTAATTCTACAATTCTATAATTTATGACCATATGTCATATTCCCTCCATGTCAGGCCAAATCAAATACTAATACATTCAACCTAGGATTTGTATGTTAGCCTTTTGCCTCTAGATACATTAAGTAATGTTGAAATATTTTACACTTATGAAGTTTAAAGAACTACCCATGATAACTGTGGTTATTTTTATCATGAGTTCTTTCAGGAAAATTCTACCAAACTCCTGAACATTACTGGGTTCTTACTTGTCACCATATTTTCATTAATTTGTGTTTCCAGACTCCTGGATCCAGCCTTTCTGCAAGAAATTCCTCCAGACTTAATGCTGTTCTGTCTCCCCTTAGACTCCTGTGTGCACCTCTCTCTGCCTTTACTTTCAGTACAGTCTATTGTTACCGAGTGTAGTTTATTCCATGCCAGTAGTATTGCTTCCACTATTTTCCCTTTTATATTCCCTCTCCAAACTCAACCCCCATCATCTTTTTAAAAAATGGCTTGCTATTTCAGATAACCCTAAGACTACCCAAAAGCCAAATTATTTTTCCCCTCATCCTACAAATTTCAAATTGCAAATTAAGCTGGAAGGGTGAAATGAGGATAAATTGGTTTTGGGCTATAGATCAGAGCCACAGAATGAGGTAGAATTACTTAGTAATATGACAGCATGTCCTATTTAACTATCCAGTTTAAAAACAAAAGTATCTACTAATAACCAGAAAATATATATAATATACATTTTCTATCTCTCTTTTTAATGCTAGGTTTCAAAGAATGAAGAATATGTTGATTACACATTCATTCTGACTAAAATCCATCCAAGTGACTTATTGGGCTGTCAGAAGTGTTCATGTGGCAGCTTCCCAAAGATGGCAGGGAACACTCGGGAAGTGTGAAACACATGGGACAGTGGCCTCCCTTTTGGAAAATGGGATGGTCTACCTCACTGCCACATATCTGCTGCAGGTGCAGTTTGCCCCTAGACTTAGCCCACTACACTACCTTCAGTCACACTGCCCACTCTAACCGCTTTGCACACACAGAAGAATATTCCTTTCCCAGGTGATCAGAAACTTACCACAATGGCTGCTCAGACCATTTCTATACTGGGAAGCTCCACTCCAACTATGAAATCCAAATCATAGTCACTAAACATGTCGTTGGTTTTCAACATGAAGGTGCCACTCTCTTGATCAATGACCTTTGTCTGAGTCCAACATACTGCAATCATGTGGTAGCAAAATCAGTATCCATGGTCTTTTTTGTTTCCCCCAGGGTCTTCCTATAGCCTCCAAAGTTGCCATTATTCTCTGTCTCCCAGATTCCATTATATATATTTTCTCTTGGAATAAAAAAATTACCTGGCCACCTGTTGGCGAGTTACTTAGCCCCTTTAATCTCCAATTTTACTTCTCAAAGTGAATTTAATCCTCATGTGCCTTCAGACCTCGGTATGTGAAAATCCTTTGGAGATCCTCTAAACATGAGCTTATGTAGCCAAAGGAATATAAAATCAGAGAAGAGAGTGCTGATTTTGGAGCATCAAACAATTTTAACTGACCACACCAAATTCCTGATTTATCAAATTTCAAAAGAATGTTTTCTGCATTATCCATGAATATGATTGCAGAGAGGCAGTGGTTGAAATACATAGAGAGACATATATTTGAATACTGATTCCATAACTACTTAGTTATATTGTAGAAAGCATTGTTTATATCTCTGAGTCTCTGTTTTCTGTAAAATGATGATAATCTCTCAAAGTATTATGATAATCTATTTGAAATGTTTAGCAAAATATCTGACACATGGCAGACATGGAATTAGTAGTAGTTTTGAATTCTTCCCATAACCTTCTATACATGGTTCTCAGATCCCTTAGACTAAGTCTATTGCTCACCTCTTAGAATCCTAGACTCTCCTGGTTTCTAGGAAGTCAAAATCACAGAAGCAACATATAATAAAAGAGATAACAGGTACTCTAAAAGCATTCTAAGTATTTTTCAAGTAACAAAGAACATTCTTATCCTAAGGACCTTAAACTGGCCATCTTCCTTATAGGTGGCTTGAGAGAATAGCCTGTGATAACTGCTATTTTCTTGTACATTACACACTTTATCATCAAGATATTCTTGGTTAAGGACCCTGAGCATTACTGGATTCCCATTTATCAACATATGTTCTTCAATTCATATTTCTATTCTTCTGCCACAGATTCTCTTTATGAAGGACATAAAAAGTTTATATAGCATAAGTAGAGAAGTCATCTATACACAAACATACTATAAATTTCTAAATAATATTTTTGATGTAATTTTTATTAATTACATCTAGATACCTATTGCTAGTTCTCAATAATACTCTACCATCAGGGCTGGGACCCCAAGAACCTCAATATCCTGGTGTTTTGTTACCTATTCTGTAGAAGCAGATTTTAGACTGAGCAGTCTCTAAGGTCCTATGAGTTCTCTTCCACCATCCATCTCTGCTGATACACTTTTGCAATGGCCAAGAGAGCTTTGGGGATTTGCTAAGGACACAAGAAAGGGAGAGAGTGAAAGAAATACTCTGAGTTACCTCCCAGCATGGAACTTTGCTTGTGTGAGCTCAAGATTTCACTCTGTGTGTTCTAACTCAGAATTCAGGGATCTTCTCCCTAGCTGGCAGTTCCCTCTCTCTAGAATGAAGGATAAAAATCAGAAAACATCTGAAGATTTTTATGGAAATGAGACTGACTAGACGAGGAATGGAAACAGAGGGGAGAGTGAAGTCCAACTATCCAGCACAAGTCTCTCATTGCTGAATTATTCAAGGAAAGGGAACTAGGTGAACTAGTTGCCAAGACAACCTGCTGTTGGGGAGAGGGTGACTGGGGCAAGGAAATGGGAGACCTGTGGTTGCTCCTGCTCCTGTCCCTGTCCCTGGCAATCTTTCATGGGGTCAAAGGATGCTTGGAATGTGACCCCAAATTCAAAGAAGATATAAGGTCCTTGCTGGCAAATATTGTACCCACAGAAGTCCCTGGAAGAACTCATTTCCTTGATCGGCAGAGTAACAAATTGATCCATTTAAGCTCCAAGGTCTCCCACAGGCGCAAGATGCTTCGGGTGTTGGGTGAGGGAAGCTGAAGTCCTTGAGAAGTTTTGTTTTTGTTTTTGAGGGGGAGATGTGGGGGTTAAAGGTAGAAGGGATGCAGGGAAGTGAGAGTAACTGGGTCCATGTCATTTCCTACATAGGTACAGTAATTTTTCAACTTGTACCTTTATATTCCTTCTGTCTAGCTGTTCAACAGGTTGTTAACTTGAGAATATTCCTGAAGAATGAACTCTCTAGATTGAGCAATGAAACATGGAAAGGTGAGTGACATCCTATTTCAATACTCAAAGATGGTATTGCTACACAGGTCTGAGGAAAGTTGGAAGGGGCAAACCAGGAAAAACTAAGATTGACTTCTGAAGGGAAGAGTCACCCCTATATTCTTATGCTCCTTCCACCTTTCTTAGGTACCTTTATCCTTCAAGGCAAGCTCCTCAATGTCCGCCAAAACCTGGAATCCAACCTGAAAGAAGTATTAAAGAACTTCTCTGACATTGGTAATAAAATAGGTCTAATAAAATTGAAATTATGTGAAAGGAATAGGAACTATAGTGTGAGAGGAGGATTGTATCTCATGCATTGTAGAATGAGTTAGAATGGGTGAAGGGGTTGCTGGAAGTTTATGGGTAAATAAAGATACTGGTTATAAGTAAGGTAAACTCTAAGTTGAATAAGCTCATTAGAACTTTCTGATTCTCTTTTAGCTTGTTCTGAAGATTGTGGTGAGTACAGAAATGTGACAAATTGAGGTTCATCCCAAATTTTTTCATCTTCTCTGCCCTATAGTACACTACCTATCCTACCTACCTACACTGAAAACTGAATTCCTAAAATTGTGGTTACAAGGGGGACTACTAGTGATACATGACAACAAAATACAATTTAGGAAATTTGATGCACCAGATGTTTGAGGTGTCAGCGGTATTATCAAGAATATAGTTTACAGTCCATATCATCCACATTAGATAAGGGATCATTTTTCTCACTTCTTCCATAGAAAAGACTTAAATTACAGAAGGTTTTGATCCATTAAGGCACTTGATTGCCTGAATGAGGAAGAATTCCTAGAAATGTAACCTTAAGAGTCCTAGAAATGCCATTTGATGTCAGGATTAAGGAAACTCTAGGCTATAAATAATTTTCAATTACCTTGTCTTTATCAGTTGTGACTGAAGGTCCTATCCTGGACTGTTGGACCTGTCTCCGCATCACCACCAAATGCTTCAAAGGAGATTATTGTGGAGGTAACAAAGATTGTGATATGGCATTTTGAGGGTCAGGGTTCAAGAAACTGTTTTCTCAAAAATATAGATGCTGGGCCCTCCCTGGTGGTGCAGCGGCTTAAAGCACAGCACTAAGAAGCTAAAGCCACTTCAGCGTGAGCTCGATCCCCACCCCAGAGGAGACCCACATGGCGTGACAGACCTCTCCTGACTCACCCACTGCTCCCCTCAGCAGTGTAATTTGTCAATCTGCCTTTCCCCCCACTATCTCTCTGGTGAATCCTCTCACTGCCTCTGCATCTCTAGCTAGTACTCCAATTCTGTATGAATAAATAAATATTTAAAATACATACATAATATATGTATGTGTATGTGTGTGTGCTGAATGACTGCTAATGTTACACAAAATTAAAACCTAAAATGTTGAGCCAAATTTGTAGCAATATAAACTACTTCTAACCGAGTTAATTGAAGCACTGAGAAATGAAAGGACTGAATAGAGAGGAAAATATCAGGTTAAGGGGAGTAAAAGCTGAAGCTTTGTAGAATCTGGGGATCAAAAAGTAATAAAGATCAGAATAATCAGAGAACAGTGATGGGTGTTGTAAACATAGCACATTGCTTATAGTTGGAAAGTTGTGTTTTTTTTGGGGGGGGGATAAATTCCTCAAGTCATTCTTTTTCTTCTCCCCAATTTATATTCTTTTTACTTTCTTTCTTCTTTCAGAAGAGGATGTAAAGTTGGCTGAGGCTCGAGAGATTGCACTATTTTTGATATTCCTAGCAGGAGCTGTAATATTGGGAAGTGCCTGGTTACTGTGAGTTTTTTCCCTCCAAAACCATAGGGTGGGTCAAGCATTTTTTATGGTAAAGAATGCTCAATCTTTCCTTTCCACTCAGTGGAAATAAGGACAAATTAGTCATTTGCAATCCTAGGATATGATATGGACAGGATAAAAATGAAGAGTTTTGTCCACAAGTGGAAATATAAGGAAATAAAGATATTATTCGGTGTGGAGAAAACTTTGGCAGAGGTATTCAGAAAATGAAGAGGAAATGTTGGTATTGTTTTAAGAAAAAAGACTGTTAATATTGAATTTGGGACTATTTATTTATTCCAGATTCCATATTTGTGTCACTCATCGGAGGAAAATGAAGGCAATACGACGGTCACTAAAAAAATATTTGGAGAAGAAACTTGAAGAATTAATGGGAATAACAGATGAGAGGAAGGAGAGCAAAGAATTCGAAACCATCGAATAAAAATAGACACAGACAGGACATCTTTCATGATTCTCTTAACTGTTGACTCAGAGTAAAAAAAAAAAAAAAGAGAGAAATCAGCTCTTTTGTGATCATAAAGTCAGAGTATTTTAAAACTGAAATGAAACTTAGATCCTTATTGATATCCTGATGCTAAAGAAGCAATCAGAAGGCAACAGATTTACCCAGAGCTTATAAAAAGTAACACTGATGTATCATAGTGCACAAAGATGATACACTGCATGATAATAAAGAATTCATGGTTGGTAACTCTCATTAATGACTAATTAGAGTAACTTTTAAATTCCTAAGACTGCTTTTTATTTCTATCTTCTCTTTTGGTTACCCTTTTCATACTTATCATTAGATCCAATGTGGATAATTTTCCTTGGTAACACCTAACAGTATTCAGGATATGACAGCCCATTTGCATTTGAAACCAAAAGCTGCAAAATATGAATCCTGACTAGTTGCACAAACATTTTTTTTCTAAATATATGTTCCAAGAATGAACTGGATATTAATTTCTGATTATTTTAGTTGTTGTAACACACATATTTTGTTTAATATACCATAATTAGAGCTTTATATCTATTAACTCAATTCTCAGAATAAGCTTGGGAGAAATATTATTTCCATGGGTTCCCATTGTAAAGCTTAGTTAGCTCAAGTGATCCCAGAGCTCTTCAAGGATGCTGGAACTCAAAAATTTTTTTTCTCAGGAAGTAACTTAAAATTATGTTTTCTGAACTTCTTCATCTCTGTGTGGGCTGAGCAGATTTCTTTTATGGGAGATCTCTTTTAATGACAGAAAAGGCCTGTAAGAATTTAGCTCAGTATTTCCAGCTCTCTGTTTCCTTCCACACTGTCCCATCCCAATTTAAAGAATCTCAATCATTCCCTTTTAATGTTCTCAATTTAACAGTGGACATTTTACAAGACTAGGAATTCAACTTGCTTTGTAATTCATCCAATAACAGGATAAGTCTTGTGTTTATATTCAACAATTTCAGCCCTCCCACTAGAGAACTCTCAGGCAACACCTAAAAGCTCTAAGATAATGGATACAAGGTCAAGAGTGGGAAGAGTGGAATGAAGATCTGTGTTCATTCTTTTCTTTCACCAATTTGTCCAGTAATAACATTGATAGTTTATTAGTAGCAACCTATTAACTCAGCATGTTTCTCAGTTTTCAAAAAATATTTGAAAGTATCATACAGAATCACCTACTTTCTTGCTTCTTTGAAGTGACTGATAAGGGTTATCCAGTACATATATTTTCTGTATCCCTGTAAAAAGGATAGCATAGATTACCAGTGTTTTACTGTACTAATGACAGTGGAGTCATTAGCATATTTAAATATAATTTGACTGGAGAGCTAGGGTTTTAGAAACCCTAAAAACAACTCAAAAAGATAATAGCAATCTTAAAATTCTATTCCTCTAGAATGACCCTGAGTATCAAAATGTAAATTATGGCTCTTCAGAGAAGCAGAAACAATAGGATACTAGGAGGAGTAGATTTATTATAGGCAATGGCTCACACTGTTATGGAGGCTGAGCTATACTATGATGTATATTTAAAAGCTGGAGAACTAGGAAAATCAGATAACAAAGACCAAGAATTAGGAAAATGCACTGGTTGAAGTCATCTAAAAGTTCAAAAGCACAGTAAGGATTTCTTATATCTTAGGATTGGAAAAGATGCATGTTCTAGTTCAAGAAACTAGAGAAAAGAAAATATGCTTTACCTCCTTTTGTTCTATTGAACCCTTAATAGACTAGATAATCCCCACTCACATTGGTGAGCAAAGATATTATTTACTCAATCCATCAAGTCAAAGATAAACCTCCTTCTAAAACACCCCCAAAGAAATACCAAGCCATGATATTTTATCACCTTAGCATCCCTTCACCTAGCTATGATGACACATAAAAATAACTATGACAAAACATTACCAATCAAATGAAGTGAAATGTGGCTAATATATGCAATAGAGGCTATAAACTGTCAATCACATAAAATAGAAAATATGATATTAAAACTAATTAGGAAAAAGCAAAGTAAATTCAAAGAATTACAGAGAGAATTTGATGACATCACCAATTAGTGAAACAAAGCAGAAAATACAAAGATAACATCGGATGCAATAAAAGTTTCTTCAACCACAAGGAATATAGTTTTTTTTAAGTGGGAATAAATGGAGCAAATATGTAGATTATATATATGTATGTAGATGATATATATATATGTATATGTGTATATATATTAAATTTTAGCTTTTTAAAACAACTATATGGCAATCATGTTTAAGGCTTGGATGAAATAAACACCTTTTGTAGAAATTCGAATCACTAATAACATAGGAAGAAAAAAAAAACTAAACTGTTCATGTTCTTTTTGAAAAATTAAAAATGGTACCTGCACAGCTACTGAAAAACAATGTCATGCAAAAAGTTAAACCTAGAATGATAGAATGATATATAACAGTGTTGAATTTGTTATTTACCCTGAATAGTGAAATTATGATTCCTTCCCAACTAAAGTGTTTCGTAATGCTTGTATCCTTCATTAAAGCATGAAATATAGGAAGACCACTAAGTGTTATGCAAAGGATCCTAGTGCAATTTTTAAATACTATATATTTTGTTGAGATATTTAAAAAGATACCCATTCAATGTTTGAATTTATATATGAATAACAAGAAGATGAAAGTTAATGAAACATATTTCAAAGACCTTCAACAACCTCACTTCCTGATGAGTGAGAACACCCAGATAGAAGACAGACAAGTAATAAAGACCACAGATGTAATACTAATGATCCTTACTTGATGGTAAACTTAATATATGTTGGGAGAGAATAGCCAACAATAGTATATGTTATTGGTACATAAGATATTAAAATCCTCCAAATATAACCTATTCTATATAGACTTATTACTTTGAAAGCCTTTATTTGAGATGCAAAATTGGAGTTAATTCCCATCCACTAAAACTGTTTTTTAAATGTGTAATCCACCCATCTACACAATTTACTATAATTCATTTATAATATAAATCTATGGTCTATTTCTTATCCTTTCTACATCAACATGAGAAGGAACTGCTTGTGTTTTTATATGTTTATAATACAATACAATGGAGATGAACAAATTAAATTGTATTCTACTAGAAAACATCTTGTGATCTTCTCTTTTTCAAATGTGAACCTGATACAAATTGAAATGCTTGCAATCCTAATTTCAACCAGACCTAATTGTTAAATTAAAAGAAAAAATACAATGTTATGTAAAACCACCTTTCCACAAGCAAAAGCTAAACTAAACTCATAGCAATAGTTAATAGTACAGATCATCATATTAGTGAAACAATGGAAAAATAGCTATTTTTTTAAAAAGAGTGAAATCTTGCTACTTGTGAGAATGTGGGTAAACTGGATGGGGATTAGGATAAGCAAAACTTGTCAGAAAGTGTGAGAAAAATAACAGATTATTTTATCCATGTGTGGAATATAAGAGAGAAAAAAAAACAGCTTAAACAAACACTTGAATTCTGACAGCAGAAATGAAAATAGAGAGCAAGAAGGGTGGGTGGAGCCAAGGCTCGTGGGTCTTTTGGGTGGTGGTGGAAGATTATTGTGGTGACCATGGTGTGATCACACACATTTGAAGAGATGTAAAGCAATAGTTTAAAAACATGCATATTATTTTAAATCAATGTTACCTCAATAAAGTTAAAACACACACACACACATACACCTTCCAATCTCCTGATGTCAACTCAGTTCCTATATTTCCCTAGATTTACATGTCAGTTCAGGTTCTGTAAAAATCAGATACCCTGGCACAGACAGGACAATTTTTGAGATACTATAATTCTAGTGATACTTTATGAAGGACCACTACTCTTCTGAGAATTTGTTTTAGCAAAAAGGTAAGGTTTTACTGAGTTCACTGAATACAAATTTAATGATTCATTCTATCTAGAAACAATATAAGGTCCTAGGCAATCTAATTAAGCTATACAAAATGTAAATTATTAGGACATACCAAAGAGAAGCTAATAGTATAAAATAATGTTGTACTAACACTAGAAACCTCTTAATGTCCAACTATTAATATTCATTCTTACCTTAAATCCTTACATTGACTCCCAGGGAATTTGTTCCTTCTTCCAACAGAGACAAATGTTTTCGTAAATATTTATTTTATTTACTCATGCATATAAGAACTGAGGTTTAGGCCAGCAGTGTGGGGTGGGGGGGAAGAGATGAAAGGATTCACCAGAGTGGGAAGCAAAACAGACAGACTGACTGAAACACACTGCTATGGGAAGCATAGGTGAGACAGGAGACTCTGCTTGACAAGTGGGTCTGCTCCCTGGCCTGGGATGGAACTCCTGTTGTAGTGACAGTTGATAGTGCTGAGACTTAACCCCTTCACCACCAGGGAGGGTTGGAGACAAATACTTTCTTTGGGATTTATATCTTCTGACCTGCAGCCTTTTCTAGTACCTTACTTCATTATTTATCTCATATCATTTAACTCCTTTCTCATCTTTAATTCTAGGTCTTTTCTCTCAGTGTCTGTTATTATAAATTAAAATCTCTTTTTCTTCACTCTAATATTGCAGCTCTCTATGTGAAGCTTCTTAAAAGAGCATTTTGTCTCATGACTACTTATTCTTGCTATCCTCTTAATTTACTGCAACCTTCATTCTGTTCCCCACCACTATATGGAATTTCTTCTATGGTTGTCATATTGTCTCTGTTGTTTATGAGTTCTCTTTATTTTTCAAATTACATTTCAAATTACTTGTCAATTCTAAGACTTCTCACTACTACTGGTTTCCTTCTTAAAGTATGCCTTTTGCACTAGGCAGGTTTTTGTTCTTATTTTTTTTCTCCTTTTCAAGGTTTTGTTTCTATCTTTTAAATCATGTCTTAATTGGCTGTTTTTTTTTTAATAGGGGGGAGTACTTCTGTTGACTACTAATTTAGCTATTGAGCACTCAAAATTTCACTTGACATTATCTCTTACTTTATACTTGGACTTACTCACCCATGTGATTTCAACTGTCACCTAAAAATTGTATCTCCAAATTTTTAGAATTTTATTAATACTCCTTTTCTGTGATATATATTATTACTTCTGGATATATAATGGATATACTTATCTAGATAGTCAATACCAACTTTAAACTCACACATACACACACACACACACACACACACACACACATATCCCTGGCAACAACCACATTTGACATCTTTCCCTTCTTTCTCAGGGTCAGGTTTTTACATCATGTCTTATTGTTCTCAGTTTCTGAATTCAGTCTTTCTAGGAGCCAAATAAATCCATCTTTTTGTCTTCAGACTAATCATAAATATTCAAATCAATTTCAAGCCCCTAATTAAAAAATACAAAGTCTCTTCCATTCATAAAAGAGAAATGTAATCTCTCCCATACAACATTTTGCATGCCTTAAATGTTACCATCCTGCTGTATCCATAATCTTGTCTTTACCGAATAACCTCCCTAGTTGATTCTTCTCTCTACATAGTGGTTTGCCAAACATACTGGACTGCTTCTTACTCCTAGGCATTAGTAGATTTAGTATCCCATTGTAGAATGCAGCATAGATGTTTGCCCTTCAAAACCCACATTGAAGTCACATCTGACCTGGTAAGAACCAGTTAAACACCCACCACATTCAGGATACAATTCATATGCTTCTACAGACTACTTTTGAAAGAGGACCTTCATTATTGGTTGGTATATCTTTTTCCTAGGCATTAATTCTTCAGGAATAGGGACTACATAGTGTTTACTTTCATATTCCCAATTTCGAGCAGTCTATCACAAAACTTTGCAACTTCTTAAAATATCACATATTCCAGGAAGATGTTCATAAACCCCCATATTTATGTTAGCACTTCCAACTCCACTAAACCACTGTGCATTTTTTAAATTTCATTTTGCAGGAATTAGGGACATTATACACCTATGAGTTGATATATGTATCCAAGAGATCAAAAGTTACATCTACTGCTTGTTCATAGATGTACCTATTGCTAGAGCACCATGCAACACCTGGCACAGAAAAGATGAAAGTCAGTTTAATGAAAGTATGAATATATAAGTGAGAACACTGACGAATGCTACTATTTGAAACTGAATATACTCATGGGAAATCAAAAACAGTCCACATTCACAATCACATCAAAAAGAATTAAATGTTTGGGAATAAATTTAAAAATGGACTTAAAAATGAACTTAAAAATTAAAGCTACAGGCCCTCCCTGGTCGCGCAGCAAATTAAAACACAGCACTGAGAAAGAAGCCAAAGCCACTTCCACATGAGTTCGATTCCCGCCTGCCCCAGAGGTGACCACATGGCGTGGCAGACCTCTCCTGACCCGCCCGCTGCTC
>NW_004567107.1:57296607-57311137 GCF_000260355.1 Condylura cristata | reverse complement strand
GCCTCTGGCCTGTACCCCAGTTCTGTATGCACAAATAAATCTAAAAAAAAAAAAAAATAATAAGGCTACAGGAAATCCTTAAAAGAAGTGGAAGACACATGAAGTAAAGAGATTGCTTCTGTCCTTAAATGGGAAAACTAACACTGTTAAAGTGTGGGTCATCATACCCATATTAATATACTGATTCAATGCAATACCTATCAGTGTTTCAATGGCATTCTTCAGAGAAACACAACACAAATAACTAAAATTTGTGCCCTCCCTGGTGGTGCAATGGGTTAAAGCACAGCATTATAAAGCTCTCTGCAGCCACTGCTGCATGAGTTCAATCCCTGCCAGGGAGGTGACCCACATGGTGTAGCAGAGCTCTACTGTTTCACCTGCTGCTCCCCTCAGCAGTGTTTCAGTGGAATTGCCTGTTCTGCTCCCCAGTCTGTCGCTGGTAAATTCCCCCACCCTCACCCCTGCACCTCTAGACTGTACCCCAGTTCTTGGGTGCATAAATACATAAATCTTTTTAAAAAATAACTGAAATTTATATGGAACTACAAAAGACTTCAAATACTAATACGAATCTTAGCCGAAAAAGGAATAGTTATCATATATCCAGATTTAAATTGTTCTATAAAGTTGTATTAATAAAAACAGTATGATATTAGAGTAAAAATAAATAAGAAACAAATGAAAAGTCCAGAGATAAACCCATACTTCTGTGAAGTGTTAATTTATGATTTAAGAACCAAGACTATACACTAAAGAGAAATCTCTTCAACAAGTGGTGATGGGGAAACTGAACAGACACATGGAAAAGAATGATTTTAGACCACTATCTTACATTGTATACAACAATTAATTAAAAATGAATAAGACTCATGTAAGACCATAATATATGTAGGCAAAATCATAGGCAAAACATTTTGTGACACTGACTTTAGTGAGGTATTTGGGGAATCCACACAAAGGCAGGAAAACAAAAGCAAAAAGTAAACACATTTGACTGTATCAAGCTAAAAGGCTTCTGTACAATCCAATAAGCTAGTATTTAAAGAAAAACACACCTACCTGAATGGGAGGAAAAGATCTGTACATCAACCTTATCACCAGATTCTAATATTCAATACCTTCATGTTCTTACAGCAATAAGAAAACAAATAACCCAATCAGAAAAATGGGCAGAACAGCTAAATACGCACTTCTCCAAAGATTACCTATATATAGCCAACAGGCATATGAAAAAATGCTCATCAGCATTTATCTTCAGGGAAATGACCTGACCTTTTTTTATTTCCCAATGATTGTTTATGATGACTCCCTGTCCAGAAAATTATCTATTGTAGTTTCAGTTTTCATCTTTAGAATCAAGCACAGATTCCCAATTTCCCAAATCAAACAAACAGGTTCCTAGTAACCTGTTTGGGTAACTTTGTTGAATGACCCCCCATGAGCATGATTTAATGCCAGCTGCACCAGGAAAAAAAGAAATTCCAAACTCTCTAAGAGTTGCAGCGCTTTTGACACTGACCTAAATTCAAAAATGATCTCCAATGTTAGGGTACTGACATGTTACTGAGTTATCCTTATTATGGCGATAAAAGGAGAAAATGACATTTGGATAACTAATGGTGTTAACATCAAAAAACACAGGTTCTTGAATATTCCACTGAGCCTTTGTTTCTCCAAATTTAAAGGGGCATGTTTTTATTTTTGAGCTTGCCTAAATATAGGTTCCATGAAGGATTTTATTAAAAGGATGGTAAAGTCAGAGAATGGATGTAAATATCTGAAGACTAAATGGAGACTTTGTTCTCCACTCAGCTGAAGGGGCTTGCCTAACTTTAGATACTCCAGTCTGCATTCCTAGATCTAACAGTGACAAATTGCAAAGTAATTTTACACTTGCATTCACAGTTCCTTCTTCTAGTGGAAACAACTACGAGCTCCTTCCTATCAAAGGGCCACATTGGTAGGTAGGCATGTGTGTCTAGCATTCACTTGGGACCATTACAGGATTTTCTGTGAGGCCTCATTCTTGAAAACCTTCAACTTTTACCTAATGAGGCTTCATCATTCTCCCTGATGAGGTGGCCCTTCACGATTTCTGCTGTAAGTACTAATAAGCACAAGCTCTTCAGCATTCAGAATTCATATTTTCTCTTTCATCCATACCTTCTCATTGTACTAATAGCATTAAGAAAAAAAAAAAGATTTTCTAGTGAATATAACAATTTCTGTTTTTATCTTTGGTATAGTTTGAAAATCTAGGTGACTAATACTTTCAAGCCAAAAAGACATCATTTATTAAGCTGTTGTTTCTATAACTGATAACCTCAGTCTAGGCTATAAAAACAGTGCAAAGAGAGTTCAAAGAAAAGGGTGAGAAGTATTCAACACACAGTTTGTGATGCAGTGCTTATTATCAACGGACCAAATCCCCTATAAAAACCAGCTGCCTTTCCTTGAAAAAAAAAAATTACAAGCAAAATTTATAGTCATTATCTCTGGGTGGTATAGGTTACAAGTGATTATTTTTTTCTACATTCTGTGTGCAGTTGTTTCTGATTTTTCTATGTTGAGTTTGAGTCTCACTTATGTAGGAAAAAAGCTATTTGAATTCAACAGGAGAATGGCAGGACTTCCCAGGCAAATGCAGTGTGTAACACAATTTGCTTCAAACTGACCAATGGATTAATTTAACCCAGTGCTTCATTTGTGGAATAGATTTTACATAACAATATGGCCCAAGTTGTTGCTTCATTAGATTTCTACCTCTGGAAATGAAATTTAGTTTAACATTCCTTTTTTTTTTTTTCCCTGTGCTGTATTTCTGGAATCTTCTGTTTAAAGGTTTATCATGATAAAATCCTTATCAATGTCTCTTGCTAATGCATTTGATGCCATGTGGGAGGTTAAAAGAACATGGCATGCAGTAACTTTTTTTTTTTAAATAAAAGTGGTAAAGTAATAATTAAAATCAGTTTTATTAAAGCCACAACAGATTTGCCATTGATCATAAGCTACAATCTCAAAGATCTTATTTTCCAGTGAGTCCTCAATCTAGCTCAGTCATTCCACCACCTGTATTCATCTGCCGACACAGAAAGGCCGACTAAGGACCTGCTTCTCCAACACACACACACACACACTCACACACACACCACTTCAGAATCCATCCCCTTCCAATGGTGGCCCTGGCGCATGATAACGCCTAGCTCAGGGAAAGCCACACATTCTGAACTTAAATGGACAAAGTTCTTGGGAAAAGCTACAGCATTTTCAAAATATAAATGAAGATGTAATCTTGAAAGAATACAAATGGAAACACAAATGGCTTACTGAGACACGTGAATTCTTTTAGGTAATACTGATATTTATTAAGTTGTCAATCCAAAGGCAACTACTACAGTACCCTAAATAAATCAATCCTGAGAGTCACATGTTGTGATTCCATAGTTTATGACTATATGGGGGGGCTTCCTACCCATCTGTTGACCCCACTTGCTGACAGATGTATGCCTTTTTTAAAAGAAAAGAAAAAGGATAGGGGGGTTTATGTATATTTTTTGTGTTAGGGAGAGTTATGTTCTAGTGTGTATATAAGGGGTGAAAGGAGGGGATTAGTCAAAGAGTCTACCGTATTTGACTTATACTGGTTTCATTTAAAATTCTTCAGTGAGGAAATGATTTTCCACTAACTTTCAGGTATTTGCAAAAGATTTCTTTGTAATCACAATATCTACATTAGCCCAGTTACAAGGTATGGACGAGACAGCGCCTACCCTTCGTATAGGAAATGTGTGATTAAATGAGTGTTTTGTGTTTCAGACATTGCAATATCTTTCTACACATATATAATTGTATCCTACTCTCCTTGTACCTTTTTCTAATGCTTAATGCATTTTTAATTATATGGTTTCTATACAAGCATTTATACACAACTTAATGCAATAAGTTTTATATTCAGAATGTGAACCATTTTAATGTGAACATTCTTTGTTCAGAATGCTAGTTCTTTTATCAGTTAAGTTCATGAGTCACAGGGGAGAGCATTGCCTAACTATAATATAATGTAAGCCACAGATGCAAATTACATATGTAAATTTGTCTAGTTTGCATAATAAAATTTTTAGAGGTATAATTGATATAATTGTATGACCTAAACATCCAGGTGAATATTTTACCTTCTTTTTTAAAAACAATTAAGGTACTCAAATCTGGTGTACATTTTATACTAATGCTCCATCTCAAGTTAGACTAGATACATTCTAAGTACTCAATAGCCACATGAAGCCAGTGGCTACCATACTGCTTATTATAGGCTGATTTAAATTTTGATGGTGAATCTTAAGTACAGGTTGTTGAATGTATGCTAATTTATCAAGGAATTTGGAAACACAAGACTAAATCAAAGTTACCAGGAACAGTTACTTGTTCAATTTTCATATTTACTAAAACACAAAAGAAAGTTTTAATTATATTCTTAAAAAAAAATAATACTGCCTGGTCTACAGAATGTAGCATACTTTTTTTTTTTTTTTTGCTATTGTGTACTGAGAGCACTTTTCAGGGTAAGTTCACTAGGTCCATTCAGTATCAACAGTTAAATCTTCTTGATCATGCTTTAAACTGGTCCTTGAAATTAGTTCACATAATTACCTGTTGGTAGAATATGTCATTGTTTTCTTTTTTCAGAGTATTTTTTAAGCTAACATCTCTAGAGTTCCCTTAAGAAATAGATTGAAATATCAGAACAATCCACTCTGAGTTAGAAAAAAAAAAGTAATTTGAATGTATGTTTTTACTTTCAGCATTGAAAAATCTGCAGCATTAATCTCTATGACTTAAGGAATAACCTTATTTTACATCACAGTGCAGCAAGACACTGGATATGCTGCAGACATATTTACAAAAAGAATATATCCACAAGCTATTACATTGTCATACACTAGTGCACTTGTCTGACTGTGTGATATTTTTTCTCCAGGTTCAATGGTGCATATCAAGTTAACAACCACAATTTATTATCTAATGTATTGTGTGATTAATGGGATGGCTCATATTTTAATCAACCATAGATTTCATCTCAATGAGGTCTACTTGCCTTAAGCACAATATAGTCATAGAGTCTTAACTTTTTACAATATTTTTTCTTCTACTTTCCTTTCTATTTACTCTTAACAAAAGATGTTTCATTTGAATGCTATTAACATAATTATTAAATCATCTCATACTCCTGTATTTCAAAATACCTGATGTTTAGCTCTGCAAATTTTTTGGATTTGGAGTTAACAATAAATATTATAATTAGAGTATCTATAGTTCATTGATCATCCTTTTAGGCATTATGAATAGTCCTGTGGCATAAACAAACAAAAAAAAAGGTGGGGGGGAGGATTCTAAAAGACAAAAAGTGCTTCAGAACAGAGTTATTGAATCAATATTCATACATCTAATGACTAAATTAGAGCTCTTAACCACTGAACAATGACACTGCCTAAAGATTTGTTTCTGGATTCTTAATATGACAAGACCCTTAAATAATAAATGTATTAATTCTGAATATTCATTCAACAAATTAGGGAAATGCAAAATGAAGTCTATTATTCATAAATATACATATGTTTCACCCAAATTACAAAATCTCACATTTACCAGCAACTTGTGAAACTTGGTATATTTTCCATTAATTTTTCTGAGTAGGCTTTATGAACCTAGCATGAACATCTTATTCTTTTTGAAGATTTGATTCCTTTTATTCCAGGGCCTGACATTTCTGTTAGACTAAAGGAATTTCTGATCTTTAAGAACGTGTTCAAGTTATTTTATAACTCTAGTCAAATTTGGAGTGGCCACTATTGATTTTTAAACTTGACTAGACAATTGAATTTTCTCAGTGACCACAGGCTATTAAGACTTCATTTGATTAGAGTTTACTTGCTTTCATCTTTATCCTGGGTGAAAGATCATTTACTATCATCCTACTACAAACATCTGCTACAACATGGTCTTGAGAAAAAAACAAATTAAAACAAGTTTCACATACAAATGTAATTTTCCCCTGCTTTTGTTTTCATGCATTTCCCAAACTTTATCTCTGAGGAATTGCAAATGCTCTCCTTTTTCTGTAGTTCCAGAGAGAGAGAGAGAGAGAGAGAGAGATTTCTAAAGGACATTTAACAATTTCTCAGCATACCCACACACAGATGACTGCATAATCCCCAAGCAAGTCCACTATAAACTATTTATCAAACTATAGATTTAAAAGTTATCAAGAAAAAATATTCCGTATGTACTCCAATAATGTCTTGTGTTTGTAGCATAAATTCCACTGATTTTTCAAGAGATCACAGAAGTATGATTCTTTCAGACGTGTACAAATAGAGAAGTAGAAAAACTGAACATCTATTTCCATATCCAATTCCTTTGACCTTCTGCATCCCATGCCAGCACTTAATTGAGCAATACACTTGAATTCTGGATTCAAAAGTTTTTTCTTTAATTCCCAAGTGCTTTGTTTCCCTTTCCATAACATAAAGAGAAAAGTAACTGTGGTAATATACTGGCAGTTTTTTGGCTTAATCTGCTTCCACAAACTGAATGGACAGGTGGTTGTAACTGAATAATAATTTCCAAGTGAGCACAAAGTAGTTTACTTGCCAAAGCTCAAATTTCTGTCAAACAGAATTATCAATTACTACCTTTGTTTTTAAATAAACCTACAAAAAAAAGTGTGATTTGTATTTCTGATCAGAAAACTCTGAAATCTCCCCTTAAGTAATGAAGTCTTTAGGATGCAATGAAATGAGAAGGGAAGGATCAAAGGTCCAGGGAAAAGCAGTGTTTCCTGAAAACAATTATTTTACTAAGAATGCCACCTTCTCATTCTCTGCAGCCTAATTTTAGCCAGATCCATGAATTAGTCCAGCTGCTCACTCCTTCCACCCCCTACTTCCTATCTAATGCAAAGAAATCTCAGTTTGACTGCACTGCTCAGCACTTGGGAAACCCTAATTGTTTCCTGCACATTCAGTTTCACAGTTTAAAAACATTCTTTTTCTCTCCCACTGTTTATCCCTTCAATCAGACATCATCAACCACTCCTGTGAAAAAGTATAAAGCGTTCTTGGGAGAATCACATTCCACTGTATCCATTTCAGTCATCATCTGGGCAGTTTTTCTGCTCCACTGACCTTCTTTTATTATACTGCCACTTGGAATGGCCACCACTTTCATTACGCTGTCACTGGGAAGAGAACCACACTGCACTGTTCTGGGTTAGGTGTCTTACATGCATTGTCTTAAATATTCACCCAGAATTTTGCAACATGGAATTTTATTTGACTTCGATGATACAAATGAGAACTAAGACCCACACAGTTTAACTATTTAAACTGTATGAAGCTTGTGAAGAAAAATGTTAAACTCAAGTAAAATAAACTTCTGTTGATAGAAGCGAAGCTTTAGCCTACTTATAATCAGAGACAGAAAAGGAATGGAATGTTTCAGTCTCCAACTACTCATCACTTTTGCCTGAGCCCCCTGCCTCAGAGTGTTCAAACACTTCTGGAAACATGCCATTTTCAGTCTGCAATTGCAGATTTTCAGAGATAGCTTACAAACATAAAACCCAACCCCTATGTACAGTTATGCTATAACATGTCCTAGCCCACAACAGAGAATGAACCACAAATAATTTGTCCCATTTACTAAAGGTGAGATTAATTTCAGTAGAGAGAAAAAGCAATCTCGAAGGGGAAAAATAATAAGCACCACAACAAACCAAGCCACTTCATCTGAATTCAAAGGTTCTGGCTAGTTCAAACAACTAATAAAGAAAATGGGAAGAATACAATTTGCAGCAATTTTGCAAAAGAAGAAAAAAAACCTTACTTTACAAATAGCTTTGGCTTCATATCTAGCCAAGCAAGCAGCAAGGCAGAGGCAGATAAAAATGTGATTACTCTGGTAATGATATGCATTAGATACATTATGGGAAACAATAACGCTCCCTACTGAAGGCAGTCAATCCAGTTATTGATTTTTCTTAATGTTAAAAGCGCTTCTCTAAAACTGAAAAGAGATATCCTTTATTTATTCTCTTTCCTTTTCAGTTTCCAAGTCCATAGATCCTTTGATGCAGAGTAGTATACCAAGATAATGGAGTAATGTATATCTAATCTGACACCTACTGGGCCAGGCTAATGTTTCAGATAAAAACCACTAGGATACAGCTGCTTGTGGAAAAAGCAATGTTATGATAGCCAAATATCTGAACTTTTCTTGTGTTTGGTTTTGTTTTCTGAAGAATCCTTGCAGACCAAGCACAATTTCCTTTCTAAGCATAATGCTAACATATTGATTAGTCCACATTCAGCAGATGAGTCTACATTAAAATGTTCTCACTGGAATATATGTCTCATTTATTTAACTTTTCAATAATTATTGTATAAAAAACAGGTACATTTACAGATACCCAGATAGGGTTCCCTCTGCCTATTTTCTACAACTATAGTGTGAATTACTACACACACACACACACACACCCCTATGTTCATCCCCATAATTAGCTCTTAGTACATGGAACTTTGTATTTTTATGATCATCGGAATGAGTAACTCAATGAAAATAATATGGCAAATCATTTTCCTATCACAATAGTTTTTTTAAAATAATTAGTAAATATTATCACACTGTATGTTTAGTGAATAGATGTCAAATGTCAATGTATGACTGCTCTCTTCCATCAGAAAAATTAAAAACTGTATTCATGTCAACTTTTTGCTTTATTCCTGATACTTAATTCCCTCATTCACCTTATGTCCCCACCCCTCCCCTTTCTTTTTTTTAACTCAAGAAATAAAAAACATTTCTTCATGGCACAAACCCAATTTCACTTAAACTGCACCAGATGATCTGAAACAGCATGCCTATGGTGACAGATTTAAGATCAGTTAACAAACACACAAACAAAAAGCATTTTAATACCTTCTTCATGTTAATTAATGAAAATCATATGTGCGTTTCTAATGAACCTTTCCAAAATACACTGCGATAGTGGATAGTCAAAACTAAAAGGTAATTCAATATTATCAGAGTACCTAAAATGAGATATTCTCTGGGTCTCTTAATGTTAATTGTTACAAATGAGAAAATGGCTTAATTTTGAAAGATCTTTCCACATGACAAACTTTTCATTTAGCATATTGCTTGTTTGGACAAAGGCCAATTAAGTAAATAAAATATTTTGACCTGGTTTTGAAAAACAACAGGAATTAATTATTTAATTTTTCTAAATGACTTTATGCCAAGTTATGATTTATTCCAAATTTTAATAAGAAGTGTAAAACACTTAAAATGAGAAATAGTCCCTTTATTTCAATTCATTTGGCCTACTATTTTCACTTTTCAATGAGAGATTAACTTAAATATCTTGTCATTTAAATATTTTTTTAATGGACAATATTTTCCATTATTTCTCTCCCTCCTACTTTTCACCAAAATTTCCCTTCAAATAGCTTTCAATGACATTTTATTTGGCTAAAACAATTTCAGAGCTCTTACTTATGTATCAGAAATTAGTCAAAAAATGCTTGGGTATAAAAATAATACTTCATTTAATTTCTTGAAGATTCAAGAAATTTGTGTAAAGACATTAGATTTTTTTAAGTTATTACCGGACGCCTATAGGTCAGTATGTATATCTAGGCTTGTCTATATCCTGAATATAGCTTATAGTTTATATATTATACATATACATTCTAATAATTTAAAATTGGTCATAAGTGTAACAAAGAAGAATTTTTAAAAACTATCCAAATAATGGCAATTGATACTATTTTCTTCTTTTCTGAAAAAAAAAAAGAGATTAAGTGGGTCTGAAAAGGAATTGTATTACAAAAACTTCTTTAAGACTTAGAAAATGATTGCTCTTTATTTGTAGCATAGCTTTATAAAAAAATGGCAACCATAGATTTTTCAGCAGATAGTATCAATGGTAATATTTCGAAAAAATTATTTTCATTCTACCTATTCCTTATCCATGTTTACAGTTATTATAAAACATAGAAGTCAACCTAACTATATTATTTCCATATAGGAAATTATGGGACATTTTAGTAAAGGTATCTACTAGTCAATTTTCCTACTTAGATGAAGATTAATATATCTTGTATCAAAAAGCTTTTATATCTTTAATATATATTTCACACATTTTAATTTTAATGCATTTTTATAAGAGTCATAAAATATTTTTGCTTTTGTTTCTTAATCTGTATAATGGGAATAATACCCATCTATCAACTTGATATGGGGCTTAGATGATTGCTACAAATAACTTGGGGCAAAATATACAAAGCAGTAGGTGCTGATAAATAATAGTTTCCTCTTCTTACATTAAACATTACAACTGTGGGGCTTTTTTAAAAGTACAATTTATATAATCCCTTACTAAAAGTAAGAAAAATAACATACAAAATAATGGACATATTTTTCCACATTCATACAGTGAGAAAGGAGTGGAACCCTACATTCTGCTCCTAAATTAATTTATTCACTTATTTACATCAGACACTATAACTTCTAGGGATGTAACAATAAACAAGAGAGAAAGTTTCTGCTCACTTGAACTATGCTTTAATGAGAAGCAAATAAACAGTTTTTCATGTGATCATAAAGCAAACTAAGGGCTGAAATTGGTGTGATTGAAAATAGTTCAGTTTATGCAGGTTCATGGGAATAAGCCTCTGCAGGGAAGTCACATTTGAGCAGAGGTTGGAAGAAAGGCATGAGGAAGATGACTCTAAAGATGACTGGTGTGTTCTAGACACAGCCGGGCAACTACTGATGTCAACTAGAATGAAGTGGGAAAATAAAACCCAAAGTCAGCGTACAGAGTAAATACTAACTACAAGCTCTGCAGTCCTTTGTTTTTCATGTCATCACAGTGCTGTTCTCCTCCACAGTGAAGCAGTGGAGGTTTAGCTTTGTGATACAGGGATTCTTTTCTACTACTCCTCTTCACCCCCAGCATTAATTAATAGGTTTGGTCAATGCTCCAGTAATAATGATGAGAGATTTGAAGTTTGCAATTCTTCTCAAAATATGCCTCTAGCTGGTCATCACAGTGAAAGTGATAATATAGAAAGATAATATAGAAATATTATCTCTATTTCATAGATAAAGAGATGAAGAACAAAAACACTGATTGGTTTTCTAGAAACAAAACAGAAAGCAAAATGCTTCCTTTGGAAACTCCAAACCCTGGTATACAATGCAGACTCTAACCAACCATTCTACCTCTCAATACATTCTTAGCAGAAAAGCTCCATTTCCAGTCTTCTGTGACTGTGAGAAGATTGGTTCAGAAAGATGTCACATCTCAAAATCACCAAGTGCAGTTGAATGTAATGTATGTAAAATACTCTATCAAGATACTAATAAGAGAGATTTGCTTAGAGAAAAAATACCTTATTGGAGCTGGGTTTTCAATGGGAGTGTTGATGTGTTAGCGAAAATTATATGAACTAGATGTGGTTCTTTTTAAGGTTAATTTAGTGACCATGATTCCTAATTTTTCAGAGAGAAGAGAGAGGGGAGAAATTCCATTAAAATGTATGTAAAACTACCATCTATATTTTTAAATACCACAATTGTGTAAAAGAAACATCACTGAAAGTACACTTTATAAACTATCTCCAGAAATCTTGACCACATGATAATATCACACCTTTTTAATCTATAATTAATAGAAATAATTGCCCTAGCAAGCAATGCAACAATACAGTTTGTTCCTCAACTCTTAACACCTAAAGTTAGAAACACTGGGTGAGTGACACAAATTTACAGGAACTTCCACAAATGTTTTTATCCAGAGACAGAAAACATTCAGGTTTTGTCTATAGCAGGGATAATCTACATGCTGGCTAGCCATCACACTTAATTAAATTTGTAAGGGTCACATCAGAGGTAAAGAATATTATCCACATGGGTAATGCAATAGGAATACTAATTCACTCAAAGGGGTCCCAGTTGCCCTTTCTGCTTCACCCTTTCTTATAGAAATTCTTACTGTCAGAATAAAAATATCAAGCTAAGCAGATCTACTAACTCATACCTTTATTTAAGCCCAGTTTGAGTGTCATATAAAATCATTTATCACTATGGGCAATAAGTAGTTATATTGAGGTTTCATCCACCTGTTCTCATTCAAATAAAGGAGGCTATTGTTTTCTTTATACAAGACAAAAACTGTATTGCAAGGAAATGTGACTGTACCATTTATGCACCACAATTAATATTCAGAGTATAGTACTTTTAGTGTGCCTCATACCTACAGGGCATGATTCACTGATTTAAATATTACAATTAACAAGTAAAAACCCTTTTCAAAATTCATAGCCATACTCTGGTAATTCCTTCAAACAGATTGGCCTTTCACCACACCTTCTTCCTGTCAACTTGCTACTGTAGACAAGCTGGTTCTGATGTTTAAAGCATAGGCTCTACCATGGACAAGGCTGAGCATGATGTTCTAATGAATAGATTATATTCATTTATATCCTGAAACTGTAGGCTTTTGCTAATAGGTTATTTATATGCTAGAATTCTTCTGAACAGCTTGATTTTTTCCAGCAAAGAAAATAAAGAAGAATATGGGACTTTGTAAATAAGCCGATCTCAGTTAAAATTCTGATTCTGGGTCGTCCCTGGTGGTGCAAGGGGTTAAGCATAACACTATGAAGCTGGCCACAGCCACTGCAGCATGAATTCAATCCCCAGACAGGGAGCTGACCCACATGGCACAGCAGACCTCTCCTGTCTCCTCTGCTGCTCCATTCAGCAGTGTATTTTGGTCCATCTTCCTGTTCTGTTCCCCATTCTGTCTCTCAAGAGTCATCTCACCCCCCACACCTCCAGCCTATACCCCAGTTCTTGTATGTATAAATAAATCTTTAAAAAGAAAATCCTGATTCATATTAATTGTGTGAAATTAAACAAATTTGTTAATCTCACTGAGCCTCAATATCCTCAATGATAAATTGTTATTATTTCCTACCTCATGACATTATTTTTGTCTTGTGAGACAATGCATGTAAAGTATTTAAGGGTATATATGTATATAGTATTTATCTACTCTGTGTGTATGTGAATATATATTACTGTGTGCATATAAAAATCACAAAATAATTAGCTAACATCCAAAATCCAAATATACTAACTTAATGAAATAATTAGTCTTAAATCTAAGTCAAATATCCGGGTTGAAATATGTAATTCTGCCAGCTAGGCTGTCATAAATACAACATATATCAGGAGATTTGTTTAAAGTTTGGTTCCTTATCTTTGACCTGTATCATTTATAACATTGACTTTCATTATACTACCCATGAAAAACAACACTTAATTCCAAATCAATTTGACTCACTAAACAGAAATCAAGAATCTGTTTTATAGAAAATGATGTTGAACATTACATTAAGAAAACATTCCTTATGGAAACAAATATCTACTTTGAAATGTCTATGCTTCATCCTAATATTTTATATTACTAGTATCAAAAGACTTCACATGTGGATAAGCATATTTTTCTTTGAAAATTTACTTTTATTGTCTTTTATACTTGCCGTATTGTTTTTTATTATATTAGTTTATTTTTACATACTTTTGTGCATTTTTCCATCTCAGTTTTGATAAGCATTTGTTTAAATTTATCACTGATGCTCCTTAATACTGACTTCAAAGCATCACTTTAGACCTGAGACAATAAATAGCATAGCAACCTGATTAGGGGAATGAAAAGTACTTTAGTACAAATGAATTCTTGGTTCTACCATTTTACTGCTCTGGATTCAGTTCACCCATTTGAAAATGACGAGTATGGAATATCCCTTTTCTTATTTATGTATACAATTATTTTCCCAAATTTCAAAAAAATGTTAATTTGTTAGTTCTTATCTACTGAAATATTGGGTATCTCAATCAAATGTATTAACTGGTTATGAAATTTGCTGAAAGTGTTTTTTTCTGGAAGTAATCATGTAAGAATTTGTATTATAAAATTAAACCTTATATAAATGTAAGTAATTAAACTAAGTGCAACATAAAAGTTTTCCACAAAATATATGCAATCTAAATGTGATGCATAATCTCTATCCAGATGTGATTGGATATGTGTCTGTGCACAGATTTTTTCCTACATAACGTTATATGAAATATTTCTCCAAATTTGTTTTGTTATCTAGCACTAGAAGTAGGGATGGGATATGCATTTAGGGAATTTTTCTTTGCGGAATAAACACATTTCAAATGCAAAGAATTCACATTTACTAATATTTGATTTACATTACCTTTCAAAATAGGAGGTACTAGAATTTTTCTTTCATTTCTAGAAAAGACAATACATTAGTATCAAGTTTAGAGTAAACCTGGCCAAGACTGACTTCTGTATAAAACTACATTATTCCACAACTGCTAATTGTGCCACATGCACATTTCATTAAAGAACGAGAGAGAGAGAGAGAGAGAGAGAGAGAGA
>NW_004567107.1:57216530-57296507 GCF_000260355.1 Condylura cristata | reverse complement strand
AGAGAGTTTGCTGTTTGATATAAAGAAAAAGCTACCAGGAAAAAAAGTCTTTACTCATAAGCTTTGGGTAAAGAGAGTGACTATTTCATTATACTTGCAATTGTCACTTCAAAGCCCTGTCTCGAGTTTCTTAAGGCTCTGCTAGCTCTGTGATATAACTAGATGGAGATCATTCTTCTGTGACCAAGTTACATCTCAATACAGAACCCTCATTTTTCATGTCTTCTGCTTAAAAACAAACAGCAAGCTCCAGAGAAAGACATGCAGTTAGCTGATATGAGCCTAGAGACTAGAACAGTGGCATTTTCAGAAATAAAATGTCCAATTCTCAAAGGATACACATCTTAAATTTTTATCTGCAAAGAGCTTTCTAAAACGTTGTTCTTTGTGATACTTTTTATCTCCCAACAGGTCAGCACTGTGCTGCTTTAATAGCAATTTGGGGGCAAGATATTTTCTTGTGATTTGTTCACTTAATAGATAATTTTCCTGTCTTTCAGAATATTTGTGCTGAAGATCTTTATATTCAACAAGGAAAATTCAGAAGCTATTCAGCATATGTGCTTTTAAAGTAACCAAAACATGAAAATGAATGACACGTAGGATATAATTGAATTGCAACTTTATCTTCACCTCCCCCATCCATTTCTAATATATCCAGTAGGAAAACCAATTCCCTTTACAATTAGGTAACAGATAATTCTACAGTAACTTTAAGTTATAAAGCCTTGCCTTGTTTGAAATAATTAAATATATGCAATTCAAATCACTGACACCTCAATCTTGTGTTGCTTATTTTCTTTCTCTAGATTTAAGATATGTAGTTGGTAACCTGATTGCCTTAAGGAAAGGTGTAATTGACTCCTGCTTGCATTCTCTGGTCACTTTTTCTACGTCTTTGTGGAATTCACTGTTTTTCTACCTCTTTGACTTATCTATTGCTGCTTTTTTGTCTCACAAAGGTCAAAGAGTGTGAAGGGAAAAGTCAGGACAGCCAACTCCATACTTGCTTGTTCCTTGAACCAGAGAAAAACTAGAGCATACTTACACCTTCAGCAGGCCCTCCATGGATGGTCTTCAAACTCATCAGCATCTATGTCCACAGCCTCCTAGTTCTCTACATGTCGGCAAGTTATACTTGTTCTTAGAGTCCACTTGCCTCTCAGGGAGGCCCACCTGGGCAAGATTAAGTTTCAGTTCCTAACAACTTCTTTTAAGCTTCCCCTAGACAAATTCAGCTTGAGTTTTCCTTGATATGACTGGGCACCATCACATGGGGTTCTTCCAACGCAGAGAACATATAGAAAGTCCTCTAGGAAGCCCAGATGATGCCATACCTTTCACTGTAAGAAGGCCTTCACCCTGGACCCATAGAAACAATCTTTACATATCTAATTTGATGACTCACTAAGTGTTCTCATACCTGAGGAATTGATAATTGTGTTGTTTTGCTGCCCGAGCTGAAATTTTACTTATAAGTTTACACATGTCAAATACACAACATACAAAAATGTTACAATACTGAGATATAACATATGCTTAAAGGTAATTGTCATTACTGTAATATTATCATCAACACCATCTGTACGTATATAGCATTGTACTACAAGAGTAAGATTCCCACGTTTAGATACCAAAGCACTATTGCTTTCATTGAAGTCTTTACAGATGGCTTTATGATCATTCTGTGTATATTATTAACATCAGATACTTAGTATATATTCATAGTAAGTATCTATATCAAATAAGATAGCAGAATTTCATGTACTGTAAACAATTTAGCTTGTTTTGTATTCTATTTAATTCCAGGTATTCAAATAAACATGTATTATCGCTAATTTCAATAATTTCCCAAAGATATTTTCTGATTTACATATTGTATATCAGTGTCAATAAAATTATATGTGTTTTAAGTTTGTCATTTTTGCTAAAAAATATCCATAAATTCTAAGAGTTTTTCAAAGGACTCTTGCTTTCCATGGTCATCGACTTGGAATTTTTACCTCCTAATATAGTCAGTTTTCATGGAAGTATGAAAAGGGGCATTTTTCTCTTCTCAATGTACTGACAAAATTTGGCAAAAATAATTTGCTGGGTTTTTAATACCATAGTTTTATTCCTATAGGAAAGCCACAAGTCAGAAAATACATATGCCTCATGTGGTAAGCGTGTACAGCAGTCTATTGTCTTACTTCCCTGTAGATTTTCTGTGTACATGGAAGGAAAGAAGGAAGGTATTCCTTCCATAAGCTATGAAACTAGCAGTGCCTTGTTTTTTTTTTTTTTTTGAGCTATGCACTTTAAAAAAGAAAATTTTAGTAACATTTTGTATTTCATTTAATTATTAGATTAAGGCCACTGTGTCAAACATTTGGCTAGATTTTCTAGTAGACTTGATTTTTAGAGCAATTTTAAGGCACAATAAAACTGATGGAATGTGTTTTTTATATACCTTTTACCTCTAACACTTGTACCACCTCCTATCAATATCCCCAACAAACTGGTATACTTGTTAAAAAGTGATGAACTTACACTGACACATCATTATTGCCCAAAGTCCACAGCTTACGTTAGGATTCGCTGTTGATATTGTACAGCCTATGATTTGGCCAAATGTATAAAGACATTTATCCACCTCTCTAGGTTCAAAAAGAACAGATTCACTGTCATAAATATCCACTATGCTTACCTATATGTCTCTCCCCCTCGTCTAACCCCTAGCAACCACTGATATTTTTTAAACCATTTCTATATTTTTGACTTACTAAATGAAGAAATTATTTTTAAGAAATAAATTATTTTTTGTGTAATATAATTTTTTTCTCAAAAACTTTCACTTAAATTGCCCAATTTTTTTCCCCACAGGATATTCATTTTATAAGTGGAACAAAAATCTAAAATCAAGAGCAAATAGAAAGAGGCATATACAATATGAATGTTGTGTTCTTCACTAATCTCTAGAATTGGAGATGGTGCACTAGTTAAGGTCATGTGCTAGAGTGGAAATGCCTAAATCTTAAACCTACTTCTGGGAATAGAACTATGAGCTAGTTTTCTAACCTGATCAAGTCATGCTTTATATTCTTTGAAAGGGACAGACAATAATGCCTTCTTCATCAGAGCACCATGAGGCAGAAACAGGGTAATGAACACAAAGCAAAAATCCAAACAGCAGAAACCCAGTAATTATTACATATTTTACTATTTTAAATATGTGTACAATAATTATTATTTTTGCAAATCCAGAGTAAAAGATGAGAGGAATGTGATAAGTTTCCCTAGTTGTCCAAATATGATTATGGCTTATTTTTCTGGCTTTCTTGATTAGTAGGAATGCCATCTTAAAATTGAATCATTTGGACATATTATAAATGCACCACAAGATAAAGATTAATAGATGGAATAAAATAGCATTTTACTTTATTTTATGCATGCTATGCCACTTTCAGTAATGTTATTAGCATTCTAGGGACACTACACATTATTTGAGTAGTAAGTTTCCAGTTTTACAACAGGAACTTAAAAAATATAAGTTGCAATATATTATAGTAGATTGAGAGGGGCTCTCATTGTAGTTCCTAAGAGCTTGTGCAATCTATGATGTCACTATGATATGCATGCAGAAAAAGAGGCACACGCACACACAGTGAAAGCACATATAAATAAAATTATGTGCCTTCTACTTGAGATTGGATCACATGAATAATCCTTCAAAAGGCTGTGTTTGGAGGCAGACTGGACAACACTGTCTCAATTACTTCATTAGTAAAATAAGGATAATAGCAACGTACGGGTGTTATGGCAGGTCAACAGAATACAAAAATGGCCATAAACTCCTCCTTTTTAACCTTCCTGAAGCATCTGACTCAGTGATGGCTTGCTTACCAGGAAAAGCAATGTGTACAATAAAATCAACTTCCTACAAAACTTGAAATGAGTATTGTAGAAAATTAAGTATTTCTCATATAGGTAAATAAAAGAAGGGATCCTAGGTTTTAATTGTAGGAAGACTAAAAATCTCTTGGTAAAATGTACATAATACTAGTTTAATAATTCCACAACATGGCATAAAATTCAAAACAACTATTTTAATGACCTAACAGACCTGGCTGAAAGAGCAGGTAGGTGAATCAGATGCCCTGGGGAGTGAGCAAGAGCTCTCTGCTCCATGTGATTCTGTCAGGTATAACATCTCCTTAACAAGATGATCATCTTTAATCAGAAGTTACCTTTTCAGAGACCCTCTCTGACATCCTCTCTAAAATTACACTGCTCATCCTACCCAGACATGTATCTGTCTTCAACATTATCAAATTTTACGTACTTACTATAAACTCTTACGCTAAAATCTTTGCTATTGTTTTCTAACCACCTGTAATGATGCCTAGTAAGTGGAAGGTCCTCAATTTTTATTGAATTAGTGAAGAATCATGATTTCAAGGTGAAGCTGAGGTTGCCAAGGGAGGGTCAAAGAGACCAAACTTAGCCAGATTCAAGGTTTTGTGCTTTGGTGCTGACTAAAAAGGTAAACCCAAATTTGGATACTTTTGTGCAGAGTTGGTCTTTGAGATGCTGTTTTCAAGAGAAAAAAAATATGTAAAGGTTTTAATCTATAGCCCCTGATATAAAGACCTTGATGTAAAATAACTTTACCTCAAAAAACAGGAAAAATTAAAAATTACATTATTAAAAAAAATTGTACTTGGTCCTATATTGAAAATCATACATTTTTATCAAATTTTAATCCTAACTCTAATCTTTTCTCTTTGGACCAATATTTGTTAAATATTTATTTTATTTATGCATACAGACCAGATGTGCAGGAGTGGGGGTGGTAAGAGGATACACCAGAGACAGGTTGTGGGGACAGTACAGGTGGATTGACTGAAATATACTCTGAGGGGGGACAGACAGAAAGGTCTGCCTCACCTCTTTCGCAAATCTTAAACTAATGGTTTGACATCCCTTGATGTCCTAGTTCTCGGGATTTCCTGTAAGGTGCATTGTTACAGATTTAAAGTCAAATTGCCTTTTTTTTTTCTTTTTTTCATTCTTTTGAATGGACGCTTAAGGTTTCTAATCATAAAGCCACTAAGCTTAGTACTGGCTGTTCAACACTGACTAATTGTAGGCCGATGAAGTTGGGATTCCATCCTCTCTGTTTCTGAATATGTACATTACCACTGGTTTTCTGTGAGTTCTGGAGTTAGACTTTGTCAGTCTCCATCTCAGATATGGCATTTACTAACCTGGTAAATTTAGACGAGTTACTTAATATTTCCAAATCTTGGATCTCTCACCTTTAAAACAGGCATTATAATCATATCCTCCTCATAAAATTTACACTAGCGTAAGATACATGTGAACCTCTGAGCATAATGATTAGCAATTGTGTGTGCTAAATAAATATTAGATATAGTTGTCAAATTTTAAATGCAAGAAAGGTAGTATTTTTGGTCTTACATCTGGGTAAATGGTAAGAAGAATGCAGTGATAAATATATGCAATAACTGCCCATCTCTGATTGCTGATAGTTTTCTGATGATCTTGGTCTACAAACCTGTAATTTCAAACTAATATTACGTTGACCACAGGTAAAGATGTCTTGGGATAATGTTAAGATTAGTTTTAATGTCTACTCTTAAAGTGTTTATTTATTAACAAAATATCATTTTCTTTTTCTTCCTGCTAACTCCCATGCTTGAAAAGGTGGGCAAAGCCAGAGAATGACTAGGGAAACCTAGGATTAGTGAGGTGATGTCTCTGAGGAAAGACATGCCATGCTAAAGTATTTTTAAAAGGGGGGAGGGACCATGGGGAATGCAGATCCATCTCTGAAGGATCCCAAAGGCAATATAAGTATATTCCTTATCTTAATGGGTGGTTACAAAATCCTTCTTGTCTTGTTCTAATCATATGAATGATGCAGAAACTCAAACTTCCCAATTGTTTCCTCTGCCTAATAGGACAATGCAAACAACAAACTTCCATGTACAAAGTCTTATTTTTCAAAGCCATGATACTAGCTGAGATGAAAAACTGTCACATTTTATCACTGAAAAAATGTCACTCCATTCAATTCCATTGAAAAGAAATAAAGGTTACTTATACGAATATTCTTCAAAATCTAGTCCGCCACATATATCAATGGTAAACATGAAACATTGAGGTCTTTACCTTTAAATGCTATCTGAATTCTCATCACCATATATAAAATAACAGTCCTATCTCCCACAATTCCCTATTCCTATGCCCCATTTGGTATTCCCTCGTCACTTAATTCCACCAGACATAATATGTAATAGTTTAGCCTTGTTTAATTTCTGCTTCTCACACTAAATTGTCACTTTGTAAGAACATAAATGTGTCTATTTTCACTACTGTCCCCCTCCTAGTCTTAGAAGCATACCTGGTGCATAGCTGGTACTCAAAGACAAAAACATGGGTGAATAACTTCATAAAATAGAATTATTCCCATCTTTGTCTCCATATGGAAACATAATAGAGTAGAATAAAACCAACAATAATGATAATACATAAGAAAAATTTTTAAATAGTCAAAAATTCTTCACTAGAAGGCATGGTTCCAAATTATACCTCATGCAAATTACCCATGGACGGAAATAATCTGAAATTTCAGAAGACTGCAAAAACTTAAACATCTTATGTGCTTTCTTGAAATAAGTAGAAAACTCAAATATTTAGAAAAATCCAGAGAGTTTACTGAATCTCTCATTTTTAACAGAATAAACTGATCACGTGATGTTGATGACTGGGGAAACCACTGTAATATTGTTTGCACTTTGAAAAAAATGCATTTTTCTCTAAAATTGGTTATAGTAGGAAATGGCCACAAAGAAGAATATTTACATTATTTTATATTTTCCTTTCCTCACAAACATCACAGGACAGGGCAGGGGTAGGAGTGGGAATGACAGCTAATTTGTCTCGTGAGAAGACATGGATTTACAGAAGAGTTATTTTAGCAAGATCAATCCCAACTTGCTTTCACACAATTTTCACACTCAACACTTAAATCTGTCCTTTGTCAGTGCAGTGGGATTTAACATGCATAGCTCCATTAGCATTGATTGTTGTGCACACATCAATTCCCTGCTTGTCAATGACACAGCAGAGCCCAAAGCAGACACTTGTTGAACTAAGAGGATGGTGCCAAAATTGCCCTATACAGAATGACTGATAAGCTTTCATTCTCCCCGCTTTGTACTCAGAAAGGCAATGGTTGGAAGAGAGTCTTACTGCAATGAATGCACAGCAGTGAGATCTGAGTTGATCTGATCTCTCTCAAGACACATTTTCTAGAACTTTGGGAGAGCTCTATTAGACTTCTGTAAACAACATGCCCCAAATCCTAGAAGTATTCATTTACATGGTACTTAGTAATGAGCTTCTAAGCCTCTAAGACCCAGACTTGTACTTGGTATCTTAATTTTTTCGTAAATGTTAAATATTTCTGTTGAGGATTTTGCATCAATTTCATTTCTCAGAGAAAGAAAAAATGCCACCTGCCACTCAGGAGAGTTACACTGACTGGAAATGCTATATGGGAAAGAGTTAAATCCTGCATTCTAGCCTTTAAAATATGCTTCACATACAGATTTTTGGTGGCAAAACTTAAAATGTGAACATTCTAAAGGAGAGCAAATCCAAGAGAAGTGTACTACTACAAAAAACAAGAATGTATCTTAATTCTAGATTATCCAATAAAATTACCTTTCAACATTGTCTTCAGTAGAAATATGCCATAGAAAACTAATTCATTAAAGGATTGTTAAGAATGAAAATTTTGAGCTTACAAGTACATAATACTCATTTTTTGTAAGCCTTATTGAAATAGACTTCAAAGCACACACCCATATATAAACACATGCATACATACATATATATATATATGTATGTATGTATGTATTTCACAAAAATAGGAACATGGCCATTCAAAAATTTATGACAACTCTGCCATTTATGAGTGTTGTAACCTTGTAAAATTACCTGACATCTATGAATGTGTTCTCTCACTAACAAAACAGGGTTAACAGTATCAAAACTTTACATTGCAATGACTATTTCAGAAGATACTCCATATATAATTATGAGAACACAGCACTTATTTACTCTTCATTAAAGACATCATAATTAAATGTTAAATATTTTTAAAACAGTACAATAGTATTTGTAGATACATATGAAATACAAAGATATATGTGTGCCCATGTAAGAACCTGGGCATTTTTAATATTTTAAGTTTCCAGTATTTTTATAAGACAGGACTATTAAGTAAATTAGAGAAACTCACAGATATTTAAGTAAAAACCTCAAATTAGGACTTATTAAAAAACTAAAACAAATAATTATACTTTTTTTAATTAATGAAACATCTTGTAATTTGAAATAAACTTGTTCATTACAGGACTAAGAAAATCATTTGGAGTCATGAAGTATGATCTATTCACATTTAATTACATTCATTCTAAGAGACTCTAAAGTTGCTTACAAGTAGCAATTTGGTGGAGATATTCTTCTAAAATACCATGCCAGGTAATTTCTTGCTTTGTAAATTGGTGAATGAGCTCTTTGTAATTCTTTGCTCTTAAAACTTTTTCCTTCTCAAGTCCTATCTTGGTAAGTATTTTATTCAAAATCAATGTGCTTCTATACTTATTTTCCAGAGAGAAATCTCATGAGAGTCATGAATCCCCGATATGACTTGAACTCAGAGTACCAAAGTGTAAAATACACTGGTACACTTAATCCCTGTGAGTGAAATCTGCAATCTTGACTATGGTACTGACTATACCCTTCCATAATTAACTCTGTGTTGGTTGATTTCCTGTGTTTGTCTTTCAACAGAAGGGGATATAATGCAGTAGCTTGAAAAATGAAAGACCTTCTCATTTACACATGAAAAACCATCTTATGTGGTAGCTCCACAGGCCTGTCTGCAGAGCTCTGTGTATACATTGCATTTAAGGGCTTAGATCTCTCTGCACCTGCTGTGTCACTACAGACCCCTGCTAGTGTGAAGCCTGTTAGAGCAGGAGACTTTTCACACTGTGTCTACAGGACGCCAATACAGCTGGTCAATTCAATTCATTTGATGAGGGAAAAAAATAAAAATCAGTCGCTCCACTAGGGAAAAATTCATCAACTCGTTTCTTTGGTGTTGTGTAGACAAATATACCACTTACCTTCATTTTCCATTTTGCCACCTGTTTGTGGAGATTGTAGAGACCCAGCTCCAGGCTCATCATTTGTTTTAATCACACTAAATGCAGCATTGAATCAAGTTTCCAATCTGAAAGCTGCCATCTGCTCAACTCTAGAGAAGAGATTTAGAAGATGCTACCCAGTTGCAGTCCCACAGAGGCCTGAGGGAGCTTTACTCAATGAAAAATGCAGTACTGGTTACTGCTTCTGTGAGTGTGCCCTTAAGAGACAGAGTATTTTGTGTATTACCATACAAAGAGATTTATGTCACTGACTAGTTGTTTATAATGGGGATGTAGTATTACTAAGCAGATAAAAGGACAGTAAACTTTATCGAGTTAACAGAATTATTAACTAGAGCAAAATTGCTTCAATAATCCGAAAGCAATCCGGGAGAAGTTCAGAAATTCTTTGACCACCCACATATCACAAAGGCCTTTAAGGGTAGACATATAAATTGTCTACAGAAAAGCAGAGAACATCAATAATACAACACATAGCATATTTACATTCTATGTATTGTCTTGTCTATGAGTCCCTTGGAGTATAGATCTCCTTGAAAGATTTATGCTCAGCAGCCCTGTAACTGGTATCAGTTCCTGGGAATAAGGAATTTACCCCTGAGTGCTACAACATTAACAAAAGTGTATTATTGAATATAAGTGACAAATATACTACTATGTTTCACAAATTACTTGCATCACACAGAAGTATTTAATATTTGAGTAACAGAAGGTTTTTTTTACTACATATCAAAATTTTATGTTTATTTCATTTTCGCTTAGAAACTGTTCAATAGCTAACTAAATTCTTGCACAAACTATTGTTTACTATTTTAAGTGAAAAGAAATCAACAATAAATATCATTTATTTTAAAAAATCATTTAGCATTAAACTTAGAGTGTGATTGGATGACTAATGATATAGACTCAAAAGTTATGGCAGTGTACCCAAATAGAAACGTTCAGTAAAGAATTCTATTCCAAAGGGTAGAAGGTTAATTGTTCAGATTCTTAGTCATTAAATGACCAAATTCTCTTCAAACTTTCAAGATTTGAGGGTTGTTATGCTGTAGAATTTCTATTTCGGAAGACTACAACTGGCTAATGTATTGACTAAAGTTAGCTTCAAACAATGGTCGTTCATATCTCCAAGATACCATGAGTGTTAAGACAAAACTGTTCTCATGCTCAATTTGAAGCAATATAGATGGAAGAGACATAAATGGTGAAAATAAAAGACTGAGGGAGAAAAACACATTGGACAGTAGGTGTAACAAAGCACTAATAAAGAAAAAAAATAAATGGGCTTAAATAGCATGAGGAATTTAAGTGAATCATAAAGAAGAAATTCTTAGTAGTGGGTAATTGTTTAAATGCGAGAAAGGGTCACAGAGGAAAAAATCAATTTCCTTATAAAAAGAAAATTTTAATTTGTCTGGAATGGTTAAGTTTAATTCTTCCAGAAGGTAAGAGGCTGAATCTCAGGGTCTTATTGGCTAATTAACAATTTGCTTTAGTAAAACTGGCAAGTAACTCAGTACTATTAACAGATAATATTTAAAATAGATTATCTCAAGACCAAGTGCCTGCTTTCAGTAAGCAAGTATTCTTCAAGGAAACAAGGTTACAGCAGTAAGTGCTTACAACATGCTAAAATGAATGTTTTATGAAATAAAAACATAGCAATTTGGTAGGTGCAAAGATTGAGGCTAGATACCAAAAGAAAGAACCTAACACAAAATGAAACTCTCTGCTGGACACGAAACTGAGCCCCTCTATAGTGAGCTTTCAAAGGTTTGTTTTATTGTTTGTTTTTATCTGCCCCTTTGTTTGGTTTGTCTCTATTCCACATAAAAGTGACACCATCTCTTATTTATCTTTTCCCCTTCTGGTTTATTTTGTTCAGGATAATCCGTTCCACTCCACCCATGTGGCATGAGTTTATCTTCCTGGATAGCTGAGTAGTATTCCATTGAGCATATGCGTATCTTTGAAGGACTCATCTGTTTTTGCCCACTTAGGTGGTTTCCATAGCTTGGCTATTGTTAATAGTGTTCAAATAAGCATGGGACTGCAAATTTCCTTTCAAAGAAGTGGGTTTGAACACCAGAAGGGAGAGATATTGTACTTCCAATCTATTAGCAAGTGTATAAGCCACAGGTATTTCAATTTTAAAAAGAAATAGAAAAAAAAAAACAAACAAAAAACAGCAGCATAATGATCCAATGCTTGCTAAATTTGCCTCTAAGTTTCCAGAGACCAAGTGTGAAGAGGGACCTTATCAATTATATAATTATCTAGAAGAGATTCCCAAACATTTGCGTGTGCCTGAATTACCAGAAGAGCTTAAAAAGCTCCATTAACTGGCCCCACTGACAGTTTATAATTCTGTAGCTCTATACTAAGATCCTGGCATTTATAATCTTAGTACATCCCCATTGGTATCTCATATTGAAACACTTTCTGCAGGACAAGAACTGTTGTGAATATTAAGATCATTAAAGACTTTCTTCTAGAAACAACAAAGGGAACTTTGTGAAATACAACAAACATTTTCACAGAGATTCAAAATTGAGCTTCATGGGTCCATTGACTGTTGCTTATTATTACTTTCAAAAGAGGCGTTTGTAATTTCATACAAGTAATTAAGTTGAGATTTGGTAAAAAGAGGGAAGAGAAATAATAATGTTGTCCAGGACTTTAGTTGTGCCAATTTGGCTTAACCCAGAGGAGGAAAACCTAAAAAATAATTTATAGCTACATGATCCCATTATCTTTTTAGCACACTAAAAATTAAGTTCACCATAGTTAATATTTCAATAAGTATGCCAGCTTCAGAGATATGTAAGCACTGAGGTTTATTTACAAACTATAATATAGTTTTAAAGAAATGTTTTACAGTTCATTTTACCCTTAAAATTTAATCTTGAGGAATTGTACTGCATAAGGTGCTTCAATTGTGATAGTGGGAGCATGCAGAGGGAGGGGGAATGACAGGAAACAAGGCTTGAATGTATTTTATTTTTCACATTTCACATCTTGTTGCCTTGAATTAAAGTGAGTAGCAAGATTTTGAAGTGATTCCTAGATGTTTTGCTTTTTAATAAATCAAGAAAAAAACATAAACTGAGTCACATAGGTCAATAGCAATCACCAGTCCAAGAATGAAATGAAAAAGCAGGAGTGGATGAGATGAAAGTTTACATAAACTTTAATTTTCTAGATACCTACAAATTATCCCTTTCCTTAATGAAGCTCTAAAATTTTACACAATACTGTATTCTACAAAGATAAATTCCTTCAGAAATCAATTATTTAAAAAAAAACAAAAACAAAAACAAAAAAACATTCTGCTTCCCAAAGTGCTCTGTCTGGCATTCTGGACTGCTTTCAGAAATGCTTACCTCCCTGTTTAATGCATGTATCTTAACTCCTATTTTCTCAATCTACTCTGTTAGTCTCCCTGTCCAATTGTAGCAGAGCTTATCCACAGGAGTTAGCACCGTCTATGTCTAGAAATGTCTTTATTCTATCCTCGACTGAAAATTTGGCTGTTCTAGCCAAAATTCTGGACAATGAATAGACATTACTATTCGTGGAAAATATTATTCATTTTCCCCCCTTTTCTACAAGGCTCATTTTCTAGTTTCCAATATTGCTACTGAAAGATTATATGCTGGACTGATTATAAGCTACTATAGATAACCTATATTTTTCTCCTTAAGAAATCTAAATGCTGGCCCTCCCTGGTGGCGCTACGGGTTAGAGCGCAGCACTAAGAAGCTAAAGCCACTTCCGCAAGAGTTCAATTCCCGCCTGCCCCGAGGTGACCACATGGCGTGGCAGACCTCTCCTGACCCGCCCGCTGCTCCCCTCAGCAGTGTACTTCATCGATCTGCCTGTTCTGCTCCCTACTCTGTCTCTGGTGAAGCCTCTCACCACCCCTGAGCCTCTGGCCTGTACCCAGTTCTGTATGCACAAATAAATAAAAAAAAAAATCTAAAAAAAAAAAAGAAATCTAAATCCTCTTCTTAATTTTTGGACATGCTGTTGTTAAGGTATGAGTCTTTTCTCAAACATTCTGCTGAGTGCTTCCACAGTCATATGGTGCTAGGAACTCACATCCTCCATCTTTCTGAAAATAGTTTCATCAGTTTCTTTGACATTTGCCATCACCTGATTCCTTAATCCATTTTCTCTTTCTGTAATTCCTATCAGTTGGTATTAAACTTCGGACTTTATTTCCTTTCTTTTCTTTCTAATGCCTAGATTATATAATTTATCTTCTTTTGACACTACAATTTTTTTCAGATGTCTTATTTTTAATTTCAAAGAAATCTCTTCATCACCTCCTGAGTATTTTTGATTAATATCATACTACTTTTACTTAATAAGCACATTTTCTATTGTCTCTGAGAAAGTAACTCTAGGTTTGTATGACATTTCTTCATTCACTGAATGGACTGTTTTCACTGAGTTTCTTTTTGTTGTTTTATCTCACCTTGACATGTCACCCAAATTTCCAGTGGCCCTCGCCCTCAACTGTTCAATATATGCAGGATGAAGAATTTAAAACTTAGGCTCTATCTCTATGTAAAGTGTTGTCCTATAGAATTCATAAGCTTCCTGTAAGTTTCAAGTCATATTTTTGTAAGACTATTTTCAAATTTTTGTTGATAATACTTCCACTAAAAGAATTTCACAGAGATGGAAATCTCATCACTCAACATACAGACAATTGCTCTCCCCATCCCCTCCTGTTTTCAAAAAGGAAGTTCATCCACTTTTGTTATGCCAGGGAAACCTGACTCAAAATTCAATTTCTCTGAGAAGTAAACTTATTTTTACCCACAGAGTTAGGAAAGAAAAATCTGACTGGCTAGTAAACATAAAACAGAAAACCTAATATTTCAATTTTGTTTCATTTTGCTCTTTACCAAACATCAAACAATGCACTTGATTTTGTGCCCCAAACTTTGCCTTTCTCTAAATTGGACCTTTTGCAGAACCGGCTATCTCTAATACCTTAGAACCTAAAGGTCCAGTAGGTTCGAAGTGAAGGACTGATCTCTACTATCCTTCTCTATAGGCCCCTAGAGTTACAAATTATACATTATTCATTATATATCCATCGACATTACCTTACAAATGTGATGTCCACTCTCAATGCTATTTTCTTCACTCTTGTCTAGCTCTTTAGGCTTTTATGACTTTTATTACTTTCTATTATCTTAGTTGGGACTCAGGAGGTAATGAATGCTTTTTAATGCATATAAAAAAAAAACCTATTAGATCCCAACTCTTTTCAACTGTAAAGTAAAGAGAGATGATGTCTAAAGATTTTCAGGTGGTAAGGAATAAATCTCAGGAAGAGAGAGACTTATGTGTAAGAAAAGTTTGAGGAATGTCTAAAGATGGGAAAAAAGAAAAAGAGGAAACATCTTTGGAAATGACCACTGTCTTCTTTCCTCTGAGAAAGGAGCAGCCAAAGCAGTGTGACCTCCAGGAATGTAAGTTACTCACACAGAGTCTGAATGCCAGCAGGAACAAAGCAAAGGGAAGGACCCAAGTTAAGTCAGGGAGACACCTCTGAATGCATTAGCATTTACAGTGTTCTCTCTAGCCAGATTCAAGGATAAGGAGACATCCAGGAACAGAGGAAAAGAAAATAATAGAAATGAAGAGGTCAAAAGCAGAAATGGTTTGCAAAAATAGTTGTGGTAGGGCTTTGGAACTCTGGGAAAAAAACCAAAACAAACCAAAGGAGCTATGAATAAAGATCAGGAATAAACAATTTTAACTATGTGAAAGCCGAAAGGTTACATAGGTGATCATTCAATTTTTAGGAGAAAAATCAGAGGATATTTTTCATTCTAGAGCTAAGTGGAAGATCTGACAATACATCAAGGGTGTGCATTGGGGAAAGTTCTATGTGCTTATTTTAATTATATGTTCTACTCTTTTCCATTATAAAACATGCTCAATTTTGAAAATTAACTAGAAGCATAAAATATTTTATGTCGTTTGTTTTTTTTTTGCCAACACATATGCAATAATTAAAAAAGCTTTGCGGCCCTCCCTGGTGGCGCAGCGGGTTAAAGCACTGCACTGAGAAGCTAAAGCCACTTCCGCATGAGTTCGAGTCCCGCCTGCCCCGGAGGTGACCACATGGCGTGGCAGACCTCTCCTGACCCGCCCGCTGCTCCCCTCCGCAGTGTACTTCGTCAATCTGCCTGTTCTGCTCCCCACTCTGCCTCTGGTGAAGCCTCTCACCACCCCGAGCCTCTGGCCTGTACCCCAGCTCTATATGCATAAATAAATAAATCTTTAAAAAAAAAAAAAAAGCTTTGCAGAGGCAAAATTGTTTAACTACAAATTAGGGATCATTTTATTTACTAATTCATTAATTTCATAAAACTAAGATACTCTGTGAAATGAGTACTTATTCTCATTCCAAGTGCATACAACTTGGAATATAATATTTCTTGTACTCGAAAATCAGGTATTGCTATAAAACTCCTTATAGAAAGCTACAGAAATGATTTTATAAGGAGGTAGTTTGCAGGATCCTTGCCCAACAGTTTCAAAAATGCTTATATTGGACATTTGAAAAGAGCCATGTATTTAGTAGGTTTAAGACTGAGATGTTTATATATGACAAACAGAAAAAGAAATGGCCGAGGCAGTGGGGGGAGGGAGAGGGTGAATCTCAAGATGTGAAACTCCATGTATTAACTTAAAATGCTCTGAGCTTCAAAAACAGAATGTTTTGCAACTGCAAACACAATAATTTGTATCTGACTTCTAAAAAAGTGACTCATGTTTAGTCTGATCAAGTAAGTATTTTTTGGGTGAAGAAATGAATGAATGAAATACAAATGCAGTAGAAAGTTCTATAGTCCTCAAAACTGTCAGGCCAGCAGATATTTGCTGTGAGATTTGAATAGACTAAAAATCTTGATTTCATGTAACAGTGATAGAATCTAATTGTCCTTCACAAGCACCCTTCACACTCCTTCACTATACAGAGTTTGACCAACAATTCCCTCTAACTATAAGATTTGTTTATACTAATATGCCAATTGGAGGTACAATTGGTTGATGAGGTAAACAGTCATCAGTAGGACCTAACTCCTGGTTGAGGAGTCAAAGCAGTAGTCAGTCTGACCAAGTAAAATTTACTTAAGCTTCATTTTTCCACTGCTCATTGAGATGGTATTCCCATGCATTGTACAGTGATGTAGGAAAGTATAATTAAATACCATCTCATGGGAGAACATACAGAAAGGCAGAGAGAGGTAGCGGTTAGTTTGAGAATAGTGTTTAACACTACTTTCTTTTCCTGTGGGCTTGAGTTCCAGGTCTGCCCTGCTGAGCAATCTAACCTCATTTTTACTCACTGTAAATCAGACATAGCGTGAATTAAAGGAGACTGTATAAAATATTTAGCAGCATGATAAAAATATTCTTTAATCTATTATATACTACTATTAGTAGTCATGATAATAATGTTTCTTATATAAATCATAAGGCAATTAACTTCTGAGAAAGAGGAAAACCATGCCAACCTATAAGCTTCTAGATATTAAAAAGGCAATATCACAGGATGTTAAAGAAAATGGGCCTCCTAAAATCAAAATGTTACAGAAAAAAATTAGTGTTAAAGGCAGAAAAGAGGATTGGATTTAAGGGATAAAGATTTAGCAATTTTTTTGCTAAGAGATAAAACAATGTTGAAGTAGACGGTAAAAAAAAAAATCCTCTTAGTCTCACTTCAGAAACCCCACAGTAAAAACCAACTTAAAAAAAAAAAAAAAAACTTGCACCAGTCCATTTTTATATAATAAAACCTTACTGCTCATAGTATCCCTGTAAAACTAAGTCAGATTCATTCAATAATTTTTTTGATCTTCAAGTGCTGACTAATTACAATTCCTAACATTGATGTTAACCTGTGAGGCAATGGAGAAAGATCACTATCATATGGGTATCTCATTCTAGCAGACAATTAAAAGATTATCAAAATAGTAAAAATTATCCAGTAGAAAGAAATCTCCTAGGAAGGGGAGAAAGAGATTATTGAGCAGGGATGGAAGGAAAACAAAGGACTTTATGGGATAATCACAGAGGCAATTCCCCAAGAAAATGCTTTTGAGCCAAGATTTCAGTAAGAGAAATTTAACAGGACAAGGACAATATTCCTGGTCAAAGCTAGAAGCTTGGAAAGAATAAAGACACAAGAAAGGACAAAAATCCTAACTGTTGGAGTGTAACGAGGGAGAAGCAAAGTGGCTGTGAGGTATGGTTGGTAAGATAAGCAAGAACCAGAATACATGGAGCCAAGCCAGTCATCTTGGAAAATGTGGATTCTACTCTAAAAGTAAATAGAAACCATTAATAGTATTAACATATATGTATGTTATATAGCAATGGTGGCTATGATCTAATTAACCTTTTGGAATAAAATCACTATAACTGCTATAGGGTGATGAGCAGGAACAGTGCTTCAGAAGTAGTGAAAACAGTCAGAAGCTACTTGAATTAACTCAGTTTTGAGACTGTTTTGTATGTAAGGTAAAAGAGTAGAGAAAATTAGTCATATTTAGTATGACTAATCTACACTACTGATGGAGCCAATAGAAGTTGCCATTAAAGTGTATCAAGGAGGTTAAGAAAAAGAAATAATCAAGAATTCATCTCACAGTTTGTGTTTGATAGATTGTCAGTTAATGTTACCATTGCATGCCCATAGAAAAGACTGGCAGGAATAGTCGAGAGAGCATGTATTAAACATTTTATTTTGAACATCCCAAATTACGTGCTTGTTAACAGAGGTTCTGTATTAGAAGTTAGATATATGTCTAGAATTCCAGGCAGAGCTCTGGCCTAGTTGTATACAACTGAGGTAAAACATCATGGTATAGACAGTTTTGAAAACCATGGGAATGGGTGAAACAAAATGAACAAAAGAAAGATGATACAAGTCTGATTTGGATTATGTGAAAACCAACATAATGAAAAAATAATCTACTAACATTGAGAACTGAGAAGGAAAGTGAGAAATATATAAAGATTATGCAAAATAGTTGGAAGGTCAGAGCTGACAGTGGATATACAGAAGTCTATTAAAATATTTCCAAAATAAAAGATGGCAAAAACAGAGGATGATAAAGAAAAACATACCAATTTTGTAGGAGAAAAAGGACAGTAGCTCAAAAAAAATGTAGGTAAAAACATTTCTGATTGTTTTGTGGGGAAAAAAGTAGGTAAGACTTTTTAAAATACACCAAATTTCTCCCTCTGAATCTCTAGATAAAAAAATTTTCAAAAATATGGTATTAAGTAAGTGGCAATGCAATTATAGAATGAAGAAAGATGGTATGCATGGAATGTGACTATTTACTAGCAAAAATGAATGAAATCTCCTAACACTATTGAATTCAGATCATAAAATATATGTGAGGACTTTATTTCAAAAGACAAATGGTTATATGTACCAGAAATATACGCCGTATCCAAATCTGCAATGAGAGAAAAATGACTGCCTAATCTCTTCTCTAGAATTAGTAGAACTAAAATGGAAAACTTGTTTAATTATGTAGAAATTTACATTAGGCGAATGCTTTTGATTAATGATGACAACTTATAGGTTCACTGTTAGAGTACATACGGGGCAACCATTCAAATGCATAAGATATATGAAAATAATATATAATGTCACTAGCTATCCAATAAAAAATGGATGAAATTGACAGGAAACAAATTTAACAATGTCTGTGGCAGATACATCTGTTTCCACTGTTCCAACTGGCAATAGATACAGATAACACTTTATACTGAAGCATCCTTAAATGATTTCAGAGTACCAATGATAAAAACTTCTAAATGCTGAAACTCATGATAGATATTTGGCTACCACCTTTCTTTATGCATATAAAAACTCTCTATAATCTCAACTGCTTACAGAAAGGTGAGCATATAACCATGAAATCATGTTTAAATTCCCAGATAAATACCAGTCCAGAGAACAAGCACTATCTTTGCTTAAAGTAAAGATTTCACTGTTTTCTTACTAGCACAGAGGCCATAGGTTTACAGCTTCCTCTCTGTATCTGTGGACTACAGTCAAAGGCCAAAGAAAAAAAATAGTCACTTCTAAATCAAAAGTTTGCATTAAGTCATCCCTTAACTAGATTCTAGTACATGATGCAGGGAAGCATCAACAGACCCGAGTCTGTTGTAAAATACACCTGAATCCAGAGAAGACAATTTAAGCAAGTATAAAGTCTCCTTAACTCAAATCAATTCAAACGCATTCAGAATTCATAAACATCCTACTGAACTTGTAATATATATCGTGTTTTTCTTCAACACTATCATGAGCAACAAAATTGTTGACCAGTTTATCTGTGTACTCTTAAGAAAGAAATGGGCGAAAATCAATTCTTACTACAATGTGGCACATTCCGCTAGAGATGAACACAGAGTGTTTGGGTGTATAGAGAAATCAAAGGAAGAACAAATTTTTGTCAGCTTTATATATGATGGAACTCAGAGGAGACCAACTTCAATTTACACATTGGGAAACTGGAATTTACTATGGGTTTTTTAAGATGCAAGATTAAGTGGTAAAGTGGAAGAATTATGAACAAACCAGAATACTCACACAGTCATAATGGATAAAGAGAGCAATGTTAGCAAAGTAACTGATATTTCATATTCATTTTTCTTCTTCCTCTGCCTCTCTCAAAGGAATGCAGAAATGGGGTAGATGGAGATGCCCACTTCCTCAGTATCTTTGGTAGAACTATGGCATTTCCATGGAACTTATAATTCTCCAAGTCCACTAGCAGGATAAAAGTTTCCTAAAAGCATAAGTGCTGCTATTTGAAGAGTTTTATGGTCAAAATAAGTTGAGTATATGAAGTATGATAGATTGATTAAATGATATTTGCATTATATTTGTGTTTTGTCTGTGTCAGAGTTTCTCAAAATTGTTCAATATATTAATAGGAACCATGAAGCTCTTAAGTGGAGTTATAGCCTGATTTGACCATGGATGTTTTCTCTCTCTGAATATTTTATGAGGTTAGCAGTGGTAAATTTTCTTTAGAGGCTTGTTTCTCAAAGTATGGCTTGCAGTGCAAAAGCATTTGTGTTATGAGTACTTGTTAGAAATTCAGAATTATAGGCATAACCCAAGTTACACTTAATTATTAAATTTGCAAAAGCATTTATCTGGAGAAGGAATTAGAAATTTTTTTCTATGCAGAGACAGAAGTCATACAATTTGTCTTGACTACATCATTTTACCATTTTATTGTGAAAGCAACCACAGTAAATGTGTAAATGAATACATTAACCAATGTACTAGTAAAACTTTATTATTAACATCAGCACAAATTTGACCCTAGTTTGTCAACTCCTAATTATAGATTGCTCCTAATATACATAGATTTCTCCTAATGTAATTTAGATTACATAGTACATGTAGGAGAAAAATAAGGGCCATATGAGAAATCTATGCGTGACCTATTAAGAAAGCCATATCAAAAATTATTTAAAGGAGTGTAACTAATAGCTCAGTGTAATGTTGCAGCAGTTAGGATGAAGAGATGTTAAAATTTGATGACAGAAGGTCACTGTAGTTGTTTTGATTGCATGTCATGGGAATGAATTAGAAGTGTAGTGGTGAAAGTCTGAAGAAGACAATGAAAAAGAAATTCCATAGGATCTGATCATATATAGGGTTACTGAATTCAAGGGTCAAAGTTTGGTTTTTTGTTTTTGTACTATGAATAGGAGCATCATTATCAAAAACTGAATTGTCAGAAGATAATAATGTCTCTGGAGAAGAAAATATTTTATATGATGAGTATGATTTGCTGATCTCTAAGCAATCCTATCTGGGAAGCAATCTCAAAGTTACATCAAAGAGTATGTGTCAATTAGAGTTGTAAATTATCCATGTAAAAAGAAAATTCCCACTGAACTGGACATGGTCTACAAAAATGTTTTGGTGGTAGGAAGCAAAGGATGCTTGAAGGACAGTAAGGAGGACTTGCATTGTTAGGAGGACATAAAAGTCAAAGAAGTTCAGGGCAGCAAAAGCCAGTAGAAAAAGAAAACTTAAAAAGAGGAAAATAACAGTCAATAATTTTGAGGTATTGTGGTTGTTAAATACATTAAATATAACACAATTTAAGTGCCGTCATGGTTTTCTTACATATCACCGAAGAAGTAAGTATTCTAACACTATATCCCAAAGCATGTATCATCTTTTATTTTTGGGAGAACAAAAGCCATCACTCTCATTTGCTTACAAAGCACTACATAAACATTTTTAAAAGAAGCTCTTACAACCAATTTTCCTCTAGATTTCTTCATCTCTTAACACTGTTCAGAATATTCAAGGAAGTGGAACAAAGGCTAGTAACAGAGACTGGAAGGAACAACTGAGGTAAATTTAGGAATGAGTTCTAAACATTGTTGTATGAATCTTTTTCAGTCTCCAGGACTAACAGGTTTGCATTTGCAACAAGTTCTTGGAATTAATAGCAATTAAATTAAAGATTATCTTTGCTGCATTTTCTATTTTGAGTTTATGCTGAAAATGTGTATTTTAATCAGCTGAGCTAGCATTGTCTTTTTTTTTTCATTAAATGCTTTCCTAAAGTTTCTTCACAGCAAAAAGAAAAAAGAAGAAAACATAAAATGAATAAGACATCCTACAGAATATGAGGAAATATGTGAACAACATATATTTGACAAGGAACTAATAACCAAGATCTACAGGGAACTAAAAAAAAAAAAAAATTAGAAAAAAGACATTAAAAATGGAGCCCTCCCTGGTGGCACAGTGGGTTAAAGCACAGCACAAAGAAGCTAAAGCCATTTCAGCATGAGTTTGATACCCACCCAGAGGTGACCCACATGGCGTAGTAGACCTCTCCTGACCTGCAAGCTGCTCCCCTCAGCAGTGTACTTTGTCAGTCGGCCTGTTCTGCTCCCCACTCTGTCTCTGGTGAAGCCTCTCTCTGACCTGTACCCCAGTTCTGTATATATAAATAAATCTTTTTAAAAAATAAATGGGTAGAAGAGCTATACAGACACGTCTCCAAGGAACACAGATGGCCAATAATCACATGAAAAAAATGTTTATCATTGATCATCACAGAAATGCAAACCAACACCAAAATGAGATAGCACTTCATACATGTGAAAATGATCCATGTCAAAAGAAAAAAACAAGTATAGACAAGGGTATGGGGAACAGAACCCTCAAGCACTTGGTGGGGACGTAAACTGGTCTAGACCCTAAGGAAAACATGGCTATTTCTTAAACTTGAAAATAAATCTATCATATGATCACCCAATTCTACATGTAGTTATCTATCAGAACAACCCAAAACATTAATTTGAACTGATATTTCCACTCCATTCCTGTGCTCATGAAGCATCGCTTACAACGGCCATTGTAAAACACCTAAATGCCTAAGAACTGCTGAATGGATTAAGATGTGCTATGTACACACAATGGAATAAAACTAAGTTATTAAAAAGAAAATGAACTCTTTGCCATTTGTGACAACATGAATGAAACTTAAAAGAATTACACTAAGTGTAATAAGCCAGGAGAAAGGCACATAATAAATAGCTTTACTCATATGGGGAATAGAAACAAACAAACAAACAAAAAAATCAGACAAGACCAAACCAAAACAATCCCTACAGATAGGACTATTAATTTGAGAATACAAGAAGGAAGAAGAGGAAGATAGAGAGCAGAATGGAGGAGCTTCTGCACAGTGGAGGCCCATGGCTGCCTTGGTGGTGAGAGCTGTAGAGTAAACCCACATCTGCACAGGGCTGTGCCTCTACTTCTGAGTCAAATACAGTACTGCAAACCAATTCTACCTCAGACCAGCTTCACAAGTGTTCTTTCCCAGTTGTACTAGATTCACGGTCAACATTTATATATTTTTGGGCTATGAAAAGATGCCCAGAAATATCCATGTGAATGAGAACAAATATACGGGAGGTACTTTCATTACCTGTATACAGTTACCTGTGTTACTGACTGCTGATTAATTTAGAAACCTCTGCAATGGAAACTTACTCTAAGAGATAGAGCTAAGACTAACAAGTAAGCTTAATGCTTTCTGAGGAGAATTGTTAGACTATTAACTAGGCACCCATCACTACTTTAACAACATTTCAAAGATATATACTGTTTGTATTTTATTATTAAAATATTATAACAAAGCCTGTCTTTGTGTGATTTCTTCATACTAACATTAGATAATGTGTTCATTATCTCTGTTTCTTGGTCAAATATCCATACATCATAAACACTTGCAGTCTTTGCTTCATTATGCCCACATATTAAAGCCTGTAGTTGACAGAAACAGACTTTAAAAAAATCACTGACCTCAAAATAAAATGCAGGTTGTTCCTGCCCCTATGTGAACCCTTATATCTATCATTTCCCAGGTGCGAATTACTGACTAAAGAAACAATATTTAAATGCGGTCTTTCACTTTCAATTAATTCATAGTGGCAAATAAAAAATATATGATTAAAAGATCAGTTTTAATTTATATAGAACTTTGCTTTCCAACCATATTAAAGATACAAAAACAAAAACAATGGCTTATATATAATAAATGCAGTTCTGGTCCTTCTAGATACTAAACTGTCAGAGAATTTCAACTCACTCCATAAATCATGACAGGATGTCATGAGTATAATTTCTGTTTTTCTTTAAAGATTTTATTTTTATTTTTTTTAAGAAACAAACATTAAAATGGAGGGTGTTATATAGGGGTATTTGCATACATTAATTCACTTAGTGCTCAAATAAACCTTAAAAGGCTGGTATTATAATCCCCATTTCACAAGCAAGGACAGTGAGTTTCAAAGAAGTGAAATAACTTGCTCCAAATCATAAAGTTGGTGAAAAATATGAACCTATATCTGGTTTCCTTTTTTTCCTTTTGTTATTCTTTCTTTAAGGAACAAGTCTCTCTCTGCTGTACTTGAGTATGGAAAGAAATAGAAGAGGAGAGAGGAAAGAGAGAGTTAAACAGAAATTCAAATAAGAGTCCAAAAATGGGAAATTATGTCCTTGAACAAACAATATATTCATTTTCCATTTTCTGCACTATTTAAATACAAACTAATCTCACTGGTTTCTTGGGCAAAATTTAGTTTGGATGATTACAAAAATGTTTCTGTGGGGACTGAGTGGGACAGCTGCTTTAATTTTAAACTGTTTTTTACTATATCTACTTTGTAGCAGTTATTAGAGAAAAGTTAAGTATACAGCAGTCACTGACTTCAAATTAAGTGGTAATGAATGCAGATTTCCATGAAGATGCCACGAGTTAGTAATTACAGTTTTATTGCAATTCGAAATGGTGAAATAAACTCAGTCTCCACTGTCCCATACATGTAATTGATGAGTTAATTTGTCTTCAGCTCTCTCGCTGTTCTAATATTTCTCCATCGATGCCATGAAAATTAATAGGATGCAAAATGTATAAAATTATACCCACTAAAAAATCCATTGTACAGTACCAGGGAGGCATATTTATTTCATCTGTGGATGGTACAGGGTCACCATCTTTTTTTTCCCCTTTTCCAGTGACATTTTCAGATTTGACATTCTGTGACATTTTCAGTTTAATATTGCTAATACCCTGGCTGCAGAATTAAAAGTACACCCCGAGGAAGAGTTGAATGCAGATGCATCATGAGAGTATAACTGTTTCTTCATCCATCCTCCAAGTCAACCAATGTTTATATGTAAATAGCATACACATTAAGAAATAGGGGAAAACTATACTATGTTATTTTCTGTGAGGAGTGACAGAGAGTTAGTCAGAGAGGGTGAGTGGTCAATTACAGATACCCAGGAGTTGATTCTTCACTGGAATCTTCTTTTTTATGTAATTTTTAAAAATTTAGGTACACTGATTTGTAAAACTATATGATTCAGAAGTATAAGATCATACCCTTCAGGTGTATGTGGCCACACCATACTGACCTTCAGGACATCCATAGTCCTCCATCATAGTCCACTCGGCCCTCCCCCCAGGCATGAGATTCTACCTGTATGTTACCATGTGATAAATGGGCCTATGTCATACATTTAAGGCATAGATTGGGAGAAAGGTACTCAGTATGTAGTAGGTGAGGCATCTTCACCTAGAGACAGTGGAGAAAGGCCTCTGCATTTATGATTAGCAGTCACAGGAGTCCCTATACAATATATCCCTAACTGATGAGTAAGCCACAATGTTAATTGAATGTTGATGCTCACTGACATTTATATAGGGTTCTGTTTGATAAATGAAAGGTTAGATTTATTTTTTTAAAGTGTAGTTGATAAGCTCCATCTGACTGTCCCTTGGCAATGCACGTGGACTCACATTGCATTCCAAGATGCTATTCATCTCTCCTCAGCCCAAGCACAGCTTTGTTCCTTCATCTCTATACAGTACAATTTTCGCTGGAAAGGAAAATATTCTCTTAAGATTCAACCATTAATGTAGAATAAAAAATAGGCAATATCTGATTTATAGTACATATATACATTGGCCCAAATAATACATTGATATACAAAAAATCATTCTCCCTATTCCCACTGTCACTAGTCCATGATAGCTCACCAACTTCCAAATACTGTACTTATATATGAGTTAAATACCTTATGGAGACAAAGAACATGGGGTGAACCCAGAGGACAACTAAATTTACTAGCTTAAATGACAAAATTAGACATTTATTTATTTCTAGTTTATAATGCTATAAACTATATACTAAACTACATACTAAAGTCTACAAAATGATCAGTTGATATTGTTTAAATATACTGTGAAATGATTACCTCAATCAAGTAATTAACACATTCTTACTTTTGTTACCTTGTGTTGGGTGTATATTTATAGAACAAGTAAGATATGATCTCTAAGCAAATTTCAAGTGTATAGTATTCTGAACTATAGATCCTCAGAGTTTAACCATCTCCTAACTGAAAGTCACACCCTTTGATCAATTTTAGAAATAAGAGTTTGTACCCAATTGAACTCAATCTTAATTCTAGGTGTTTCTTGCAGAGTGCTCACAAATTGTCCACAAATCACACCTTTCTGCAGATAAGAAGTCCTTGCAGGCAAAGTCAGTGTATCCCAAATGCTAACTATAAGACTGTGGTCCTTGAGGGTCTTGAGCATGTGTAAGATTCATTCTATTGAAATTTCAGATAAGAGTCATATAAAAAAAAGTAATGACCTTTTAATCTGCTAGATGCTGTGTGCTATTGGTCATGACATTGCAGACAAAGAATTATGGAGAAGAACTTTAAGGGAGCAGACTAGAATGTGCAGCTACTTACTACTGTTGAGTGTAGCATTATGAATGTTTATAAATGATGTCAGGCATAAAAGAAAATGTTGCTTTCCTTTGCTGAAAGTTTTTGCTTGTTGTTTTTAATGGTAAAGCTATGTGCTTTGCAGAGAAAAGGTTTGGAAAGCTCCCATTTTGTTACGTTGATATGCTAAGCAACTAAATGTAAATGAGAGCTGGACTTTTTCCCCTCCAGCATTGGTTTTCTGTTTTATGTGTGGTTTATGTAATCTAACAGCACATATTTTTCCATCTATTTTTATTATTCAGCAATTGTTTTTGCATTACACCAATTGAAGATGTATCCAATGTTAAGTTGCAGAAAAAAATAAACCTTCACTTCTATGGACAGTTAATCTAAACACACAACCAAGAAGAGACACTGAAGAAGGGAGTTTTGTTTTGTTTTTTTTCAAGAATATGGTGCTGGGACAACAGACAATCAAGCAAAATACTAAAACTAGATCACCACCTCATGCATCACACAAAAAGTAACTCAAAAAGGTAAAAAACTTGAGTGTAAGACTCAAAACCATAAAATACAGAGAAGAAAACATAAGCAAACCCTCTAAGATATGATTTCACTGATATTTTTGTAGATCTGTCCTCAATGGCAAGAGAAACAAAGTGAATATAAACAAATGGGGCTACTTCAAACTACAATGCTTCTGCACAGTGAAATAAACTATCAGAAAAACAGAAAACACCCAGCTGAGTAGGATAAAGTTTGTTCACTGTACATCTGACAAAGGATTGGTATCCAAGATAAATAAAGAACTCACACAACACAACTAAAAGACAGCAGGTAACCTAACTATAAAATAAGAAGAGCTAAAAAAAAAAAAAAATCTTTGAAGACATGGAGATGGTTAATAGCCACATGGAAAAATGATCATCACCTCTCATCAGATAAGTGGAAATCAAAGTCACAATGAAATACCATTGAGAACAACCTTTATTAACAAACAAAAACAAAAAAAAACAGACACAACAGTCACAAGGGTGTGGAGGGAAAGGAACCTCAGACACGGTTCCTGTGAATGGACACTGGTATCTAGACCATGGAAGACAGTTTAACAGTTTCTCAAAATATTAAAGGTAATTGACCTTATGACCCAGCAATTCCACTCCTAGGTATCTACCCAAAGTGCACAAAAACACTAGTTTAAAGGGGAATAGGTACTGCTATGTTCATTTCAGCACTATTACAACAGCCAAGTTACATAAACGATTGAAGTGCCCTAGGACAAAGGAATGGATTTTAAAATTTGGTCTATGAAATGGAACAATCAGCTATTTTTAAAAGATGAATTGTTGCCACTTGAGACAACATGAATGGAACAAGAGTGGATAATGTGAAGTACAATAAGCCAAGAGGAAAAACACAAATACTGGATGGTTTTCACTTATACGTGGAGTATAAGAACCAAAACAAAGGGTCAGACAAATACCAAACCTGTAACAAACTATAGAAATCTGACTACAATTGAGACTACAAGACTAGGAATGCAAAGGGGGAGAATGAGCTATAGTGGAGGATGATGGACTCCTCGGTGAGAACGGGACACACATCTGAGGAGGTATGATCCGATGCTTCTGAACACTGTTACAAATCGATGTCATTTCAGTAAAATATACGTGTGTGTGTGTGTGTGTGTGTATACATATATATATATATATATATATATATATATATATATATATACACACATACATACATACATAGACTTTTATAGGAAAGTAACTTCGAGGGCAACTTTTTACTAACTGTTCTGATAGGAGAAAGGGAAGTGAAAGAATTATGTGCAAAAGGCAGGAATGACCATCTTAGATCATCAGTCTTATTTTTCCCACATTGTGACACAGGGGTCATATATCATTACAACCATGTATCATTATATTATGTTCCTCAGTGAAGCAACTACATACTTATTTAAACATATGAATAAAATCAGGGCTCTCCCTGGTGATGCAACAGGTTAAAGCACCACATTATGAAGCTCTCTGAAGCCACTGCAGCAAGAGAGTTCAATCCCCAGCCAGGGAGCTGACCCACATGGCTTGCAGACCTCTCCTGACTTGCCTGCTGCTCCCTTCAGCAGTGTATTTCAGTAGATCTGCCTGCTCTGCACCCCATTCTGTCTCTGGTGAACCTTCTCACCCACCACACTTCCGGCCTGTCCCCTAGGTCTATAAGCATAAATAAATAAATCTTTTTGAAATCATTGATACAGTAGATATGGAGCTAATAAGAAGGGATGCTGCATCAAAATGGTAAATTGATGTTTTTTTAATAACCTGTTGTAAATTTAAATATAATAATCTGATTTTTTTAAGGCATTCTTGTCATTCACAATGCTGACATTTACAATGTCATTTAAATTTACAAGGGAATACTTATTAAGAAATCTGTATATAGAAAATGTTTGGTTCTCTAACAGATTATATGCAAAAAAAATGACATATTTGTCTTTCTTAGGCATTCTAATATTCTGAAAATAGTGAGATATTTGCTGAAGACAAAAAAGTTGAGTTTTTAACCCAAGAAAAGTGTATCTGTAGCTTTTAGTAACATGTATGTGAATACATGGGGGTATTATATAAATTGTGTATATGTGATAATACTGTATCTTGAACACAAATATTTATTTAGGATAGGTGTGCATTTCTAATACTTCCACTTTCAAACTTTATCTCCTGTGGCCTCTTGCTCTTGCTTACAAAAGGTTTATTATTATGAAATACTGAGGAGTAAATGCATAATATATGACTTTACCACAAGATTTTTTTTTTATGAAAGCTACTTGGATATAACTAGAGTGAATACCCAAAATCAAAGATGCATCCTGTACAGAAAGTACAGGAGTAGAGACACAACGCTGAGAAAGGAATGGCTGAGAAGAGAGATGGTATATGATATGTATACTGAACAGTTAATAAGATTTATATAAGTAATAGGGAGGTCAAACAAACACAAAGAATTCCATTGTCTATAGCATAAGATTAATAACTGCTTTATAAAAATGCTCTAAGTCTTCCTGTATATACATATTATATAAATCCAAAGAAATGAAAACATAAATGATAACTACAACCAGAATTTGACCAAAGAGTTAGAAAAGATGATTCTCACTATTTCTAGAACCAAAATTTCTTTAACACAAATGTGTTCAGTATGTGAAAACGGGAACATCAACAGGAAGAAATCGGTAAAGGCAAAAGGTAAATGAAAAAGTATATGTTGGCTTTGCTACATAAAATAATAAGTCTTTACATTCTCTTCTCTCATGCTTTGGAAATAACTTAAAATTACCAAAAAAATACTTTTTGAAATCACTTTAATTGTAAAGCGGTTTCAGAAAGAATTCTATAATTTCTAGCATGTATTTCAGAAAAGAAGTCTAAATATCAGCAATACCTTCATCTCAAGAAAATGGACAAGGTACTAAATTAAATGCAGATACAGTAAGACAAAGACAGTTTAAAATGAAACAACTGGGGAAGGGGGAAACTGGAAGGGAAAATTTAAAAACAAATCCATGAAAATATATCCGCTGTGAGAACAACTCACTTTGATCTTACAGTGAGGATATATATGCATTACAAAAAGGGAAAAATAGCACAACCACTTTGGGAAACTATTTGCTCTCTTCTAATAGAATAGTAGATATGCAGACTCGATCACTCAGCAGTTACACCCCTGGTTATGTGCTATACCGAAATATGTGCAATTGTGTACCATAAGTCAAAAACAATAATGCTTATTGTTACATTGCTTGTGTAAGTCAAAAATAGGAAACATTCCAAATGTTAACCAACAGTATGATTTTTCAAATGGAGAATAATCATACAAAGGACTATTATACATCAATAAGAATAACAGTTACATGTGACATGACCATCTCAAAGATAAAACAAAGAAAGTGAGAAAAAAAAACACACATGATTTCATTTAAAATAATTTAAAAATAGAACTCTAGTGTTTAACACACATGCTTAGATGCTGAAATTGTTACTGTAAGTGAGGACACAACACCCATGGTAGGGAGAAATAAGCTAATGATTGAATGATCAGGAAGCGGTATAATAGGGTCTTCTCAGAAGTGTTCTATTAATTAACATTGTTGGCAATAAAGGCTGACAGTTTTGTGACAAACAGAAAGACATATATTTGTTTAATTAATGTGTCCATGTTTCACAATAAAACAGTTAAAAATTGTAGAAAATATAGGTTATTGAAGTTAAGTGAATGTCACAAAAGAATGCCTAAAATATCTAAGTAACAGAGGGGAATATTAACTTCTTATATTAAAACCCTTTGTTATGTTTTATTACTGGTCCTCCTGACTATTAGAGAAGCTGAGAGACACTAGCAGAAATTTATTGATACCTGAAAAACACTCAAGTCTTAAAATGCCATCAATTTTGTTCCAGGAATGGAGTTAGATTTCACAGTAAATGACTGGAAAGGAAGATTTAAATGTGTTCTTCTACAGCTGTTACTTCCCTTCAATTTCTTAATTGTGAACAAACATGACTATCTAAATGGTCAAGCAGGCTATTTTTAAGCCTCCTGACTTTTCCAAATTATGATGTAACTTTCACATTCGCAGCCACTTGAGGAGGGAAACTTCTATTCTTAGTTTACATAAGTTTACAGCAGAGAAGTGCAGTGTAGAGAATTTGCACATGCATGTAGTTCTTACCACACACCATTAACAGGAATGTAGCAAACCATGAGTAAGGATAAAACAGTCTAAACATGGAACTTGTATACTAACATGTATACTTAACATGTACACTTCCCTGTTAATGCATCGTCTACTGCAAAGCAGATAGGGTCCCCAGTTATCCCTCCTCAAACTTCTCCCTTTGCTCCTGCTTATGTAAGAGTCAAGTTCTGTTTAGTACAAGTCCAAGACTTATCATGACTCATCCTTCACATCACAGTTCTGCTCAAATACTTAGATGTCACCTTGATTTTCCCCAAATAAAGACAGACCAAAGACTGATGCACACAATCACTGAATCTCCAAAACAGATTCACTGATGCTTTCCTAAGCCATCAGGTGAAATGGGAACACATCAGCTTTAATTAAATGAATTTTTAAAACTAAAGAAATGTGTCTGTGTGCGCTGTGTGTGCAGATGCTATGTGACAGGACGTGTGGTATGATGAGGGAGGAACAAACCCGAAGACACAAGTTGATGACAGGCAACTAACTAATTACATGGAAGCAAGTGGGCTATAAGAGAGATCATTTTCTACAGTGATGTGTGACGTAAATTTATAAACCCTCAGGACCACAGGGAATTCTGAAGCAATCATAGGGTAAAGTCAAGTTAAGAATTGCCTTCATTTATCTAACAACCAGAAATATGCTCCTTTCTTTAGGGCAGCCCTATGGAGGGTTCGTTGATCTGCTGTGCTGAGCAAACAGAGGGCTGCACACCAACAGCATCTGCTAGGGCCTGGAGAAAGCTGTTCTCTCTTAATAGAGACCATTTTCCATTTTTATTTCCTCTGGTATATAAGCTCTTAAAGAAATGATGCATTGCATAGAAATTCATCCACAGCTGAGAGTGCAAATAAGGGAAGAAAAACAAAATCATAAAAGACATTAAAAGGTACATTTCAGAAAACAAGTTTACTCAGTTTCTTAGGCAATGAAGCATTCATGTTTTCAATTTTAACAGAGAGGCAGAAAATATAAAAACAAAGTGATTCCCAGGGAAAAGATATGCTTACTATGCCTGAGAAAAGTTGGTTATTTTTAAACTTTTTCCCTTTTAGAAAAAAGAAAGTGTGTAGCTGTGGATTTTGGTTGTCTCCTGAGAGAGTTGGCACACTTGCAGTTTGTGTGAAGGAGGCAAATGTTTGCTAACCTATTTGGGAAAGGAAGTACATACACGTTAAAACAGCAGAAGCATGGATTCTATTGCATTTACTGTCCTAAGGTTAGTGTCTTGTTGCCCGTAGAACGTCCACTGTCAAGCACTTGTTGATTATGAGAAACGAGTGACTAAGGTTTTGAAACTAATTTTTTGAAACCAGAATGTATTGCTGAAAATGCACACCTTCCTAATGTTTACATATATTTAGATGTCTGATGTGTAATTATAGCACATTGGTCTCGAGAACTCTCATCTAAGCAATTCCTCTTTTACCGGAGGAATGAGGCTGATGAAATTTACAGACGTTAAAACAGTTTCTCTGCACTTACTAACTGATGTATAATGATTTGGAATTCATTGATCTCAGTGAAGCTTAAACATAAAATGAAGAATGGTGAAATATCTCCTTCAATCTTTGGTTGTAATCTTTCAAGTACATAGGTGACCTTTTTTTCCCCTCAATTAAAAGCACCTTTAACATACACACTTATGCCATAAAGAACTAGAAGTCATTGATTTTCAAATTCTATTTATATTATATCTAAATATATAGCAATATATGCTGAGACAGAAATTCCTTACATGTAGCTGTTATCAAAAAATATATATTTTCTTGATAAAATGTTTCCTATTACAAGAATGAATACTGATCTTTTTTTACATGAATAATTAGAAATATTTTACTTAAGCCACTTTGCTGAATCTGGTTTATTTGTGCTCTTAGGTCAACTGGTTAATGTGGTCCCCTGTTACACTTAAAAGCATTATGTGTTTATTAGTAATAATAGCTACTACTAAATGGCAGCCGATAATTATTGAATAACTGTTTGTGAAAGATACTGTGCTAGGGATTTTATATGCATTATCTCAATAAATCTGTACACCAGTAAGTATATTATCCCCCCCTTAGAAAATTTTATTTTCTACAATCACTTAAGGCAATAGTAAAGACAGGATTCGAACCTAGATTGGTTTGAATATACAGTGTGTGATCTTAAGTTACATTCTCTTTGGAAATCTAAGAAAAATGAGCTCTAATCTGGGCAAAAAGTTGCTCCTGTCATAAGGTCAGCATTGGAGGTTAGTATACCCAAACCACCATGTGACTAAAGCCAATTTTAAGATGATTCTAACCCACTGAAGGCATCATCTGCTTTAGGAAGAGGAGCTAGGGACATTTATAAAGAAGCTATTTGGAAAAAATATGTATATATTGTTCCAGCACCTAGAGCAAGTGAGTGTTAATATGAGAGACTGTACTTAGGGACTCGTGTGGTCCCCCAAAATGTCTGCATTTGGTATAATTAAAGGGACTTGTAGCTTCAATGTTATTCTAATTTCTCACTTAGCCAAATACAAATTACTTACTATTCTGAAATACAATGATAGTAGGGAATAAAAGAAATATTAGAGATGCATTTTAGGGTTAGTGGTTCCTATTTTTGGAAATTCTACATTTGTATTCTTTTCAAAGTAAAAATTTTGCAACTAGGTAAAGCTCTTTTAATTCTTTTGTTTTCCTGCAGAGTGGGCAGAATTTCATTTTCTATCTTCCTATGTTTTCTGATTTATTAAACATTTGAGCAAACACTTCAGTGAATAAAAATAAGTTAAAAATAAAAAAGGTAAGTTTAAAATAGTCAAAGTATTGTACCTTATTTTTTTGCATTTTTTAAAAAGATGATTCAATTCAGCTTGGAAAAAAATTCAAAATTAGATAGAAGTTATACAGCCTTTTTATCCTTAAGGCAATTATTGATATTAACTACCTCTTTGAAAATACTATTTAGATAACCAGTATATTCCTTCCCCATAATGATAGTTATTATGTTTACTTTTTTGTTGAAGTTAAAATACACATAGAAAGGTAGATCAATTCACAGATCACATTTCAATGAATAATAAAAAAAGAAATAGTCTTGTAACTTCCACAAAAGATAGATATATAACCAATGCTCTGAATTGCCTCCAAATCAACCCTTATTTTGACTACTGACTCAGATTATTTTTCTTATTTTTAGTATGTTAAATAAATGAACTCATACAGCATGTATTTATTTGCTGTGTGTCTTCTGTGCCTTAATATAGTGGGATAATTCCATGCACTATTGCATGTTGTTCATTCATTTTTATTGCCATATGTTGTTTCACTTCTAAGAATATACCAACATCTTCTTATCCATTCTAATGCTGATTAATAATTTAAATGGTTTCTAATTTGGGGATGTTACATATAATGCATGTTATAAACATTGCTGTAGAGTTATAAAAAAAAAACCCACAGCCTTCTGAGGTACTCAGAAGCAAAAATAGTTGGACCACAGGATAATTATTTTCCAACTTTGGTAGATATTGAACAGATTTCTAAAATTCTTGTATCAATTTATATCCATGCCAGTAGTTCCAGTGGTTCCTATTCTCATTTCCTATCAGTTTAACTTATAGTTTATATTATTTTTAAGTAAAAAACAGTATAACTTTATAATTAGCCTTTTACTGTATTAATAAAAAGGAGCAGTCATTGTGATAAAAATGACCCTCGTATTTAAAATTACAAATCTAAAGGTTCAATGCTATTTGAAACTTACAACTACTCTTTCTAATTTTTTTGATGGTCAAAACCTTTCTTTGACTTTTTAAGCTCAGTTCTGTAGATGAAAAATGGGGATAATATTATGGGAATAAAATAGTTTTAGCATAGTACTAGTAAAATAGAATTCACATATTTAATATTACTACTAAAGCATTCTGATATTGTTGAAACAAGCAAGAATCAAAGGGAACTCAAATATTATGTTTATAAATACTCTATAATCCTAACAAAAATCAAGGTGAGGTAGAATAGTGATCATTTTCCTGTATTTGAAGTGAAAGTTTTAATAACATATTAATAAGTATATGATGGTATTTCTAAGAGATTAAGAGCAGGGACTTCAGATTATGAATGTTAATTTAGGAATCCCAACTTCATTACCATGTATGAACTGAATTCTTCTACAGAAGTTGATCTCACCTTGCCCCATATTCCTCATCTCTAAAATGTGAATAAAAATAGTCTCTTTCACAAGGGTATACAGGTTATTGGATAAAAATATCACTAAAGCACTTAGAATGTGAAGAATGGTAAGCTTTTAGTAATAGACAGCTGTAGCTAATTTTACAATTCCAGTAATTTACTCATTTTCAACTATTATTGATAATGAAAATCAGTGAATTGAATCTAATTCAACTAAGAGTAGACACCAGTATGTGGAAACTCTACCTCTTAGTTTTCAAGACAAAATTTCCCACCCTGTCAGTAAGATTTTCATAGATTACACTTTAGGAGACTATGTAAACCTTTTAACAGCATTGTATGTATTTCTACATATACAACTTTGTATAAATCTGGTTAAAAATAGTGTTGTGAGTGGGTGAATTCAAGTTGTTGGTATGAGTAGGTAAACAACACCTTTCCCATTATGGTGACACACAAAAAAAGGCATACATCCTTCTTTTCCCATGTTAAGTTCTGTGATTTAAAAACAAAATTGGGGCCCTCCCTGGTGGCACAGCAGGTTAAAGCACAGCACTAAGAAACTAAAGCCACTTCCACATGAGTTCGATTCCTGCCTGCCCCGGAGGTGAACACACGGCATGGTAGACCTCTCCTGACCCGCCCGCTGCTCCCCTCAGCAGTGTACTTCATCGATCTGTCTGTTCTGCTCCCCACTCTGTCTTTGGTGAAGCCTCTCACCGCCCCTGAGCCTCTGGCCTGTACCCCAGTTCTGTAAGCACAAATAAATAAATCTTTAAAAAAAAAAATTGGAAATCAGGTTTTTTTGTCCTCCTTTATTCCTGGTTTATAAAATCAGAATCATAGAATCTAAGTGGATCTTAAGTTCTCTGGCCCTTTTCCAAGTAGAAAGTTATGTATACCATTTAAGATAACTATTCTTATGTATCATTTGTATATCTTATGTATATCATTTAAGATAGTTATCTAGGGCCTCCTAGTAGCATAGGGGTTAAGTGTCAGCGTTATCACCTTATTACTGTGGCAGCCTCAGTTCAATCCCCAGCTAGGGAAGTAAGCCACATAGGGCACATGTCTTACTCTCTGCTCCCCTTAGCAGTGTATTTCAGTAGATCCACCTGTTCCATTCCCCACTCTCTCTCCACATGTTCTATTCCTCATTCTCTCTCTAGGGAATCATCTGACCTTCACATCTGTGGCCTATACTCCAGTTCTTCTATGCATAAATAGAGATTCTTATAAAAAAGTTATCTATAAATATATTTTTTTCTCCACAAAATCACAATGTTCTGGATCATCTCTCTCACACACACAAGGAGGAGACCTCAAACAATCTTCTATACAATAACTAATCAACAATTGTTAACTAAATTGCATTCACTTGTTGAAATTATAATACCTAAGACACAAAATGCATGCACTTACTATACATATTACTTTGGACAACAAAACAAAGTGTCCTCTATAAATGTTTGATAAGTTTGATTGTAAAAGCAATCAAATGATAACATTTGAAAACCACTGGACTGCTGACCCTTTTACAAATAGCTCATAGTTAACCAAACATCTTATTCTTCAAAAATTGGAAATTGTGTTTTCCTAGGTCTGTTTCATGATTTTGCACACATGAATTCTATGCAGCTCAAATCTGGAAGAATACATCTTTCTGTGTTTGATACAACATTCTTATTAAATTAATGAAAATCCAAATAATCAATGGAAAGAGTTGTGCTTTGATTAAAAGCAGAATTGGGAAGAAAAACTAAAGTGAAAAACTTCTTTTTATTTCTACCCATCTCTCAATAGAGTATGTAGCATAAACCTATTATAATACTCATGCTTACAACAAGTTTTTAGTAAGCATCTATTTCACCCAGTGTATTGAATGAAATGTATACCATAAAGATGGAACAAATGGCCCTCCCTGGTGGCGCAGCAGGTTAAAGCACAGCACTGAGAATCTAAAGCCGCTTCCGCAGGAGTTCGATTCCCGCCTGCCCCAGAGGTGACCGCATGGTGTGGCAGACCTCTCCTGACCCGCCTGCTGCTCCCCTCAGCAGTGTACTTCACCAATCTGCCTGTTCTGTTCCCCACTCTGTCTCTGGTGAAGCCTCTCACCATCCCTGAGCCTCTGACCTGTACCCCAGTTCTGTATGCACAAATAAATAAATCTTAAAAAGGAACAAATGAAGTTCATGTAGTTAAAAAATAAATATAAGACATGTATTCAAATAAATCTAAAGCAAGGATTATAATAAAGATAATCTCAGATAAGATGCTATGACATATCAAAAAGATTTTATTGAGAGGGTATGGAAAGATTATTTGGAGGGAAAAAAATCCAGCTTAGGTTGAGAAATAAAAGTTTTTATGTTCATGCTACATTCTTCAACTTATAATGTAGATTACTCTAGCTTTCCCATTGAAGTAAGTCAGCCAGTATTTTACTTTTTGAGCAATGATCACAAATGATGCTATGATTTGTGTAGGGTTTTAATTTGACCCTTATGCCCACTTTTCAAGAAAATGTGTGTTTCACTTAATAACTAGCTTGTGTTTGGTGACTCTGGTCACGCACTGTAAATGCAAAAATGAGTGTCTGGAACAAGACTATACTTGTAGAAAAATTACTTACTTAGCAATTAATGAGCCTATTTTCATTGATGCCTGAGGCACTTGAAAAAATGATGGGAATAAATTGAGGCAATTTATTTATTAAATGCAAAATTGTTCACATGAATAGTATCCGTTACCTGCTCCTTTTCCAAGACTTTCTCCATATACTTCAGAAAATGGTGGCAGAGATAATATAAAATAAAAACATAAAAAATACTCATGAAAAATTATGAAAAACAATTTGACCAAATACTCTAAACCCAGGAGCTATGATGTCATAATTGTCAAATAAGTAAGAGTATATATGAGTTTATGTAACAAGGAAGGAACTGTGAAGAAATGGGAAAATTTTAGGGAAAGGTTTTCTCTACACAAATTAAAATGCATAATGATATACATTGAAGAAGAGTGAATAATCTATAATAATATTTTCAGCTATAACTTAGAACTATTCATGGATCTTGACAGGATAGATTAAAGAAAAATTAAGTTATTAGGGCTGAAATCTATAGCTTTACAAATTCTCTAGGAAGTACTCCCACACATTTAATACATGAAGATGCTTTTAAGGGACCCACTCCCATTTCCTAATCTAATGTGTAAGCATAATCTTTTCCTCGTAAGGACAAATTAGTCTTCCCAGAAGTGGTCATGAGATTGTCAAATTACATAATACTGACATAAGCCAAGAAAAGATCTTGTAGAATGCTCCTCTTGGTGAGTATTAGCATTTTACATGTAGGCTTTTGTCTTTATGTATTTGATAATAGGAAAATTTTTCTGATTTAAATGATGTCATAGGTTGAATTTGAAATATCCTTACCAAACTCCACTATTGGTAAAACTTTACTAACTGCAGGAGCATAGGAGGAAAGAGCCCATTCCAGACCAGGTACTAGCCAAATATTTCACAGAATATATGTCAAAGAAGTAATCACTTCTTTTGGAGTTCTTATCACTTCTGTAAGGAGTTCTCCTGGCTCTGATTCAATAACCTCATTGTTTCAAAACAGATTAACAAAAAAACTGGGTGAGTGAAATTAAGAAAATCATAAGAAAATCCCAGAATCAGAATGTAAAAAGCAAAGAATAGAGAGGAGAATATTAAGCCACACTAGCCAGAGACATTTCTACTTGTTACTTTTTGATAAGAGCTTTGCCAATTCCTAGAACACACTGCTAATACCAGTATCACATTTAATATTTTTACATATCAATTTTAATTTATTTTGAATGTAGCTATTCAAGTATAAAAATACATCCAAGAAATGTATCTTAGAAAGGTAATATCTTAGGCCTATTATCAAAATTCTCAAATACTAAGCCCCTGAAAGTCTACTAGGAATAAATGTAATTCACGGATCTGTGGTTTATTTGCATAAAGTAATAATGATGAAGAAAAGGTTTTGTCCTATATAGTCATATATCTGCAAGTTCTTAATCGCATTCCGTTGGTGTTACAATATTTACACTGAACTTTGTGACATTTTACAGGTATGACTGGGTAGTTCTGAATGTCCAAGATTCCGAGAGTTCCTTTTTTTCTAGATACAACTTCAAGTCTTACATGCTCCTCTCATTTATGTAACAGTTTTTATACAGTTCACATTACTGTTCTAGAAGTTAGATTCCATGGTGATATTTACAGATTTGTATATTTACAAATGTTTAAAGGACATCTTGCTCAAAATGTCAAGAAAGGTGAGAATCATATGAGGGGTTTATAGTTATATGAAATGCAAAATAGTGTTTGATTTTAAGATTCTGGTGACTGGACTTGGCTGACTAGGTGAAAAGCAACCTTGAAAGGTTGTGGCTAAAACAAGTTCATTGTTAAAGCATTGCTACTTACAGTATACTCAGTTTCTACAAAAGTCAGGAATATTTTGAACCCAGCCACTTAGTAGTCATAGGAAGGAGTATATGTCAGTTACATCGACTACTCTGTGTCTAAAAATCTGGCACAGCTAAATTATAGTGCACTAAAAGCAACACAAACCCTGCAAGAATAACCTGCTTCTGGAAAATAATCAGACAATGCAGTGACACTGTTGCTGAAAGCTAGTCTATCCACTAAATATTGGATTTTTTTTTAATATATCAGAAGCAAATGATGTAAAGGAATCACTGGGACAAGAAATATGACTCTCCAACAGCTGCAGGATTTGATGGAACATTTGAATTTTCCCCACAATTTTTAAGCAAGCTTTCCATTGTGAGGAAGCTAAGGAATCTAGGCATTCCCACAATTATGCCAGAAAGGAATATTCATTTAGTCAATTTAAAAGCAATAGTCTTAAAATATAGGTGATATTTAGTATAGGTACTGCTACTCCATGCCATCCTGTTATCTTTTATTTTTTCACCCAGATGATCTAATAGGAAAAGTAGGATAATTTAAGAGTGTGTGTTTGTGTGTCCCTAGTCATGAAAAACTATTCATATACTATTTTATATTTTATAGTCACAGAAGTGAGTTCTGGCAGGACCAGCCCAAGGCTTAGTGTTTGGATGATTTTCCTAGTGATGGAAACCACAGTTGGCAAACAATGGATTTCCATTCAATCCAACAATCTGGCCAGAATAGCAATTGTTCATAAGCATGTTCCAACTGGGTTATGTGCCTACTGAGTATATCAATTATACACTCTGTTCAGCAATATCTACTGTCAAGCAACACAGGTCCCTGAAAGGTGACTCCTTTTGTATTTAAAAAAAAAAATGTTTACTGACTTATCATTGCAAATGCAGAATCAAACATGTTCAAAATATTTTGCCTTATTTTTCTTTTCTGCTGTAGTTAGAACATCTGTTTTCTAAAACAGGCTTTTCTTTTCAGTAGCATTTAGTCCTGAAGGAATTATCAAGGAATTCCCTCCAAGCTTACATCGTAGCTGTCAACATCACCCAGAAGACCTGACATCTAGGTACATTTAAACAGCTGAAGTAGAAAGCATCTGGTTTGTTGCTTGTATTCTTTCTCTTAACACCTAACCAAAACAGAACTCCAATAGATAATTCAAATAAGCAGCCAGCACATTAGACAATTTTAACTAATTACAGCACTTTCCCCAGATTTCCAAGATTTAAAGGGAAAAGGCTTTAGAGATTAGTAACTTTAGTTCAATGTTTAGCCTACCATAATTCAAAATTATAAACCAAAATCACATCTAAATGTATTTAGCAAGATTCAAAAACTATGTATATTAACTTATATCTGTGGGAAAAAAATCAAACCTATTATGTACATTCAGTCTAACTATAATATATGTGAGATGATTAACCCTACAGAAATATGTTGATATTGATTTGTCATATGAAACATAGCTTCATCATAGATAAAAGATAAAAAATACTATTGTTCTCAGTACGTAGTATATTAACTAATCAATGCTAAAATATAACAAAATCTTCACCATTATCTAAATTCTAAAATTCTAAAAAAAAAGATTAATATATTCCTGTAAAATTTCTTTATAGTAAGAAATCAATTTACTTACTAGCCTTTTCAATTAAATAATCTACAGTATGAAAATGATTTATCAGCAAAATAATTGCTTCAGCTGCATGTTAACCCATTTCACCAAGAAAAGCTATCTGTGATGGGTCAAATTATCCTATTTGTTTCATGCTGACATACAAATAATTCTACTTTGCATTTATAAATTCCTATATTAGTTTTCTCCCCCCAAAAAAAAGTTAAGAATGAGGGCACTTCCTGGTGGCACAGTAGGTTAAAGCACAGCACTAAGAAGCAAAAGCCACTTCAGCATGAGTTCAATGCCACCTGCCCCGGAGGTGACCCACATGGCGTGACAGACCTCTCCTGACCCGCCTGCTGTTCCCATCAGCAGTATACTTCGATGACCTGCCTGTTCTTCTCCCTGCTCTGTCTCTCATGAATCCTCTCACCATCCTTGCACCTCGGGCCTGTACCGTAGTTCTGTATGCATGAATAAATAAATCTTTAAAAAGTTAAGAATGAGCTGAGTAAATTGTCAATCCTTTAAAAAAAATTAAGTTAACAAATTACTATTTGTTACTATTAATATTTACTATTACTTTTTAATTACCAGAGATATTCCAGGAATAAAAGGACAACCATATTACAGTTGAAGATAAACTTTCATTAGAATAAAACTCAATAATCATCCTGGGCACATGGTAAAATGACATGCAAAGAAACCATCTCTCCCAGGACATATCAAATATGTCTGGTTAAATATGGATAAACACTTTTACAAAATATGAATATACTGGGAGTAAAAGGAAAAAAATATATAAGACCCTAATTTTTCTCATTTTTAAGTTTTATTTTACATGAATAAGTAATCCCTGGGTATAGTGATTTCATACATAGAGATCAGAAACTAGGCAGAGATAAGACATATTTATAACATAACTAGCAAAAGTCTATTGTCCTCTGTGTGTGTGTGTGTGTGTGTATATATATATATATATATATATATATATAAATCCTTCATATAAATAAACCTCAGGTAATCCAACAGAAAAATGAGTATATGGTGTTTCACCAAAGAATACAAAAGGAACTATAATCATAAGACTGTCAGCAAGTGGCCAAGTGAAAATTTTCTTTCAGAAAATACTCTTACTTTTGTATTTAGTTGATATGGCTATGTTGTCATTGTATTTTTTGAAAAAAGTTTCTGTCAAGAAATGGCTCAATGCAGCAAGATTACAATGATGTGATTTTGACATGAACTCCTAAGTACATTTTCTGAGGGTTTCTTAGTAGGAAATTTTGAGTAGGATCTCAAGTACTTGTTGAAGAAATGCATAACAGTCATTCCATAAGTAGAACTGTTCTGTTCTACTCACTTATGTTCTCTTAGTAGAAAACACATACAAACACAAAATTTTGCTAACTCTGCAAAGCCATCTCCTATATATTCACACAAGATGATAAAAGTCTTTTCCCCATAAAAGTTCAAAGCATTAATTTTAAAATGACTCGTGTTTAACAGCATACAGCATTATGCAAATCCTTATGGGCAAAACTGTATGTTCACCATACATTATAAAAGCATACCAACTCCAATTTCACTATTAAATTCTTACCTTGAAATTATTGTTAGAATATTTTAATTTCACTGAGTCTGAATGAGAGAGAAATGTGGTTACTTAAGCAGATGGTTGTCACAGACTGCATACCACAATTAAGAATTAGTATACAAGCGCAAGAGCAGTCTGATGCACAACAAACAGTTCCTGAATACCAATGTCACCTAAGCTTTGCCTAAAAGAATATCCAAGACCAGGCGGGGTAATAATAGGTCAGTCATTTTCAATAGTTACTTGAAAACCTTGTCTAAGTAAATCAACCAAAGGATTCATAATAAAGGGAAATGTTTGCTTTCTCAGACTTCAAGTTTTGCCCATCTGTGCTGCCTGTGCTGTCACTGGCTGTGTAACAGTGTCGGGGCCCCCAAGGGTTGCCAAATGTTCCAGCATATGCAGCAATTGGTCTATCCATGGAAGGGCATTCCACTGACACAGCATGGGCTCCAATCAATACAGACAACGCCGTCCACAGCTCTCTGCATCACCTAAGTCACTGTTCTTCACTCTCAACCTTCCTTTAAAAGGTAAAACCTTTGCAAGCACATCCTGTATACCCTCTTCAATTATCATGTTGATGGTAAAAAATCCAAAATGTGACCTTATGCATTGTTTCTGCACTATCAGTAGTCTTTGTTTTGGGTTTTTGCTTGTTTTATTAAATATTTATTTATGCATACAGAATTGGGATACAGGCCAGAGGTGCAGGGGGGGTGAGAGGATTCACCAGAGACAGAGTGGGGAGCAGAACAGGCAGATGTACTTAAATACACTGCTGAGGGGAGCAGTGTGCAGATCAGGAGAGGTCAGCTGTGCCATGCGGGTCAGTCCCTGACCAGGGATTAAACTCATGCTATAGTGACTGTGGATAACTTCACAGTGCTGCACTTTAAACACTTGTGCAATCAGGGAGGCCCTGTTAGTCTTTTTTTAAGCCTTTTTTCTGACCTGAAGTGAAGAGAAAATTCCTCCATGAACACATAACAGGATTACTTAAGGAAACTAGGGTATTGTTCTGATAACATTGTAATCATATTATCCCATCTAAATTGGCCAGCATCAATGCTAAATTTTATTCTATAGATTATTCTACTTAACACTGAATAGTTCTTAAAGCTCTGAGCCTCCATTTTCTTTATAATGAGGTTCACAAATAAATGTTTTCAGATAGCTGTATTAAATAATGAATAAGAAGTATTTGTTTTAGAAAACTAGTTTTTATTTTTGACAATTAAAAAAATCTAGAAAACTATGAATATGCAATTGTCTCTTTCTGGTGTCACAGTTTATGAACCTATAAAATAAGAAAAATATCCATATTAACTATTCATAGAGTTGTATGGTAATGTTCAAACAGAAAATTCATGAAGAAAATTTTGAAATGGTAAATAACTAAGTGGATATGAAATGTATTTACCATAATGTCTCTATTAAGGAAGAGGTAAAAATTCAACTTTGAAATATGCCTCTACTCTCACCCCCATCTTTCTGAAATTTGTGGGCTTTTTTGTTTTTGTTTTGTTTTGTTTTAATCCCAACTGAAGAGCTTTCTTGGCTCTATTTTCTAGTGGATCTTTGCTTTTGGGGGGAAGCTGCATTTTTCTTACTGTGACCTTATGTCATTATATTCACATCAGAAGATAGCGACATACCATTAGGAACATCTCCAGAAAGTGAGAGGTGGTAACAGTCTTTTGGCCCTTAACAAAATGCTTGCCTCTGTGTCACAGAGGCAGTGATTAGAGGTCCTTCCTTCTGGCTATACCATTTTTAACCCTGTTAACGATCTGAGCAAGTGAGGTGGGTTTAGGTGACAGAAAGAGATATGGAAAAAAAAGTTAGGAAGGAGGTACATTCTCTGGAAATAGAAAGGAGATCTTGAGATTATGGGTTCAATAAATTGATAACCTTCAGACATGGGCCTCTCTGCTGAACATTACAATGAGACCCAATGTCTAAGTTCAGAATTCCTAACAGAAAATCCTAACTTCGTGAAATAGAGGACATTCTATCAATTTGCCCTTCCTCAACAGAACAACTTGGTATTTAATGTTCAAATTTTTAACAAGTGTTTATGGAGGGAGTGGGGTTGGCCTGGAAAAGGATAATCTTACTCTCTAACAAAACATGAGTCCCACAGACCAGGTAATCATTTGCTAAAGCCTCTCCCTGCAGGAGATGCTATTCAGGAAACTGCCTAGGCTCTCTTATCCAAATATTCGCTCTGATAGACAGCATTATCATTGTTATTTAGCATATATATTGCTCCTCACTATCATATATTGCCTAATCTTAGCAACACATCCCCAGTGAGCATTATCATCTCTATTTGCAGATGAACAGAATACAACTCACAAAGGTTAAGTGACTTACCCATCATGAAACAACTATTCAGAGCTGAACAAGAAAAGAGCTGAGGACAGGACTATTCAACTGACACTTCATATAGTAAATTGTAAACAGAGGGCTCACTTCTTGAACATAGGAGGAGGGTCTGGAGTTCACTTTTTTTAATACCTTTCTCAAAGGAAGAATTAAATCATTAAATCTTGGCTTATCCTCTCTCTTTATTATTTTTTTTTTTGAGATACCTCTTTTTATCTCAGCCTGATGAGAAGTAGAGCCGTAATGCTTTCAAATCCCCCACAAAGAGTCACCTGCAGCTTTAGATCAGCGAAGCTGTTCTCCATTCCTTGCAAAACCCAGCACTCATGTCCTTCCTGCAAGGCTTTGCCCTTACTCCACTAAAGTGTAAGTAAAGCATACCAAGCATGTCAGAGTGTCTCAGAATCCAAATACCCCATGTCTGAGAATTCCCGTTAATATGCTGGCAAGTGTATATGTGCTTGTTATCTGTTCCTTGGGGCAAAGGAGGTAGGGGAAGAGTCATTTTGCTCCTAACTCTCCCTTATCCTATATAACTAGGGAAGGCAGAACACACACTTCTAATTCATATTCAGTCTTTTTTAAAAGGTTGAATATGAATTTTTAAATTTAAAATTTCTATTCATGCTCTTTTGAGAACTAAATTTACTGTTTCCTTTTACTACCCTTAAATGATATCACTAAGCCATTGATTCAGAATCACTGCAGTCACCAGATATGGTGGATCTGAAGTGACCTGATACATTTTGGGATAAACAAATTCCTAGCCCCACCTGCTGTGTTTGTTTGGAAAAGTGATTCTCTACAACTGTGGAATAACAGGAAAATCAGAGGTCACCTATTCCATATGATTTGATTAAACCTATATACAGGTTAATTTTATTACCTTTAGTTTATCTCTAAACTAGCATAAATTATAATCTCACTACAGATAGCCCCCAATCTCCTTAATAATCTCTGTAAAAGGAAATAGTTCTTCAGTACATCTAGACAGTGTAAAGGTCAATATATTTCACACTGTGCGTTTGTGGTTTTTATTTTTAAAATTCAACCAACAGTTGCTGTAATATATTTTCTTTCTAAATGGTTTCCACAAATATATGGCTTTGTGATTTTCCATCAGACAATTCCAGAGATGCTGGTATACTTTTGGCAGAAAGCCTTACTGCAAATCTCAGACTCCATATACATGCTTTTAAGTGGTCCCATTAGATGGGTAAGCATTATTTCCCATGAGAAATGGCTGTTTCTCTATCTATCTCTGGGTTTCAGGTAACAGGAATATAATACCACATTAGAAAAAGACACATTGCTTTTTTTTTTTAATAATCAAATGAGAGCCTCTTGAATTTTCAATAGCAATTGCACAGTACTACCCCTCTGATAATATCGGAGACACAATTTTATTTTGTATCTATTGATGGATTCAAGAATCAAGAGAAGAGCAAAATAAACACTTTAGAGCCTTTCACAATATAACAAGGCCACAATGTGTACATCAAGGTGATAAAACCTCTAGTGTAAAACATTGTAACCCTGTATATTTCTGCCTCAGTCTATCATATTTAATAATAGCTGATTTACTTGATTTCCATACAATTGCATCCTGATGAGCCTTGGAGGCACTTTGTGAGAAGCTCTTATCCTCTGGAAAAGAGCAGACATGCACAAATGGAGATTGGCCAGCAGACAGAAATGATCTGTTCAGTCTTACTGGCAATGCTTTCTCTACTACTTAATTTCATAAAGGTCAGAGACACTACTTTAAACAGGGGCCTATTAAAATTCTGAAAGATAGGGTCTGCTCATCTCAAACACCTAGGTGGTGGATGAGAGAGGAAGAAGAAAAAAAAAAATCCTACCTCTTTGTACAAGGTTAGACTAGGCCCTGTGTACATACAGCTATCTGAGGGGAGGATCAAGCCCTAAAGATTTTAATTTCAGTGAAGTCATACAGAGCTAATGGAGCCACTGGCGATCAATAGCTCCCACTCTCCTGTGAGAAGGAGAGATTTATTGAGCTCTCCCCACTGATCCTGCATCAAGTACAGCCAGCAATGCTGATCACTGCACCTCCCAATTCCTGCAGTGTGCAAATGACTGACTCCAGCCCTAGCAGCAGCTCAGCTTTTATAGCCGGCATAGAGTTCTCTGATAATCTCTTAATATGTCCATTGAAATAATGTCTTTATGACATTTAGGCAGAGAGATAAGGGAGCCAATAAATCATTTGCTTCTCTCACTCCAAGTTCAGCCTCAATTCTGGAAAAGATACAGGAGTTGGGATAATGGCGATCAAACAGCTATTTGTTGTTGTTGTTGTTTTCTACTAGTAACCTAAACTTGTCAACTCCCTGCTACTTTTCTAGTCCCTTGAGCCCTGCTTATGAGATTTGGTCTGCAGCACACACACACAGTGAGTTCCCTCATGGTCAAAAGCAAAATGTGTAACAATAGTTGTTAAGAGTTTCACCACAACAGTAAAATAATTTCCTTTGAGTTAAAGTGCAAAGAAAAACCAGTTTCTCCAATACTGCCTCTCCTCTGGTGAATGTTCTCATATTAAACACGGTTCTCCAAGTACCGAAATCAAGCCTGTATGTTTGGTCTTACTTTGGGAACATTCAGATTTTGAATTATTCACATTAAACAATAAATATAAATCGCTTGTATGAACTGTAGAAAATAAGGCCTGTTTTTGACCAGCTCACTCAATGGTGATTATTTCTTCTGGGAGTACACCTAACTGCGGTTTTTTTGATCGCTTCAAAATCAAATTCTCTACTTCTTTCACAGAAATAGCATTACATACTGGCAAATATTCAAATGGTAGTTAGCTAATGGTACACACAGTTCACAGGAACCTGGGTAGATTTCCGTTGTTTGCATTTAAAGAAATCAAGTCGAATCTTCACCATTCCAGTTAAATAACAATTTCTAAGAGTGATGCTGGATTTTGACAGCCCGTGAGATAGCCACTATTACAACTAATTTTTCCTGAGCCTCCAGAATAGAGAACATAAAAGTTATTCAGCAACCAAATGGAGTACCAATTCAAATACATTTTCTTTATCTGATTTTCTTCTATGTGCCCTTTCCCACATAGGATTGAAGTCAGACAACATTCAATCCCATGTAATTAGTAAATCCAGACTTTCTAAATAATTTCAATTTATCAGCAAATTGCAGTTCAGCTTTTGTGCATTTGGAATACTTACTTCACTTGAACTTACATACTGAATTTACTAAAACTAAAATTTGGGACAGTAGTTCCAGAATCACAGGTCTCTGAAAACAATGAAGCAAGCAAGTTTCTTAGAGTGCATTCAAAATTACTGCCTTGGCTGCTTATTTCTTTTTTGCATTTATTAAATTTTCAAGTTCAAACTGACATTTTAAAAGATCAAAGAAAGATCAGATAGTCACCTTGTGCTATTTCCAGCAATTAAAAACATTAATCAATATGCTCTCTAATCTTGAGTGAAAATCTTTGGATCAAGGGCAAATTCACAGAACAGCGGACTCACCATTTCCTCCGTGTGACAGCATAGAAAGATCATGTAACCAGGTATGTGAACTGTGCATTTTATTATTTCGTTTACCCATAAATACATGAGACATAGACATGTATTTACCAGTAAAACAAAAGACAAATAACAGATAATCCACAATTATCTAAATAGGTAGAAAAGGAGTTTTAATTGAAATTCATTATTTAACAAATGATTGTGTTAGACGCTGAGATAGGTCATTACAATCTGTTTTTATAGGTGAGAAAACTGACATCCAAAGAGGTTATGTAAACTGTCATAATAGCAAGGAAGTGGTAGATCCAAGATTAAATTCCACCTTCTTTGATTTCAAAGCCCATAACAGAGTGACTACTATTCTATGCTGGCCATTATCCAACTGTTGTTTCTCTCATTAAGTCTGATACTCTATGTTTAAATCATTCCAAGAAGGGCTAAGGTACTTTTAGAATTGGTATAAATTTTGAGATTTAAAACATTTTAAAATACAGTTGTACATATATAAGAAAGCAATTTATAAAAGCAAATATTAACTCATTACCATCCAATTAAAATCAAGGGGGAAAAAATCTAAATCTAAAAGCCCACTGTGTGCTGGGAATTTAATTTCCATTATTTTATTTAATCTTGAGTGAGGGGAATAAAAGAGCATTCAAATCTAATTCTACTGACTGCAGTATCTAAGTTTTCTTCTTTCAACATGCCAAGTACTTAATAAGTGCCAAATGAAATATACACAATCACACATGACTTACTATGCAATAATATCACTGACTTAAAGGTTGAAAAACTGGCAAGCGGCCCTCCCTGGTGGCGCAGCGGGTTAAAGCACAGCACTGAGAAGCTAAAGCCGCTTCCGCATGAGTTCGATCCCCGCTTGCCCGGGAGGTGACCACATGGCGCGGCAGACCTCTCCTGACCCGCCCGCTGCTCCCCTCAGCAGTGTACTTTGTCGATCTGCCTGTTCTGTTCCCCACTCTGTCTCTGGTGAACCCTCTAGCCTCCCCTGAGCCTCTGGCCTATACCCCAGTTCTGTATGTACAAATAAATAAATCTTTAAAAAAAAAAAAAAAAAACTGGCAAGCAGCCAGATTAAAAATAAGAAATTTCTGAAATACAATGGTTTTTGCCAAATGACAGTTTAATGATATAAATATTATAAAAACCTTTGTCTCTGCTGTTAGCAAAAAAAAAAAAAAAAAGACAAATAACTGCAACTTCTTATAAAAACACAAATAGCTGCCAAGGCTACCTAATAAGATGAGACAGAATATGATTAATTGTTAATAGACAGCATAGATTTATTTACATTGCCCAGTTTTAATAAAACTGATGTTAGATGCACAAACATTTTGTGGCAGTAAATATGATGTTAGATGGCACAAAGATAAGTACAGTTTTTATTTGAATTACACTTTTACCTTATGGCAACTTGACTATGCTAAGAAAGTTTTCCTATGAAAGTATATATTTGCTTTTAAAAGAAGTTCCTTTATTCATCATTTTGGAACACTATTTAACAGTGTGTTTACTACACCTGAATATGTGTATAAACATCATGTGACTTAGGAAGTCTGCACTATTTATTTACTCAATAGGTATGTATACCCGTGTATACCAAAAGATAAATATAAGTATACATTTGTTACAGCATTATTTGTAAAGTCCTGGCCTTATAACTAAACAAATGACTTTTAGAGATGGAAAGAAAGAAATTCTGAAGTTTTCTGCTAGATAGAATCCATTAATGATGACTATAGAAAACATGAATGAACCATATAAATGTTGACAGAAATAAGCCATCATAAACAATACCAAAAACAAAGTTCCTAGAAAATACTGAACACTCAATGCATATATATTCTGATCTCTTAGTAGTGTTACTATTATTCATTTCCTCAGCACCTTTTTGACACAGAAGCTACATGATATTGTTTTCACATACACTTCATTGTACTCCTTTCCAAGAAGGGATACTGTTATATTGATGATTACATTTTTCTGTCCTCCATTCTACTACTATAACTTAGCATATATAATACTGTGGCCTTTTCTAAAGATTCCACAGACTGGTAAAATAGAAAGAAAATTTTCATTTGTTCTATCATGTACTTTTCTGCTTTACTTACATTGGAGAAGTAAATTCCAACATTCAGTTGGAAATCACAAAAGATTAATCTGAAGTAAGTAGAAAGAAGATACTCAGGAAGATCATAAAACTCACACAGAGAACTTTAGCAAAGTTACACATTAGATTTTTGGGAAGATTAACAAGATCAAGCAAATTACGGGTTAGCAAGATTAAATTTTAAAAAACCCACAACCTAGTCAGAGTATTAGAGATAGGAGATATTATTATAAAACCTACAAATACTTAAAAGGATGTAAGACATTATTTTCTTTTTTTTTTTTTTTAAAGATTTGTTTATTATGCATACTGGGCAGTGAGAGGATTCCCCAGAGACAGAGCAGGGAGAACAGGCAGATGGACAAAGTACAACGCTGAGGGGAACAGCCAGCAAGGCAGGAGAGGTCTGCTGCACCATGTGGTCACCCCCAGGGGCAGGGATCGAACACCCATTGAAAAATCTGTAGCTCGCTTGCAGTGCTGCACTTTAACCCACTGCGCCACCAGGGAGGGTCAAGACAGTATTTTCAACAGATATATGTGATAATTCAAAAACAGAGGTGGCAAAATAAATCACTTAAGATCACAAGTTACCAAAATTTGTAAAGGATTGAAAATCTGTTTAAGTCCCTATTTATTAGAGTAATGAAATGTATCATCAAAAATCTTTTATAAAGAGAATACTAAGACACATAGTTTCACTGACAAAATGAAACACTTAAGGAAATAATACCAACTCTATACAAATCCAAAAAAAATTAAAAAAGAAATAGTCCAAAAATAATTTTATAAAACCAGAACTCTAACTACCACATGGCCCTTCCCCCACCCCGAAAAAACCTGCAAATATATTACAGGAAAAAAAAATTACAGATGAATTCTTTCATGTATATGTACACAATGATATTTAGCAGGTAGGAAATTAAATTCAGTGATGTATAAAAAGTAAAATACACCAACATCAAGTGAAATTTAACCCAAAATGCAAGGTGGGTTTAACATTCAAAAACGCAAGCAGTGTAACTCACCATAGCAACAGAAAGTAGAAAACTTATGATCATTCTGTGTACAAAGAAGCATTTGATAAAACTGAACTATAACACATAACACAGAAAGTCCTAAAGAAATCTAGAATCCCATTCAGGAAGGACCACAGGACACAAGCTCAGTAGCATAAAACTCAACTGAATTTCTATATAGCAATGGTAAATAATTAGAAGTGCTGGCATTGTACTACCTCATTTATAAATTTGTTGTAAAAACAGTATTTAAGTATGAAAAATTTTTAAATGAAAGAAACAGTGATGTAAAAGCCCATGTGAATATTCAAGATGTATCACAGAGCTAAATCAAAAAATAAAAATGTTTTAAAGGAAAACAAGACTGATAACAGTTTTGCGACAGGAAAAAATTTTATAAGCTCGCCAAAAATATTACAGACATAAAAACTAAATTGTCAACTGTATTCCTTAAAACTTAAGACTTTTTGGTAATAAAGACATTTAAAAAATAAAAAGATAGGCCACGCCTTAGGAGAAAATATTTGCTTCAAATATATCTGACAAAAGATTGAATACAGAGTATATAAAGTCACACAAAGAATGCAATTCAATTTAAAGAAAAAGTTTCAACTAAGGTTTTAACAGATGTGTTACCAAAGGATTAGGTAATAAACTCATTAAAGATAATCAATGCCATTTTCAGCAGAGTAAAAACCAATTAAAACCATCATATTATAGTATTTTAAACTCATAAGAATGATTATAATGAAAATGACAAGTAAGAGTAAATATTGGCAAAGATATGTAGCAACTAGAACATTTCTAAAATTGATGATATAGTTACAAAAAAATGGTTGAATTACTTTGGAAAATTATTTGGTCTCTTCTGATAATATTAAAATATACTCCCTAATGACAAAAAATTCTTTAAATTCTTTAAAAGAAATCCAAATATATGAAACCAAAGAGGCTTATAGAAGAATTTTTATAGCAACTTTATTCATAATTTCCCCAAACTTGATAATACTCAGATGTATATAAACACTACAATGGGAAACTAAATTATAGAATATTGAAATATACTCTGGACAAAGTTCCATGGGTATAAACAGGGATCAGTCCCAAAACAGTATATTGCACAAACGTACTCAGCCATAATAGTGCCTTTCCATTTATATAAAAAGTCAAGAATAGTCAAATACAACCTCTGGTGATGGAAATTAGAGTAGTAGATGTCTAAGGTAGAGAATGACTAGAAGGTGGCACTAAGAATGCGACATAATGGATAGTTGTATTTTGACTGGAGCCATGCTTACACAAATAAAATGTATATCTGTTTTGAATAATATACTGAATATCTATGCATTTCCAATATCCTTTTTTTTAAATTTAAAGAGAAGTAGATTCACCTGATTTTGATATTACCAGTGGAAGGAGTGGGGGAAAAGTACAAAGACAAACATCACTTGGTCATCTATGCTGAAGCTAAGTATAACCTTATACAACTCTTGACAATTACACTCCTAGGCATGTAATTTACAAATGGGTCAAAATGTTTGCCAAATAATTAATATAAGAACAAAAATGTTCTCATACATATGACTGTACATTATTCATAATACTCCAACTAGAGAAAATCCACATGTCCATTAACGATAAATTATGGTGTGTTTATATAATGATATTCTAAACATCTGTGGACCAATCTCACAATGTTGACTAAAAGAGGACAATCAAGTGAAACATATATAGTTCCATTTCAAAATAGGCAAAATCAATATGTAATGTTAGTAAGTAAGATAGTGGTTATCTTTGGCGGAGATTAAAATATAGGAGGTCTGTAAGGTTACTTCTTCATCTGCCTAATGGTGAGTAAAAGTGATAGAAGGGAGGTGTAGTTTTTAAAATCTTGTTTGCTGTGTACTTCAGAAATAAGTTTATTTTTATTTGAGCATCTGGCTATTTCAGGTGCCCCTGGGGCAAGACCAAAATTTATAGTTCTCTGGTTATATAGGCCACTTGTTTATATAGAGAATTTTATGGCTTAGTTCCCCAGGCTTATGTCAGTATTGCTGTTGGAGTTTTCTCTGTTAATTATCCTCCGGGACTTCAGTGTGCACACAGATGTCAATTCAGATGGGCCAGCGTGTATCTTTCTGGAAGCAATGGACTCTGTGTTTTAACCAGATGGTTGAGGCAAGTTCCCTCAAGGCCAAGCTCATTCTAAACTTTGTCTATGGATTTAATTTGTGAAGAGGGTTCTATTTTCAATCTCTAATCTGATTTACCCAGCTCCTAAAATTCCCTTCTTATAACATTTCTTATTAATTTCATGACAAATGCCTAGATATGAGTGAACGTTTCTTTTAAGAATTTACTATGTGCCAAGCACCATCTTAAATACTTTGTAAATAATTAATCTATTGTATCATTTCAACTAATCTGTAATAGGAACTATTAAAATAATCCCCATGTAAAATAAGGACAGTCAAGTACAGACACAGAAATTTGGCCAAGGTGACATGGAAGATGAACGATTTTATGCCAGATAGGTGGTTTCCACATCTTTGCTCTTCACCATTATGGTGTATTGCACTCAAGGCAAGGATTAGCGTTTGTCAATGTGCAAAAAAAAAAAAAAAAAGTGTTCAATTATCAACTCTACTGAAAATCTATCTGTATTCTGTCTTGATTAATATAGTTTTACTTTATATACATGTCTCAGATTCCTTATAGATGATATGGACAATATCAGTACCTCAATAGAGCAAGAGCTTAAAGATTATGTAGAATACACAAAGCACTTCACACAGACTTGGCACATATCACACTTATATATTAAATGGTATTATTAGCATTATTCTTATTTACGACATTAAATCACTTCTACTAGGAAGTAAAATCTGTCCACTGTTTACAAAAGAGGCAGACAGGAAGAAATTTCAGTTTTCAGCCTCCACAGAATTTCCTGCAGCATTAAATATCGTAAATACTGTGGCTGAGTTTCTCATTTTAATGTTTATCGTGCCAGGTCACAGGCTGCCAAGAGACCCTCTGGGGCCGTTAGTTACAGGCATCCAAATCCCCCAAACATGAATACCCCACACTATCATTTTAACACATTTTGACTTTGTCCTTTGGATTATCTTTCAACTTCAGCAGAAATTAAGATCTATGAGCTATTTCTTTTTTTTTTTTTTTCCTGTAATTTAAATTCCACCTTCTTCAGAAATTCAAATGTAAATTTATGAGTAGACATGATATTCTGACTCTTCTTTCTTATTAACATTACTATTTCCTATTAACTTTTACTTCACTGAAAAATAAATACAGGCTGTTTTTTTCTTCACACCAGAAGTAGGTGACAATCGTGAACTCTTACATTAGCAGTAAGTTGCCTGCTCTGGGATTATCCTCTGCCAGCTTCACAAAGAATACAAACAGGACTGTCAGTAACTGGTGTATTGCTCAAAAGAACATGGAATTTACCTTGCAAGCTCAAGAGCCCACTGGACATATGCACCACCTACCAAAGAGTGAAGAATTCCTATATTGTCAAAATATTAACAAGGGTGTAAAGCAATGGTTACCTCATTTAAAAAAGAAAAATAAATTTAAAAAGGGAACATTGTTAAGGGTGGTTAATATTTTTTCATTCTTCCTTTCTCTTGTTATTTTAAATTTCAATTAAAAGGGGTAGCAAAGCAGATAAATATGTATTTCTTTAACTTTTCAAATAGTTTTCATAAATAACATCAAACATGGTATTCTTAGCTCCCCCTACAGGGCTAAGGGATCAAAGCACCACTCCACACTGTTTTTGCTATCATGAGGTTTATTAGTACCAGCTGGTAGGCACATAAAATATTCCAGAAACTGTGGTAGGCCAACTTTATACAATTGCCTGAGCTATCTTCACAATAACCTTAATAGGTTTATTACCATTAAACATTGAAAATAATGGATACTCTCGGCCCTCCCTGGTGGCGCAGCGGGTTAAAGCACTGTACTAGGAAGCTAAAGCCACTTCCTCATGAGTTCCATCCCCGCCTGCGCCGGAGGTGACCACATGGCAAGGCAGACCTCTCCGGAACCGCCCGCTGCTCCCCTCAGCAGTGTACTTTGTCTAGCTGCCTGTTCTTCTCCCCGCTCTGTGTGTGGTGAATCTACTCACCGTCCCTGCACCTCTGGCCTGTACCCCAGTTCTGTAACCATAAATAAATAAATTAAATTAAATAAAATCTTAAAAAAAAAAAGAAAATAATGGATACTCTCAAAAGATGTGAAAATTTCTTAGATGACACAGCAATAATTTAAAGAAGGCCATGATCCTAGAAATTCCTGATTTCAGAGAATGTTTACTTTCCCCATTGACCATTTTATGTAAAATTCAAATGAATGATGATGTTTTCGTTGAAATAAAGGATTTCTACTTTGGCCAAATATGGTGAGAAATAGATTCCTGTTCCCTTTCCTGTTTCATTCCCCTGTTCATCCTCAAAGTGCCCCTTGTGCAATCCTTTCTTCTTACTTATGAAGAGGGTCACCAACCTTGGGGTACCAGAGAAGAACTGTGCTCAGGAAGTAGGGGATCCTCCTTCCTCCCATTTTGGCAAACTTCATTGCCCAAGAATCTGTTTACCCTTAACTCATAGCCTTTGTGTCCCAGAGCTATTCACAACAACAGTTTCTGGGAGCTATACTTATAAACCTCTTCCAACAGACTCAAAGTGACAAAAGTGTCCTGTGAGAATGGAAAGTAACATTCATCCTGTCCTCCTACTCTCCTTGAATCCGCGCCCTTCTTAGATCCTCTCCCTCATCCATTTTGTGACAAAAACCACCATATTTGATCAAACATGTCTGACTGTTTTAGGATTAGAATCATTATCTGAAGAATTATATTTTATTTAATGCTTCTTGCAATCTGTATCTTACCTTTTGAGTCATAGACACAATTTTCAACTTTGGTCACTGCTTAAAATATTTACCTTCATCTATTATATTGCAAAAATATTTACATTGTACCTGCCATAGTCCAAAATATCAAAACTGAAAAAAAATTAACAAAGTTCTTCTAAAGTGACTATTTTGTTATATGCAAAACACTGAAACACTGAACTCCATGGCATGCTCGGGGAATGAACTCCCATAGCAGGTTAAAAAAAAAAAAAAAAAAAAACAAGTGCAAGTAAGACTTCAATACACTAAAAGTTTTCTGTACAGTGAAAGAAGCTACAATTACAATAAAGTAAATAAAAATCATTCTACTGAATAAAAGAATATATTTGCACATCCACTGTAGCACTATTTATAATAGCCAAGCTATGGATGCTTCCTATGTATCCAACAATGAGTGGATAAAGAGTGTGGTATGTATACACAACGGAATTCTACTCAGCTATAAAGATGACATACCACCATTTGCTACAACATGGTTAGATGAGGGGCAGGTATGTTAAGACAAGTCATTCAGAAGGAGAAAGAAAAACATCAGATGATTTCTCTAATATCTGCATAATTAAAAAAAGGTAACTGTCAAAACTAAACCAAAACAAATTCTAGACATCTAATCAGAATTGAGGCTACCAAATAAGGTTCATTCATCCTGTCCTCCTACTCTCCTTAAATCCTCACCCTACTCAGATCCTACTTAGAATGTTTCAGAGTTGAGGTGCAAAGGACAGGAGGGAACGTAAGGAATCATGTGGAGAGTTATGGGTGCTGGGGTGGTGAGTGAGATCTGCCAACAAACACGTAAAGTAGTGTGCACTTACATCTAAGTCATGTACAGTGCTGTAAATCAGCCTTAACTAAATAAAAAAAATATACATTCAATGTGAAAATAAATAAATGCTACTAGATGTAGAAAATGTTTTCAGGTGGATAAAATGTATATGGTACAGATGTAAAGTTTTCTATGCACAAAAAATCTCTTACAACGCTCTGGACAATACTGATTCTAATCTGGCATATACTAATCAGGTTATAGTTTAATAAAATTTTGAATTATTTCATCAAATCAATCAACACTGAATCAATAAATAAAAGCTATTTTTGAAAGCAAAATGCCTAGATCAGAATTGTTCATCAAGAAAATATGGAGGGAAAGATGTGAGCAACATACTTTTTGACTACATGAGTAAGTTTAACTATGATGCTATTAAGCAAGACTGTAAATACAGGAAATGATTCCATGTGGAGAGGTGCAATTTGGGTACTGAGCTCAGATTTAAATGTGCTGGTGTGGGAAATCCAAGGGATGAAAAGTCCAACCCACTTTGGAGCCTAGGATACATCACTGGACAAGTAAACTGGGAGTTGATATCCCAGCTAAAAATCAGAAGAATAGGCAAAGGAACAGTCCAAAGAAAGGGAAAAAAAAATGCAAAGAGATGGAAAAAGCTAAAATGTAAAACTAAAGGCTATCTGTTAAGGCCTTTAAAGAGAACTTGATTCTGAGGCTCAGTTAAGGAATATGTAAGTATTGTTGCTAATGATGGAATCTTAGACATCAGTGGGTATCCAGCAGTTTAAAAACATACTTCACTCTCACTGCCATATAGTCTATTCAATTACAAGCCAGTTTAATTATGGCTCCTACTTTATTTCCTCCTTAATACTCATCATCATCTGAAAGAACTGTATGTTTTATTTAATATTTCTTGTAGTCTGTACCTCACCTTTTGAATTTGAAGAGACAGAAATAAGATTCAACTTTGATCACTGCTTAAGATATTTTAGGTGCTCATCAAATTTTTGTTAAAAAAAATGAAAGGAAAAGAAAAAATTGTATTATGTACCTTGTGACAAGTAGCTCTGAAATTCTATATAAGATTTTGCAAAACCAGTTTATCCTGTCTTATTTCAACTAGAGTGTTAGGAAGGAGATAAACTTGTAGAAGCAGTTAAACCACAGCTTATTAACATTGAAACATACAGTCAAAAGTCATTCTATTACACAGTTTCTTTATTCTAATAAAGAAGCTATCAGAACATAGATAAAGAGAATTAGCTGCCTTGTAATTAGACTTCTGGGACACTAAAGGATAACTGTTTCAGTTTCAACAGCCTATACTGAATACATTAAATATACTGTAATACATTGACAAAATGAAAAAGTGGCATTAGCATGTACTTAAGCAGCACATGTTTGTTAAGAATTTCTCTGTTCAGTGGTGGTACAAGCTGTTTACATAGCACTTCTGCAAAATATCCCATCATAATGCATAGCACGGATGGGAGACATTCCTTGAAGAACTGGCATTCTAGAAGCAGTATTTCTAATTGGTGATTATCCACAATATTGACCCATGTACTAATATGTTTAGAAGTTATTTCAGGTAATTCTAGTGTACTAATTTTTTGTTGATGTTTTTTAGTTCAAACACTTCTTTTTGATAATATAGGGATGTGGGATGATAAGATTATATTCTCTAGCATCTCATCACTCTCCAGGGTTTGTTCACTAATCATGTTCTCTCCAAACTCAGTGTTCCAATAGCATATTCCAGAAATTTCAGGCATGTATCCCATGACACTTCCAGGAACAGATCCATTCCAGGATTACCAAAAAAAAAAAAAAAAAAAATCAAGATAATAAATTTCCTATCAGCTGAGAGAGTATTAACATCACATCAGTAGAACTACATTTCGAACACCTCCTATCACCAGACTGTCCAGCATTCAGTAATTAAATTCTTGGGGTACTACGCTCCCATTTTATATCTTACACCTCCTTCAGGCTTTTCTCTACAAGAGAGAAACCAACTCTTTTATCATGTTCTATACAGCTCTCTGATCAAATATGAATCTCTTGTACAAATTATCCTATAATGGAGTGCCCAGAGCACCTGTTCTTCAAATTTGAAAAAAAAAAAAACTGATTTTTACTTCAAATATTTGTACATTGAGTTTCATTCTCCCTAAATAGACACTAACTACCTGTGTACAGAAGACAACACTCCATACATTACCATGTCTATTGCTTTGCTTTCATTCAATTTCAGAAGGTCAGATCTTATCTGCTGCTTCTTAGAAAAAAGGAAGGAGAGGGAAAAAGGGTAAAAGGGAGGGAGACAGGGTAATAATGAAGGAGTAAGAGAGGAAGTGGGGGAGAAAGAGGAAGAGGAAGGGCAGGGAAGAAAAAATAAATTGCCTCCTTTTTAAGATCACAAAATAAATATTGTTGATTAAAGTATACATTAAGATATTATGATTTCATTCTCTCAATATCCCCTAATATATATACTTCCCATCTTCCACCTTCCCAATGAATTTTCATGGCAATGCTGTCATTGTTAAGTCTGTATTTGATAACTTTTTGCAGTCCTTCCCTGGTGGCACAGCAGTTTAAAGCACAGCACTAAGAAGCTAAAGGCACTTCAGCATGAGTTTGAACCCCACCTGCCCTGGAGGTGATCCACATGGTGCGGCAGACCTCTCCTGACACGCCCGCTGCTCCCCTCAGCAGTGTACTTCGTAAGTTGGCCTGTTCTTCTCCCCACTCTGTCTTGGGAGAAGCCTCTCCCAGCCCTCGGCACCTCTGGCCTGTGCCACGGTTCTGTACACATAAGTAAATAAATCTTTTTAAAAAAAAACAATTTGCATAAAATATTTGAGTTAAAATACACTAACTTTTGTGTTCTATACAATTCCTACTTTTCTTGAACATAGAGTCTTGTTTTCTATGTTTATGATTTTTTTCTTTACCTCCAACTTAATCCCAAATTCCTGACAAGGAAACAATTTCTCTTTGTTCAAATACTTCAAGAATTTTTCTTTTTCTTTATGGAACACCCACCCGGAGTTTTATTATTTTGCATTCAGCTGTCCATTGTTCCAACACCATATTGGAAGAGGCTATCTTTGTTCCAGTTTATGTTTTTGGCTCCTTTATCATAGATTAACTTTCCAATTATATGTGTGTTTATTTTGGGCTCCAAATTCTATTTCATTGATCTGTACGTCTATTTTTGAAGCAATACAAGTCTGTTTAAATTATTATGGCTTTCTAGTGTAGCATGAAGCCTGGAAATAAGATATCTCCATTCGTTTTCTTCTTTGTCAAGATTGCTTTTGCTATTCAGGGTCTTTTGTGAATTCAGATGAATTTCATCAGTGTTTGTTCTGGTTCTTTAAAAAAGGTCGCTGATGGCCCTCCCTGGTGGCGCAGCGGGTTAAAGCACTGCACAAAGAAGCTTAAGCCACTTCCTCATGAGTTCAATTCCCACCTGCCCCCGAGGAGACCACATGGCGTGGCAGACCTCTCCTGACCCGCCCGCTGCTCCCCTCAGCAGTGTACTTCGTCGATCTGCCTGTTCTGCACCCCACTCTGTCTCTGGTGAATCCTCTCACCCTCCGCATCTCTGGCCTGTACCCCAGTTCTGTATGAACAAATAAATAAATTTTTAAAAAAAAAAAAAGTCGCTGATATTTTTCTTGGGACCACACTGAATCTGTAGAATGCTTTGGGAGGGTGGTCATTTTGACAACATTGATTCTTCCAAGCCATGAGCAGGGAATATTTTCCATTTCATCTTGACTTCCAATACTTGAAACAATGTCTTGTAGTTTTCTTTGTATGGATTTTACCTCCTTTGTTAGGTTTACTCCTATTTAACTTTTTTGTTGTTGTTGTAACAGTAAATGGGACCACTTAATGTCTTCTTTTATCTCATTGCATGTAAATAGGAAGGCAACTGATTTTTGTGTGTTGATTTTATAAATGTGTGTCACTTTGATAAACTGTTCATTCCAATTAGTTTTCCATGGAACCTGAGGGTTCTCTATGTATATTATGTCATCTTCATATAATGATAGCTGTACTTCTTCACCACTTTGGAGTGCTCTTTTATATCTCTCTTGTGGTTTTCTTCATTAAGAACAATATTAGCTTTTGTTGTAAATGGCTTTTAATATGTTAAGGTATTGTTCTGTTTCCCTGTTTTTCAAGGGTTTTCATTGTAAATGGATGCTGGATATTATCAAATGCTTTCTCAGCTCTCCTGATATGATACAGTTTTTAGCTTTCTTTTGATTGATGTGTAAACTACACTATTTAATTTTCAGATGTTGTCTTATTTTCTTGGTATGAATCCCATTTGGTCATGGTGTACGATCCTTTTAATGAATTGTTAGAATTTTTTTGCTAGGATTTTATTCAGGATCCTGGTGTCTGTGTTCAGTGGTGTGTAATTGCCTTTTTTATGTGTTGTTTTGGTTTGGTATTAAGAATAATATTGGCTGTATAAAAAGTATTTGAAAGTATCCCTTTTCAATTTGTTTTGGAAGACTGAGAAAGATAGGGATTACTGCATCTCGAAGTTTGGTAGAATTCACTGGTCAAGCCATCTGGTCCTGGACTCCTGTTCCCTTTTATTTATTTATTTTTTTGAGGAGAATTTTGATTATTATTTCAATTTCCTTGCTTGTGATTGGTTTGTGTGCTTCTATTTTTTCCCCATTCAGCCTTGAATGACTGTAATTCTAAGAATTTGTCTATCTGTAAGTTATATAGATGTTCATAGCAGTCTAATTATTCTCTGAATTTCTGCAGCATCAGTTGCATTCTCATTTCATTTTAGAATCTATTTGCAATTCTTCCTTTACTTTTTTGGTGAACATTGCTAGAAATTTGTTAACTTTATTTTATAAAACCTGCCTTTGGTTTCATAAATCATTTGATTATCTTTTATTATTATGCCTAGTTTTCTGATCTTTATCTTTTATTTGTTTATTGTGATACTGTCTTTTTTTACACTCTTACTCTATTAGCCAGTTTTTTACATTCTTACTCTATTAGCCAGTTTTTTACACTCTTACTCTATTAGCCAGTTTTAGAATTTTAGGTTTTACTTCTTTTGCAGAATCTGTATTCCTTTAATTTATATTGGAACACAACAGAACTTCTTTTAAATTATTTCATTCTAGCATTTTTCAAAACTACTATCTTCCTCTATCTCAAGTATTTATTTACCTTCCTTTATATGAATTATTATTTTCAAAATTTGTTCCTTTATTATGTTTACACACAATTAAAGAGGCAGCACATTCAATATCATCATTAGTCACAAAGATATCTTTTGCCTTGATCATTTTTAGTATTTTCTTGAAAACCATTTAAAAGGACATTCAAATCTCAAATGTAAAAGCTGTTTCAAATGAGTTAATATTATCTCCTTTGTGTTCTTCATGCCTGCCTAATTAGGAATCATAATAGTTATCTTTTCATTAGGAAGTCCATGAGAAAGTATAACTTTGTTGTTCTTTTCTCCATTTTTCTATGGTATGACTGTCTTTTGCAGAACTACCTACCTACTCATCCTTCCATGTATGAAAACAACATGTGATTATTCTGTTTAGAACAGATAAGCTTGCTTTTTGTTTTTACTAAGCACTGATTCTTAATTTACCTATATTAATAAAGAATTTATAACATTTTTATCTTCTATCCTACAACTATCTTCAACTGTAGTATTCAAAAAAAGGAGTAGGGAAATAGTAATGTGTTTCTCGCTTGATCATCTTTGTCTAACCCTTGTAATCCCATAATTTCTCTGTAAAATTTTTAAGGAATTTTCCACTGCCTTCATTTAGTATTGTCCTATCCTTGATGTTTCTAGCATATGAATAGCATCCTCCCATATTTTCCATCAATACTGCTAAATACTCCTTCTGTTTTTATATTCTATTGTTCATTTGATGGTGATTTGGAAAAAGAAGTGTAGATTTATATACTGCTGCTCAAGTTATTTCTTATCCACAGTTCCTGTCTATTCCATATTTTAGATGTCACCATACAGATGTCCCCATAAGTCTCCATCTGCTTCTCATAAAAAGTCATCTCAGATACTTGCTTTTATTTTCCTTTATGTTTTCAGGGATATGTTCTCTTTTCCTTTTGTTACCATACTTTGTTTCCTTTCTTTAATGCTTTATCCCTACCCTTTGAGTGGGAGATATCAATATCAGTCTAAAATTTGATGACAACATGATAATGTGTAATGCATCTACTTTTACTTTACACATGGAAGGCACTATGACAGCTTCTCCATCTTGTTTTCAACATTTGAATATCAGCTTATTCTGCATAACTTCTAGCATTATATTTTGATACCTAATAACCAGCCATCAACTCTGGCCCAAAGGACTAAAATCGGATTTTTCTTGCTCAAATTAGAATTTTCTCTAACTAAGCTGGAGAGTGAGATGCAGTTGCCTTTCTCTCAAAAGTAAAAAACAAACAAACAAACAAACAAAAAAACCTGTAAGACCTTCCCTGGTACACAAAATCCTCATAGTCTTCTATTGCATCCCTGTTTCTGAAACTCTTCCATATATGATAAATCACTCAACTGTGCAAAAGGCTTTTAACAACTTTTAACAATCTCCTTCTCTTTTTTGTTCCGGAAATTTATTCTAGAAATGGATAAAGAGATGAACTTCTGATAATAGACCAAAAGCTATCAAAGTTAGTTCCCAATGAACTATATCATATGTAGGTTATTTTATTATTTATACCATTGAGATGAAACATTACCTGATTGTCTTTATAGATAGAGATAGTTAGATTTACTTTAAATTGTTGCAAACATTTTTGCTTGTGTATGTACTTTAATGAAAGCAAGGGATAATGTTATAACCATATCTGGTCTGCATTAGGGAACCCAGAATTCAAGTCATTCCACATTTTGCTACAGTTCTCCCATTTAGTAATTGTTTCACCTAAATTTTAATTAAATGACTATCACACATCCTCAGTATTCTATGCTCTGGACATATTATGACAATTAAGATATTATGATTTCCTAAAGGAGACTTAGTGTAGTGGGAGAGAAAGGATCTGTATATAAATAAGTTCATGATGATATAAAATGTATTTTGCCAGATTTTCAAAAGAAAAGCAGGCAATTCTCCAGGTTGGATTTAAGAAAGAGCAAACATTTGTGCTAAGTTTAAAAAGAGAAGTACTAGGTAACAGACAGTGGGGGCAATGGTGGTCAGAATCTAAAAGATACTTCAGCTAATAAAAACAATGCTTGGCATGAAACTACCTAGTATACAGGGAGACCAGAGAGGAACATGGGGCATGGTTGAAGTACATGGTTGAAGTCACTGATGAGGCCAGAAAAGTGGCCCATTGAAATAGTCAACTGTAGGCCCTCCCTGGTGGCACAACAGGTTAGGACACAGCACTGCAAGCTGGCCAGAACTGCTTCAGGGTGTTTGATCGCCCGCCCCAGAGGTAACCTGCCTGACACAGCAGACCTCTCCTGACACGCCTGCTGCTCCCCTCAGCAGTGTACTTCATGAATCTGCCTATTCTGCTACCCACTCTGTCTCTGGTGAAGCCTCTCACCGCCCTTGCACCTCTGGCTTGTACCCCAGCTCTGTATGAATAAATAAATCTTAAAAAAATAAAATTAACAATGGTCAACTGTATGAACAGTCCTATATGAAATTGCTACAACATCTAATATTACTGAAGTTTTTATACTTCTTCTGTGATATTAGTGTATTGTAATATTTCTAACCCATTTTTATAATTATCCTATTTTAGGGACTATTTTACATGGAAATCATATTTAAGAAACATTCCTGAGACATCATGTTAGTTTGAATGACTGAAATTCACACAAAAGTGACAACTACCATGAGACATGCTCCTCTTTTAGCATCCCAAATAATGCAAATATTAAAATGACCTGATTTTGCTTTAAGCAATAAAGGTCATAGGTATTTAACTCAAATATATAGCTATGTATTTTTGAGATTGAAAATGGCACAAATCACAATTTTCCCCTTCATTGAGAAACAAATATTAAGCATTGAATATAGTGGTAAAACATAAGGCATGCAATTGAAAAAATTAAGTGTTTACACTGAAAGAAGGTCATAACCTAATGGGCCTAACCAAACTTAGTGGCTTTATTACATTACTGAAATGTTAGCAAAAAGAATAGCAGGAGTATATTATACATCAAAAGTATTTACAATGCCATGGCAATGCAATTTAACAATGAGTTCTAAGGAATTTCAGCTAAAAAGGTCAAGGACTAAATATAAAGAAAAATAATAGTTATTTGCCACAGACCATTAATATGAAAGGTGAGTGACAATGAAAACCTGTAAGTCAGTATTTGTACACTCCAAATTACTCTGTCTCACATTCAACAGAGACTTCCCCTTAGAGGTGAGGATAACTAATAACAAGCAGTATCAAAGTATTTTTAATTTATGTTGAAGACAATAGGGTATCTGAAACCTTTGAACAAAACAACAGGAAAGATAGAGATGATATCCCATGAAATGGCAAAGGCTGAAAAAATGAGCTGACTTGAGAAGCACATTCCAAATTCAAATTCGGGATGTGTTGGTTTTAATATGATTACAATATATCCCAATGGAGATGCTATGCATGTAGACACAATAGTCTGGATTTTGAACAACCAGTAACAGTAAGGTAGAAGAAAAAAAACAAAGTTTGTTATCGTAGAAGAAAAGAAAGGCTAGGTAAAAGAAGAAATCAACTTTATTAACAGCTGCTAATTTTTAACTCAAGAACAGAAAACTCATCATTTCATTAAGAAATCCAGATATTACTGTTGACCTTAATGCAAGTTCTGTTTGTGGAATGAGAAGGAAGATACATTAGAGTGGATTAAGATAGTAAGAAAATTTAGACAACTCTGAGAATTCTGATATAAAGTGATGGTTGCTATTAAAATTGGAATTTTCTCCTTTTTATATTAAACCAAAATAATTATATTCCACATCAATCAAAATGTAATCAGAGAAGCAAACCTAAGTATTACATAATAAATTAAGAATAACACTTTTATATCAGCTAATTTTATGTGTCAACTTGACTGGGCTAAGGGATATATTAGATATCTGGTAAAATGTGACTTTTGGGTAAATCTGTATTAGGAAAAGATTAACATTTAAAACAGTAGATTAAGTAATTAATTAATTAATTAATTAATTAACCATCTTCACCAATGCAGTGGGGAAGCAATCTCTTGGGGATGGAATAAAACAAGAAGGTAGAAGAAGAGCAAATCTCTGTTCTGCTTTAGCTGGGACATCCATCTACTGCTCTCAGATATCAACACAGTTGTTCAGACCTTCCAAGTCAGACTGATCTAAACTACTGATGTTCCTGCTGTTCCAGCTTACAGACAACAGATCATGGAACATCTCAGTCTCTTTACTCATGTGCGCCAACTCATTTTATACACACATGCATCAGTCATGGATTTCCAGAGAACTAAGGGTAGTAAAACTGTCTAGATGTACAGCTAGAAATCCAAATGAGAAACTGAGATAAATACCCAACAGCCTAAACGTGAAGAAGGTAGAGTTCCTAGGTTAGAAAATGTAAATAGATTAGTAACCAGTTTTTCTGAAGTATGGATGTTTTCGATTAGTGAAAGCTTGAGAGGAAAACTAGAAATCCATGACCAGATAACAGACTGGGACCTCCATGAAGAGCTAAGAGAGCAAACTATAAAATCTGCAGTTTCTGTGCCTTGTGTTGAACCTGCAATTCCACCTACTGCATGGATTTTATAGAATAACCAGAGAGAAGGAAGAAAACTAGAATATACTAGAATCTACCTCTGTTTTCTACCACAACAAACAGCAAAACTACTGGCACCTATATGCCAATTCCTCTGGTATCTATTCCCAGTGACTTTCAGAGAATTATGTTTGCTGCTACACTTTAGCCTTACAAATCTCATGCTAATTTCCTTAGTCAACAGTTCTGTGGAGCCATACAAAGAAGAGTTTAAAGAATTAAGTTACAGGACCCTCCCTGGTGACGCAGTGGGTTAAAGCACAGCACTGAGAATCTAAAAGCTGCTTCCGCATGAGTTCGATTCCCGCCTACCCCGGAGGTGACCACATGGTGTGGCAGACCTCTCCTGGCCCTCCCGCTGCTCCCCTCAGCAGTGTACTTCGTCGATCTGCCTGTTCTGTTCCCCACTCTGTCTCTGGTGAAGCTTCTCACCGCCCTTGAGCCTCTGGCCTGTACCCCAGTTCTGTATACACGAATGGATAAATCTTTAAAAAAAAAAAATTAGTTACAACTTAACCAACTTGATCCAGTGAAAAAGCAAGTATTTTCAGATCCAATAGAGAATGGCAAAGAGTTGATGTAGGCAACAGAAGAGATATGTAGCCTTGTCCTTGAATAGAAGTAGAGGAATTACATTTTAAAACAAGAGCAAAAGTGTTTGAGTTTACAAAAACTTATTTCCAGAAAATGGCAATAATCCCTACTGAATGCACTGATAACAAGTATTAAAAATTGAGCATTAAAATCATCAAGTTGGAAAATTCTGGTGTATTTGAGGAGATAATTACCACTTAGCTAAACAGGAATCTTCATAGGAGAAGGTTAGTCACTAATAGCAAGAAATGTGTTTGTTAGTGGAGCTCAATAATTTTATGGTGTATGAAATGAAAGGGAAAGTACAGAAATGAATAAAATAACAGATATGTTTATTGCTAAAGATTAAAGAGCATCACATGGTCCTGATTTCAACTGCCATCTATAGTTTTATGAATTCAATCTGTTTTCATTTTTTTCCCTATTGCAGTTCACGCTCCTGGTCAGTACATTTAACTGTCCCTTTGATCCTTTCACCCATAAGGTCTCAAAGGCAACTTCGATTCACTCTGGCCAAAACTGAATCCATAGCTTTCTGTCTAGTATTCCCCTTACCCCTTTATCCCTGTTTTTTAATTCTAACAACTGTTTTTTTCAGGCCAGAATTTTAGTAAAACTCCTACCTTCATTTCTTACTCTTATTCAACCATCCATTTATCTCATCCTATTCCTTTTTTCTTCTTTCATAGTTCTACTATAAAATCCATTTTATTATTTCATGTATATCAGCAGCATCTGCCTAGCATATATAACCTAAAACTATACTGGATTATTAAAATAACCTTATTGTTGGTCTCCTTCATACTGTTCCTTCCCTATCACCCTAAGTCCTCTCCTCTGGATCTAATAAATTGGTTTGGTGTTTCCTTTGTCTTAATAATTGAATTATACGCTTGTTTAATAAATAACTTGTTTAATGGTTTTTAAATGCTTTCTGAGTAACTGATAAAACAGAAGAACTAGCCTTTAGTAAGAACTAACAGTTTATGGGTAATGAATTTCATCCATCTCTCTAGAAAGAAGTTGGGGAAGAAGGACTGCTGTGTTTGAATTATTTACTGAAAGTTATAACCAAGGATTGGGGTATGTTTTAATGCTAAAAAGAGAAAGACATTAAAATTCTATGTATATGAAATCATGAATTTGATAATTGAAGAAAAACTTTTCTCTACATAGTGAAAATTAATAAGGTCCAAAACTTAAACAATGAAAAGGTTCAAAGAACGAAGGTTCATAAAGTTAAATTAATGGTTTGTTGCAAAGTAGCTTGGGTCTTTTAGCATACTGGTATTTGTAACGTGTAACAAAGAAGCATTAAATATGCCTTGAACCTTTTTGAGACCAAAGAGAATCACAAAACAACTGCTGTACAAGACACTTGGAAATGCTGTCCTAAGCATTTAAAAATAAAATGGCAGTCTGAAGAAGCTGAGGTTGAAGCGATGTAGGGAGCAATTCAGAGGGTAGAGGAGGAGGAGGGAATCCCATGTTTGTTAAGTCAATGGAAAGTCGTTAAATAGGGACAGGGTTGGGGAAAGGAGGCAATCAGATTATAACAGGAATTAGAAAGGTGTAGTATCATTTTCCAAGCCATGGTAGAGAAATGAGTTAAGGGCAACAAGTACCAATATGCCATACTCGATACTTATAAAAGAAGAGTCAAGACTGTGTCCTGACTCTAAGCTTGACACCTGCTGTTATAACTTACCCACCTGTGTAAATTCTAGCCCATGTCCTTTTTGTAACTGCATTTACCAAAATCAGATCGTCCCAAACAAACTCAAAAAGTACCACATATTTTTAAAGTGAAGTAGTAATACAACACATTTTTAAAGAAGGCAAGCACTGCAATTCACAAATTAGAATGCAGACTATGATGGAAAAAAAAAACAAAAAAGAAATGGGTTTTTTGGAACCTTGTTTTGTGCTACATGAAATTATGAAGAATTAAGTAAACTACAGTTACTTAAGCAGCATAGCATGATAATATTGTTAATACAAGATCTTTCAGTTCTAAATTCCACATCTAGGACAAAAATATTTATGGCATTTCTAAAGAGAATTATGTATCTTTTGAAATCCCACTGACCCTTTTAGAGAAATGCATTAGATAACTTTCTAGAACAAACTGATTATGTCCCCAACATTTTCAATAAGTATGCAACGATACTTGTGTAATTATGAAAAAATTAACTTCAACAGCACAAAAACAATTTAGAAAAATCTTCCCATAACATAGCAACTAATTTCGTGATTCAGGATCTAAACTCAAAGGGAAAACTCGTTCATGTTTTTGTTTTCTATGTGATTTACACAAGAAAAAAAAAAACTGTAGGCACTGCTTTCTGCACTATTTCATCTGAAGTTACATCATTAATCATAAATCACACCTCTCATCAGTGTTCCATTTGCATTTTCACTGCACAATGAAAGTTACCATCTCACTGAACATTTACATCAGAATATGAGATACAGGACGACCCTGTCCTGACTAAGAGACAAACAAAGTATTTATAAGTTTAAACTTACTCTTTATACGTGTGCAAAGTTAAACTTCACATTTTTAATCCTTGTTAATTGCGACAGGACATAAAGGCAAAGTCACAAGAGGGTCTTCTACAAGAAGAAGCAAAGTTCCTCGAGACAAAATACAGATCTTTACATAAAAATTTCAGAAACAGCACTCCATTATTTCACCACGCCCTCTTCAATTATGGTGATCATACCACAGTTTATATTTTAATGTATCAAATCATGTGAAATTGACTGTATGTGATAAAGTACACCAATATGATATGTTTTTAAATTTTTGCAAGAAAATTAGGTATTTTTTGGTTCTTTGACAATTTTCTCTGTGAGCAAACTCAAGATATTCTAAGAAATTTGCTAATGGAAGGAATGTAAAAAGTAAAACCCACACACAAAAGGCACAGTCCAGACTGTATCCCACTAGTTTTTACTAATCATACTTCCCATGAAACCTTTTATCATGGCTACTAACAAGTACAAAATGATCAACCTGAGTTTCACCTTCGTTGCTTTCTCCAAGTGCTTTTTTTTCTCCTCCAGACACACTAATGAGCAGTGAAAGTGTGCAAAGGTAGACATCAAGAAGTAAGAAAAGGAGAGGTAATGGCCTGTATAACCTGAAAACGATAGAATCAGTTCCTGGGTAATTGAGTGTTGGTGGGACTTGGCAAAAAGAGAGAGCCACTGGCTATAATTCATTCAGACTTAAAAGAAACTCTCCTTCCAATATCAGAACATAATGAAGAACTGAGTACAAAATGCATTGCCAATTTATGATTATAGCATTCAGTGATCCATCCAAGGACTAATACTGTCCAATCATGAATATGAGAGAAGGAACAGATACAAAGAACTGTTCTGAATGCAAGTGTAAGTAGACAAGATTTTATAAATTAGCACCAAAAACACTTCTGCCTCCCCCCCCCCTTTTTTCATTATAATGAATCATTCTATTAAGGTGTCATTGTGCTTTGGGGGTACAAAGATGTATTCTGCCTTAAGATTTTTAGAAGGGAGTGGAGGGGACAAGCATATACTCAAATAGCTTTAGTGAACAGAACTTTGTGAAAGTTCAGAAAAGACTTACTAGTTATTCAGAAACCCCATCAGATGAATTTCCATGATTGCTTGATGGCTCAAACAGTATAATGTAAGTTAAAGTCTTTGTATAAAGCAGGATAAGATAAGGGGAGAATTATTAATACATTTATTTAAACATAAATTTAGTTAGAAACATACTATGTGCTCTACTGGATTTGATAATCCAAAGGGAAGAAGTTACCATTCTGCTGTCAAGACAGATATGCAACATGAGAGATAAGCTGATCTACATACATAGAAATAGTACCACACAAGTAAAACTACAAATACTAAAGAACATCCTTTATGATGGGTGCCTTATTAGCTGAATTTTCTACTTCAGATTGAGAGATATAATTCTCACATAATTTGTAGAGGCATAAATTTATAATAATTCATTAATGATGACTTGGATAAATTATCAGGAATTTCTCTGGTAGAAGACAGAAAATTAGTCTGCCATTTATAGGGAAAAATCAAACTTTACAAAGGTGGCAGCATAGTCATTAAAGAATTTCAGGAGTTTGGCATTTAAAATATATAGAGGTGTCTTCCAACTAAAAAGAAAACAACAAATGTTCTAAGAAAATCGCAAGTTAAGTTTTGCAAACAATGTAATGTGATACATTTAGGAGACTGCAAATACTCCACAGCAAAATACATCATGGAAGGGGCAGAATTCAAATGAAAAGGCCATATTTTAAGTCCTGAAATCCTGTTAAAGACTTCATATATTCACATATTAGGAGCACACAAAGACTCAAAACAAAGAGTATTAATCAGGTTGGTCTTTAAGTTCACTCAGCCTTCTAGATTGAGAATAGGTTGGAGACAATCAACACGAGCTCTGGGGAATCCAACCATTTAAGAAGTTAATCAAATAATCAGATGAGTCATGATGGAGAGTATTGCTTACAGCAAGGAACAGGAAGATGGAAAACAGTGATTGAATCAAAACAGCTGTAAAGTGATAAAACAGAAAGGACTAGATATTTTGAATATGCATTTGAAAGAAAATAAGGTGATAGTTTTAGATAAAAGCAGAAGAAGAGAAGTTAGAGAACATATTTTAGACGTGCTGACTTCCAGGGATCAGGCGTACATTCAAATCAGGTATCAAACAAACAATGGGATATGTAGCTCAAGACAAATTCAGGACAGTCAACAAACTGCACATAAAAGTTTGGAAAACATTAGGTAGCAATTTAAATAAAGCAATAAATGGTAAGGCCCAATTTAAGTTTGTGTTGAATGTGAGGTAGAAAGAAAACAAAGGCACATGATGAACAAAGGAACTACAGAAAAGTAGCAAGAGAAAGGAGAATAGGAATGTGACACAGTAAAAGCCAAGGAAATCTATTAAACAGATTTTTCCAATGTGACATGTGATATCTACTGCTGAAACTTCATATGAAAAGACTGTGTCTTCATTTGCTTACTGTAACATTCTTCTTTCTGATGCAGAAAAATGCATATCTGACTCCTTTCATCAGAATATCCTTGAGTTTTGTTTTTCTAATTTCAAGTGAGTATTTTGCATGTTTTCTCTGTACTATATAGTATAGGCTTTATTTTCTACCAATTTGAAATTGGGTTTCTATTAATTTTATATCCAACTTAAAAGGTGTGATCATGGCCACAGGAATAAGAGCTTATTTCTCAAAAAGTGTGCATCTCTTATCAGTTAAACATAATGAGCCATGTTGGTAATAATTTGTAACCCTAGACTATAGGCTCTATGAAATTTAGTTTCCCACCACCGTGTCCGGCCCCAACTCTAAACATTATGACTACATCCATAAATGAGATACCATAATATTCTTGAATAAATGTTAGCTCTAGCATTAGGCAGAATTATCTCATATTCCCATTATACAGCCGTAAAATGGAGATGATAGATTCTGGGGAAAGAACCTATTGAAATGCAAAAACAAATATTAGCTGATCTTTTGAAAAACACTGAAAGAAAGTTTTATACTAATTAGTAAAAATAAAAACTCTCTGTCCAACCCTTAGCTGCACTCATGCATACATTATCAACGAAAATATTTAGCTGACTAAACTCTATTAAGGATTATTAGAAAATACAAGAATGCCAAAAATAACTGAACAAGTGACTAATGTGACAACAGACAAAATCAGCACCCACAAGGGTGAAATAGTGCCATGTGGAAGCAACAATTTAACTGACTCATATATGAGAACATGTTGCCATACACAGACTCTCACAAAATCATTTTCAGTCACTTTTTTTCAAAATGTTGGCTATAACCACCACAATGAAGGTCATTTATTCACTCTTTCCTCTGCAACCCTACTGTATTAGAGATAATAACCCCACTGCTATAACTGCAATCATTGAGCTTTAGTTCCTTGTTTCCTTCACTGCATGTTGAAGTAAGCATTCTGAATATATGCATATCCTGGGTGGGCAGAACTACTGCTCTAGGCTATAAGAAGTATAAGAGACAACCCACACATAACTCTAATAGCTCATGTCGCCAACACTAAGCAATCTTAGAGCAACTATCTCAAGCATGTTGGAGAGGGGTCTAGAGTAAAATTAAAACAATGCCAAGGGTAATGAGAGATGCAAGAATTACAACCATTTCCGCCACAGCTAAGTATTCTATTGGATTATTGTCTTCATTTTTGCCTTGTCTAGATGCATTAGAAGGTTGCCACAATTTCAAATTCTCTTAAAATACAATTTAAGAGAATTTTCTTTCCCACAAACATTTCTGAAAATCCTCCAGAAGACTTTTCCTCAAGCTTCATTATCCAAGGGCAGCTGATATATCCATGCCTGAGATGCATTCTAAACTCACTCTGCCAGCAAGGATGGAGGAGATGTGAAGTATTGGCAACCAACAGTTCCAGTCTCTTGGTTTGAACAGACTGCTCACAGCTAACACACTTGGCATTTTCTTTCCTCAATGTTGTTTCTCCCACTCAGCTTTGCTAAGCAGACTTCATTGCCTTTTAAATAAACCTAAATAATGCTAATATTTTGTCAAATATTGGGTTTTTATGTTAGCAGCAGTATGATTGCCCTGCAGAAAGCACTTTGTTCTCTCAATTGTAGGGTTTGTAATTGATTACATTTACAAATAACATGAAATTAAGAAGGTTCAATTGCACAACTTAAGAAAAACTATCCTTGTACACACAAAACTAATTTATTCTGTTTGTTAAATGGACCATGAAAATTTTCAATGATTTTAATAATGTTTTCTGTTCAAAGTATTAAATTTTTTAACATAGATAAAAAAGGTAATGTATTTAGAGTAAATGAAAAATCTTATTGAGCATTATTATTTTAAATTAATGACAAGAGGGACTATACTATATTTTTGTTCCATTAGCATTCCTCTATGTATAAAATATAGGGACTTCCACATGTCCATCCTTAAAAAAGAGTTTATAAACTAGAAAGATTTTTCTAACACAAAGACAATAACATAAGTGCTCCAAAATTTTAATTTTAAAATTTGGAAATAATTACTATAGTCTACACACTAACTTCATAAGCAATAAAATAGGGACTCTGAAACATCGAGTGACTTTCCCACAATCACTCACTAATGAGAAACAGGTAAAATTTTCAGTTATCTCACTGAAATTTCTCCTTTTTGTCTACTACAGTATTGCCCTTTCAAACACTTAAGTTCTCCAACTTCAATGCAGGAAAATGTATTTATGTATGAAGGCAATCTGGTTAACTGAAAATTAATCAGAATATCCTTTGTATTTCAATCTTGACCACCAAATCTTCCTAAAATACATTTGTTTCCTTCTTTGCTTTATTGAAAATTTTACAAAGAATATTACTTAATACCTTCTGGGATATTTCTGATCTGATATCATCTTGATATCTTCATAATGAGCACCACTTTTTATGGCTTTGTCACTAGATTTTGAGTTTGTAGACATTAAGTTGAATTTTTTATTCCTGTCCTAGCTCATTCTTAGGCAATGGTGATTTAATTAGTTTTATGTAGCTATTTTGCTTCTAAAACAAAGATATCTGCCCTTTAGATATTCATCTTTGTATTAAATAAGATGTCAAGCACCGAAAATTTTCATTGGGATTTATTTTGGTCTTTCCATAGACCTAATATCTTTATATATATATACATGAAATGTCAAATCAATGATGAATGGTTTGAGGATATGAAAGATTTAGTCACTGTTCTGATGATCCAACACCAGCATTTAAAAGGGCATTGGGAAACCTTCCAAGGTTTGGAGCAGAGAGGAAGAGATTTTCCCCTTTTTAGCATAGGAAAGCTTAGGGCAATTGCAGTCCTTCTCCTTTCCCTCATTTACAACAAAACCAGTTAGGAGAAACTTTGACTTTTCTTCTTAAGAGTGAAAACATTTTTGTCACACACATGTGCTTATGTTTTGTGTGTCTTTGTGAACACACTGAGGAAAAATCTAAACTGGCATTTTCAAGGACTGCAGATTCAAAATTAGTTTCTCTTTCCTAATTTAGTACAGGGTTAGATCAAATCAGATTGTGTGGGGCAAGATAAGATCTTAGAGGACAAAGAATGTAAGTTTTTCTAAATTGTGAAGTATTCCAAACAACGTTCTCCAAAATCCTGGAAAAAATATCTTCTCACAATGCATAATTTAGTAAAACACAGCATTTTGGTATGAATACACTTATTTAAATATATAATTTTTAAGTTTGCCCTCCTTGCTTTTGCTATGGGACTTACCTATAGAAAAGAAGAATTTAAAATATGATCCTGGCCCTCCCTGGTGGCACAGCGGGTTAAAGCATAGCACTGAGTATCTAAAGCCGCTTCCACATGAGTTCGATTCTTACCTGCTCCGGAGGTGACCACATGGTGTGGCAAACCTCTCCTGACCCGCCCGCTGCTCCCCTCAGCAGTGTACTTCGTCGATCTGCCTGTTCTGTTCCCCACTCTGTCTCTGGTGAAGCCTCTCACCGCCCCTGAGCCTCTGGCCTATACCCCAGTTCTGTATAAAAAAAATCTATAAAATCTAAAAAAATCTGTAAAAATCTATAAAAAAAAGATCCTTCTGTAATTTTGGTGATACAATGTTTAAGATGCATCTGTTTAAGACTAGTTACATTGTAACAACACTATTAGTAAAAAATTAACAAATCCTTGCAAAGTGAAAATTAAAGATAATAGGGCTGTCTTTTGTAAACTCTAGGTAATGCCGTATCAATATGGCAAAATCACTCTCAATTTAAGAGATTACATACTGACTGACACTTGGGGTTAATATGTTAAATCTATTTTTCAGCTTTATGGCTATATTTTTATCTCCCTTCCTACATATTTTGGTTTCCATATTTGTTGAACCTTTCCTAATACAACCATGATTATTAGATGTCAGGTCAGTAAGTTATAGTTAAGAATAGGTATTACCACCAATGGTAAGAATTTTTAAATATACTTTTGTAAGATTTTTTTAAATGCATTTTTTAAAGGTGCATCTTGCAAAAAAAGGACTTTTATCATGCCTACTAGTCCCACTCCATTCTTAAAAAAGACTTAGAATCTTCAAGCTTCATTTGGAGGTTATAAGTAACAATTTGGCTTTTCAAAACATAATTTCCTCTTTATCAAAGAAATTGATAAGTGCCGAAAGTAACAACAATTAACATTTATCCACAAATTGAAGAATAATGTAAGCAAGATGGTAGAAAAGAGGTTCCAACCCTCATCACTGACAGAGAAAGGATTTTGGAAACTCCCTCTAGATGAGAAGTCCATATAAATAACTTTGTCGTAAAAGTGCTATAGACACAAACAAAAGAATAAGTAAGATTTATCATATGCTAAATACAAAAATCAACTCAAAATTAATGGTTTAACTGTAGAACCTAAAACTACAACACTTCTAGGAGAAAAGATAGGGAGAACGTTCTCTGACATTGATTTGACTTTATTTATTATAAAATAAATGAGATCAAAGTATAGACAACCAAAGCAAAAACAAATGAGTTGGATTGCATAAAACTAAAATGGTTTGTACTTATCCCCAAACTCACTGAGTTATGCATATTAACCTAAAACAAAATTAAAATACAACCTATGTGGGCCCTCTCTGGTGGCACAATGAGTTAAAGCACATCACTGCCCAGCTAGCAGAAGCCACTTTACCACAAGTTCAATCCCTGGCCAGGGGGCTGACCCACATGCCACATCAGACCTCTCCTGACCGGCCCGCTGCTCCCCTCAGCAGTGTACTTCATCAATCTGCCTGTTCCTCTCCCCTCTATGTCTCTGGTGAATCCTCTCACCACCCCTGCACCCCTGGCCTATACCCTACTTCTATATGTATAAATAAATCTTTAAAAAAAATACAATCTATGCAATGATTATATATATATATATATATTACCTGACAGTTATATGGAAAATCATTTATGTGATAATAAATGGTTAATATGTAGAATGCATAAAGATCTCATATCCCTCAGTAGCAAAAATATAGAAAACCTTATTTTAATATGGGTAAATGAATTGCACTGACATCATTGCAAAGATGATACTCATATGGCCAACAGGCATTTAAAAAGTTGTTTAACATGAGGAATCATTAGAAAAATGAAAATGAAAAGCACATGAAATACCCTCTCACTTACATTAGGATGTCTATTTCAAGAAACAGAAAGACAAATCTTGGTGAGAAGAAAATAAAAGGAAATTCGGTACAGCTTAACCAAAGTATAAACTGGTACATTCACATTATGAGGTTGCATTTACAGTTGTTTATGGAAAACATTATGGAGGGTCTCCAAAAAATTAAAAATATAACTATCTTATGACCTAGCAATCCCTTTGAGTATTTAGCCAAAGAAGTTGAACTCAATATCTCAAAGAAGTACTTGTCCATTGCAGTATTATTTACTATATGATAATATTATTAATATATCCTGATGCCTTTTTCCCCCAACTCGGGGTGAAAATTATCCATCTTCTTCACTTAATCTGATATAACCATATTCTCATTATGTTTCAAGACATTTCTTCAAAATGTTTTCCTCTGTTTCCTTGATCTACCAAAAAAGCAAAAGAGTATTTTAATCATTAATACAGACCTGCTAGGGTGCCTTGTATATGTAAACTTTTAGTTTGCTTAGACAGCTTCTATATTTAATATTCTATTTTATCACAGCAACCTTTTGTTATCAGATGTAGGATGAAATTTCAAAACCAAGAAACCCAAACACTTTCGTTTTCAGAAGACACTCATTATAATCAGTTTGGTCATTTTAACAGAGATGCATTCAATTTTTTTTTTTAAACTAGTTTTTCTTACCAACTCAGTATATTTGGGGGCATTATACCAGCTGGAGATTTTAACTGTAAGCAATAAAAATTAACCCTTGCTGACTTAAAAGTTATCATCATTATCATCAGGACTTTCCAGAAATAATATGGCAAATAAAATAAGGAAAAAGCCAAAAGAACTAGGTTAATAATGGGAAGAAGGCAAGAAACAAGAGTAGCACCATGGAGTAGGTGACGGGACCTAGTAACTATGTCTCTTCAAATGGTGGTGAAGGCATTCTATCATATTTAGTCTTTACATCTGCTCAGGTTTATAATCCCAGGCATCCATTCCTGAAATTTACTCTAAAATAATTAGGTGTGATAAGGCACGTTTGTGACATTTGATATCACAATACTATCTCACAGTGAAGCTATTATGTCCAGAGAATAAAGCCAAGTGCTCCTATCAGATGAAGGAGGCACGTATGTTGGTTAAACTGAAACAAACATAACAGGTCACTTGGTACGACCTTCATTAAGAATTCAAAATTGGGGCCCTCCCTGGTGGCGCAGCGGGTTAAAGCACTGCATTAGAAAGCTGAAGCCACTTCCCCATGAGTTTGATTCCCGCCTGCCC
>NW_004567107.1:57132635-57215610 GCF_000260355.1 Condylura cristata | reverse complement strand
CTTTAAAAAATAAAATAAAATAAAAAATTAGAATCATGGTGGGAGATTTAATTAATCCAAGGAAACCCTACATTAAAGAAATAACTACATGAGGGTATTTTTGTTACTGTTGAATGCATATATTTGATCCCAGTCATAACTAACAGATCCAGTAGAGTAAATTCCTCCTTTGACAGTGAAGACCCAGAAGTAATGTTTATAATACTAGCAAATAGTAGTGAGTACATTGCTAACATTAATTTTCAAAAGTAACTAAAGCATTAGAAGTTTGTTTCTTGAGTAGTAACCCATTATCACTTACAAGTCCATGATGTAGGACCCATTATTTCAACCATTTAATGGATGAAGGAATTAAAACACAATCTAGGTATTATTATTAGCACAGTCTTACAGACAACAAAGTGAAGATCACACAGCCAATAATTGGAAAGGTACAGAAAGTGATCTGGTTGATACCAATGTTTTGCCTAACAAGTGCTTAAAAATACACAGATATGTTGCCATACACAAGGTCACGTCTGAAATCTTACTAAGATTACTATTTTGTGGGCCCTCTCTGGTAGCACAACTGGTTAAAGTGCAGCATTGTGAACCTTGCCACAGCCACTGGAGCTCAAGTTAGATCACCTGCCAGGGGGGTGACCCACATGGCACAGCAGACCTCTCCTGTCTTGCCCCCGACTCCCTTCAGCAGTGTACTTTGTCAATCTGCCTGTGCTGCTCCCCACTCTGTCTTAATGAATTTTCTCACTACCCTTGCAACTCTGTCCTGTACGGCAGTTGTGTGTGCATAAATAAATCTTTTAAAATATTACTATTTTGTTATACAATCTATTTCTTGGGTTATAAGAACAAGTAAACTTCAGCCATTTTGACTGGAAATTATCCCAAATCAAAAAGTCAGCAAAATTAGTATTAATAAAGTATTGCTGCTTTTGCACCTAAACACCAAAAGCACCCGAACAGCTGTAAGAATGGGTCTCATGTAGCAATATTGTCAACTAATATAAAAAACCAATTCAAAAAAGGAATATTCTTACCAACAAAATTGTGTTCCAGTTAAAATAACAGTTTAAATACCACTGAACTGTGCCTTTAAAAGTGTCTTGATTCGAGTCATCTTAGATAGCAAATGCCCACATCCTTGAAAAATTTTAGAAAAAAAAAAATCTAAGTGCAATTGTATACCCTCCTAAAACATGGGTACAAGTAAGACTAAGAAAGCAGTCATGGACAGTCACTTACTGGAAATGACAGCATCAGAGTTAGAAAGAAACTCAGTATTCTTTGTTAAAAGTTCAGAAAGTAAATTCTACAGAATGCCTTTGCTTAACACCTGCTTTGTGAAGTAATGGTGAAAATTGCAGAACTTGAGAACCCTCGAGCTATTCTTCTTTGAACAGTACTCTTAGTTGGATCTTCAGGGCTTCAAAACATTCACCAAGCAATACAAGAATTAGGTTCCTATCATTTGTTTGCCAGAGCCTTCACTACTGGCTTTAAAGAGGACAGGATTGCCAAATAACTCATGACATGAAACAAACATCTGTAAATAAGCTGGATTTTGTTTAGTTTATGTAGTAAAGAAAATTTCCATCCTCTTGTTGAGAAATACCATGCCAAGTCCCACACAGGTATGTATGAATTCCATGTAATTTTCCCTTTGTATTCAAAAGCACTAGCCAGGATAATGAGGTAGATAAAGGATATCAATGAATGATACAAAATGTTTGTCTGGACAAGTTCTTTTCTTATACTGCAGCCCTCTGTCCCTGGAAATTTCAAAGTAGAAACTAAAAAATATTTTTTAAAATAACACCACAAAAGCAAAAATATCATTAACTCAATAATATTTTAACAGGATTTTTTTTTCCTGGTAATTCTAGCCCAACTTCAAAGTAAAAAATGGCTTTCAATGCCAAAAGGTAGTTTTCTTCTATAAAGTAAATACTAAAGTATAAAGTAAGATGCAGTTTCTCGAGTGACAAAGGATAGAGACCCTATCTTTAACTTTCTTTGTTGTTCTTTTCTTTGACTTTAAGTCCTTATACTGGTCTTCTTGTATACAAGTTTGTTTTCATTATTTGTTAAATAAATTAATAAAGACAGGACTATGATAACATAACTAATTTGGCATTGGTAGAACATTTAAAATTATGCCAATGCTAGCGTTTAGTGAGGGATGCATCCTTTTCTTTACTCCTAACTACTCTCATTTCAGGTAAACCTGTTCCTTTGCACAAAATTATTAAATGAGTAAGAAGCTTTGCATACTACTAAACTACCCCAACATAACTATAGTTGGCTATACCTGACTTTTCCTTCTGTTAGCTAACTGCTCAACAAGAGAGAACAAGCTGATCTGGGCAGGGGAAATCATTCTATAAAGAAGGAAACAGCAGAAAGCACATACATATTTTCTTCTTGCCTACAAATAAAAGTTTAAAAATTCATCCAACTAAATTAGTGGCTTCCAAATAGTGCTCCATGTCCCTCCCGTTCCCCCCAGCACATTAGTAGAAAAACTGATCTTATAGTGTCTGGGCTTCTCACTATTTCTACCACCCTCCACCAAATTTCAACAAGAAAACCTATGTTTTTCATAATTAATAATGATCTAAGTAAAATGACCTTTGGGATATAAGTGAATTTTAAAAATTAGAGATTAAATAAAACACAATTCATTTAAGTTGAGTTGAAAATTACACATTTATTGTAGTGTTGCAGCCATTAAAAATATTCTGAATGCTTCTCTGAAAACACCATTAGGTAAGATGGTCCAAACATTTCTATTTTACTCTTTAATGGAAAATATTCAACTCTTAAAATCTGACAATCTTACAAAGCAGTGAATTTATTCAGACCACTTCTGATGTTCAAGGTAGATTAAGCTGGATAATTAATATCATGTTTGATCAAATGTGACTATAAAGTAATGAGATGTTCAATTCCCAAGTGGCGGAAGGCCAGCAGGGAGAGCTGTAAGACAGAAAGGGTGTCATTCAGCATTGCTCATATATTTATATTGATGAAAACCTTGAACAGTCAAAAGGAGAGTTTAGTTATAGTGTTTATATAGCCAAACTGTTCTATATCTGTTATTTTAACAAATGAGCAAGAGAGATAAATAAAACAGAGTTGAGAAGGATACCTATTGTAGTTCTCAAAAACTAAAGGGCATTTAGCAAACCTTTATTAGCTTTAACATCACTACAGATTACACTAATTCAAAGACTTCCTTGAATGAAATTTAAAATCCATCACAGAATCTTTTAACTGTTCAAAGTCAAGGCTTTAACCAATCACTCAAATATATATACACATACATATGTATGTATACATATATATACATATACATGCATATATACATGCATATGTGCATATATACATATGTATGAATACATATATGTGTATGTGTATATATGTATGTGTATGTGTGTATATATACATATATGTGTGTATATACATGTATATACATATATGTGTGTATATACATGTATATATAAAGTAAATATGATGTACTATAACTTGTTATAAATTTGAAAAGGCTTTAACAAATTCAGGATAATTTTTACTAACATAAATACAAGCTAAAGTAGTATTTTAACATTAATCTAAATTTACTAATAATGTATATTACTAGTTACTCCCATTTTTGTGTCCTTACTCAATACTGTGAAGTAGATCTTTACACATACTGTCCCATTAATTCTCCACAACCACCTTACCCATAATCCCATGGTTCACAGGGTAGAGACTCTAAGGAGACCTACTGACTTACAGCTTTCCATCAAATCTTTGCTCAAATATTGCCTTCCTGTCCTTTGATATTCTCTATTCTCTAACCATTTTATTTTTATTGAAAGCATCTATCCTCCCCCAACAAATTATACATAGGCTTATCTATCTCTACCACCAGAAGTCTCTAAGGACATTAATTATTTCTATTTTGTTTATTGCTGTTTACTTATATCAACTTTGACATAAGAGTTTCAGGCCTATTATAGTTCCTTAATGGGTGTTTGCTAAATAAAAAGATACATGCACGAATGCTTAAGGAACAACCACCCAAAAAAAGAAAAAAAGCAAAGGGACGTAGAGACCTGTCTGCTTTGATTCCAGATGTCTTCACTATACAGTATATTAGTTCAAAGACACTGTTATTTCTAAAACTAGCCAAATAAATTCTACCTATACCTTGAAATTCATTCTCCAATAATGGCCCACCATGCTAACAACACGTGTAGGAAGTCTAGAGAGCTTCATGGAAATGTAGTATCATCATGCTCATATTACTCTGCTGATAAGAGTTATAATAAGGGTTGCAGCAGCCTAATGACTCCTGAGTGCTGTCCTTCCACTACTCAGACTGGAAAATTAAAAATGAAAAGTTGTCAACCTAGAACAAGAACAGCCCTTGGGCAGAGATACTGAAAAGCACTTTATGGTACCAAGATATGGGAATGGTGAATATAGATCCCAAACTCCTATCTTAAGTACTCCAAGCCATCTTTTGTTTCCTTTCTTTCCAAAAAATATTAATTTACAGAGAAAAATCAAGACTTAAGAAACACAAGAACTATTTTAGAAAACAACAAATAGGAAAACAAGTGGATAAAAATACAGGTTAAAAAATGTAAATTAAGTTAAAAGAACAAGTAACATGTACTTAAGCAGAAAAGGGAACATATTTACAACAGGTAGCAAGACAATCAGGTATTTTTGGAATGGAAATGTTGGACCAAAGGATTTTTGAATTAATTTAATGGAGCAATAGAATGAACACCAAAAATGGTATTAGTTCCGGGCTCTCCCTGGTGGTGCAATGGGTTAAAGTACCACATTATGAAGCTCTCCAAAGCCACTGCAGCACCAGTTTGATACCTGGTTGGCCAGGGAGCTGACCCACATGGCGTGGCAGACCTCTTCTGACCCATCCACTGCTCCCCTCAGCAGTGTGCTTTGTCAGTCAGCCTGTTCTGCTCCCTATTCTGTCTCTGGTGAATCCTCTCACTGCCCCTGTACCTCTGGCCTGTACCCGAGTTCTGTAAGAATAAATAAATCTTTTTGAAAAAAAATTATATTAGTTCCACAGGGATTACAATTGGGATGGAAAAAGGCACAAAATGATATAAAAATAAACTATTATATTTTAAAAAATGATTATTAGTTAAATGGAATATTGGGTCAAGAACTCTCCCAAAAGGCATGACAAAAAGCAGAAAACTAAATCCAAAGAGAAAAAAAGACAATGTTGAAAGACAAACAGAAGTCTCAAAATCCATTGAGCTGGAAAGCTAAAAGAGGGTAAACAAAGGCAAAAGGTTGTTAAAGTTACATGGGTATCTTTCCAAAACTAAAAAAGGCTTTCTAGTGACACTTAACTTCACAGGATTCAATGACCCAAATAATTTTCTACTTATGCTAAGTTTTTTCAACGACCTCCTGGTACACTGGAAGATTACATTTCCCTTCACACCCAACCCCCAACCCTTGCATCTAGGTAAACCTAAGTAACTAATTTTGGATCACAGAAACACAGGTACCTGAATGACCAGATATTATAACTCTCTGCCAACTCTGCTAATTAAACTGCGGTAAGAGCAAAGAGGGACCTTGACTGATTTTTAGAAGTCTGGACGTTTTGTTTGGTTTAAATAATTTTTACTAAGTCAATATTGGTTTATATGGTTGTTTCTATGACAGAAATGTAGGATTCCACCATTCAAGGCTTTGTTTCCATAGTGTGCCCAACACCAAAGAACCCTCAGTCCACCACCCTAGACTCTTGAATTCCACCTCTTTTTTCGCAGCCCTCCTCTCCTCCCTTTCCCTCTTCCTATGGTTGCCCTCATTCCACAATCAACTTTCAAGGGCTAGTTTTTTTTTCACTTTGGTTTTATCTGACCTATTATTTTGGTTGGTGTTATTTGGTTAACTTATATTCTACATATAAATTAGGCCATCCATATTTTGTCTTTCTCCTTCTGGCTGATGTTGCTTAGCATTACCTCTTCCAGCTCCGTCTATGTTAGCATGATTATGGAAGCCTAGATATTAAGAGTTCATTTTTATAGGCTAGGCTTGACTGACTCACAGGTCACAATGAGATAGTGCACCTATGCAAGTGCAAGTGTTGGAGGAAATTAAAATTGAATCAGTACTTCAATATATAGCTGAGCTAATATACAAGGATTGGGGAAGTCGGACAGGTAGGAAGTATAGTAAATGAAACATGTATATATATGGCAAAACAAGTTCTCAGCAAAAAAAAAAAAAATCCTTGGGAATTATATCATATACTAACTTGAAAGACTCTTTAAAGATATATTACGAATGAGAACACATAAATAATCTTTCCTTCAATTAAAAAAGAAATCACAATATGGTCCTAAAACTATATCAACATAGATTTTGGATGGGACAATAGATATTGATAAAAAGAAGTAAATAATTATGTATTCAAATGTAATATAACCTTAAGACCAGGATATATTTTGTTATAGGTAATGATGGGTTGGGGGGACCAGGAAGCATGATAAATAGAAATCATCAAAAGAAATATGAAACAAATCCTAGCAAATCCTAGCATAAACTGAAATTACAGTAAATAAGCCTTTGCTACACACTTAATAAAATGTTTTCTCAGTTTGAATTTTTTAAATTTCTAAATCAAGTAATTAAAAGATGTGAAATAATCTTACGAATATTACTGTGGGCAAGAGGTCAATCCGAAAAGGCTACATACTATTTGATTCCAACTATATTATATTCTGAAAAAGGTATGGGTGGTATAAAAAGATGAGTGATATCCAAGGATTTGATTGGAGAACAGAATCAATAGGCAGAACACAAATGTTTGGACAGTGAAAATGCTCTGATTATATATATATTTTTTAAGATTTATTTATTCATACTGGGGTACAGGCCAGAGATGCGGAGGGTGAGAGGATTCACCAGGAACAGAGTAGGGAGCAGAACAGGCAGATCAATGAAGTACACTGCTGAGGGGAGCAGCGGGCGGGTCAGGAGAGGTCTGCCACGCCATGTGGCTCTCCTCTGGAGCAGGCGGGATCGAACTCATGCAGAATTGGCTTAAGCGTCTTAGTGCATTGCTTTAACTGGCTGCTCCACCAGGGAGGGTCATAAAAATGCTCTGATATTTTAATGATGGATACATGTCATCTTGTATTTGTACAAACCCATCAAATGTACAAATGAACAATGAATCTACGGTAAACTAGGGACTATATATGATTATGATGTATCAATATTGGTTCATCCTTAGTAAAAAATATAACATTTGATGAGTGATAATGGGAGAGAGTAAGCAGACATAAAGACACAGTTTTATAGGAAATCTATTTTCTCAACTTTGCTGAGAACAGACTTTTCATAAAATATACACATACACACTATGTTGCCCGGAAATGATACATTTTATAAAGGAACAGAACATAGAAATATTGCAGGGAAAGTAAGATTTAAAAGAACATATTCCTTCTGAACCAAAATAATAACCTAATACAAACCAGAAGAAAGATAGCTATTGATTTTAGTACCAACCAATCATTTTGGAAAAAAAAAATTGTGTACTACTCTATTTAATACAGGCAGTACTTAAAACAGGGGGGTTAAAGAACAAAATCAAAACTGTTGTTCCCTTTATGCAGCCAATATTCTAAAAGGAAAAAATATTAAAGAAAACACAATATTATGTGGTAATGAATGGTTTTAAGAAAGTAAATCAAGAAACAGAGTTAAAAAGCAAGAATAAATTTAGGTAGCACCGAAGGGAAGAGCAGTAATTAAACATGAAATTATTAAAAAAACAAACAAACAAAAAACAGGATCTCAGAGGAAAACAATTACAGAGATCCTGAGAGAAAAGTGTGACCTTCTTGCTCAATATTCTATGGGTCAGTGTTGCTAGAATGCAATTGACAAGTACAGACCAGGTAAATGTAGTTAAAAAACTCATACAGGATTGTATTTGTTATTGTAAAGATTTGCATTTTAACTATGAATGAAATAAGAAAACATAGAAGGCTTTTCTGTCATATGAAAAATGTTTTGAAAGTTTACTGGGTCTGTCAAAGCAGAAGATTATCTTAGGAGGCTATAGCAATAACCCAAGCAAGAAATGGCAGTGATTTGGGCAAGAGAGATAATGGCATAGAGTATAAAAAAGGTGGCACAACAAGTTGGGATGCAACACTGCAGGCTGGCTGCAGTCGCCTCAGTGCGAGTTCATCCCTGCCCCAGAGGTGACCCACATGGTGCAGCAGACTTCTCCTGACGCACTCACTGCTCCCCTTTGCAGTATATTCCAGTCAATCTGCCTGTCTGCTCCCCACTCTGTCTCTGGTGAAGCTTCTCACCAACCCTGCACTTCTGGCTTGTACCCCAGTTTTGTATGCATAATTTTTTTAAAAGATTTATTTATTTATTCATACAGAACTGGGGTGGGGTACAGGCCAGAGATGCGGAGGGTGAGAGGATTCACCAGGGACAGAGTGGGGAGCAGAACAGGCAGATCAACGAAGTACACTGCTGAGGGGAGCAGCGGGCGGGTCAGGAGAGGTCTGCCACGCCATGTGGATCACCTCCGGGGCAGGCGGGAATCAAACTCATGAGGAAGTGGCTTAAGCTTCTTAGTGCCGTGCTTTAAGCCGCTGCGCCACCAGGGAGGGCCACATAAATAATTTTTTTAAAAAAAGTTCTCAAAAAAAAAAAAAAGGTATCAGTTCAGTTCTATCTACTGCCGATAAAAACATGACTAGCTAGTGGACAGGTGGTAGGTTGTAAGAATATTGCAAGTCAAGGAAAACTTCAAAAAAATTTTAGCACATCTAGTGAAATAAAGGAAAACTCACAACGGAATATGGCTTTTTTGGGAGGGAAAGTGAAGTAAGCCAAACTTCACTTTTGGATATTTTAAGATAGTCATTGAATAAGCAAGCGCATATATTAAAAAGGTAGTTAGATATAAAGAAGTCCTGCCTGAAGATAAAAATTTCGAAGTTATCAGGTTAAAGTTGGTTATCGCATCTAGATTGTTGATTTTAAAAATCAAGAGTGAATATAGACTGAGGAGTGATATTCAAAGACTGAACATTCTAATGTACCAACATTTATATACCAGGGAGGTGTTTATGCCAGTAATAAAATAGAAAAAAAAAACAGAAAAGTATTCACTGAGGAAGAGGAGAAGCTTAATAATCCAAAGAGGATGGAGCAGATAATTACTTCTAATATTGCTAACACACCAAGTGAGATATACATTTAGAAATGACCACTAGATCTAGCAGTGTGGAGGTTAGTGAGTAACTGATAAAATAGAAGCAGTGCACAGTTGGTAGAGCTATGCCCCTCAGTACAGGAAAAATGTGATTGGTGGCAACAAAGAGCTGCTAGCTGTAAATAGGATGTGCAAGGAAATAGTGTAGAAGGAAATACAGGACCACAGATGAGGCACAGGAACATAGCATTCTCATGTGACTACTTCCTACGAAAGGTAGCCACAGAAGGAAAGTCATAGAAGAAGATCTGAAACAGAGGCTAGACACAAATAAGAAAAATGTGGATTAAACATCTACATTTTTTTGGATAATAGTTTATTTTTCCATCATTTTATGCCTTTATTCATCTCAGCGGTAATCCTGTGAGCTTCCCATCACTTAAGAGCTTATCTTAACTTCATCAGTGAATACTTTTCTGTTTCTTTTACTGGCAGCAACAATATGGCATAAATTTTGAAAAAGTACCATGGGTCTAGAGAAGAAAATCAAAAGTCCAGGAAAAAAATCCACAAATATATTGATACTTATGTCATAATAAAGGAATCAAAACCACACAATGGGGAAAAGAGAGTATCTTTAATACATGGGGCTGGGAAAAGTGAATCAAAGAGCAAAGAGCAAAGTTGGATCACTCTTAAATCCATGAACATATCAATTATAAATGAGTTAAATATTCAACTATAATAATTGCTACAGTAAAATATATAGAAGGAAACATCAATGGTGTTTTTCATATCAATGATGAATATTTCCTTATGATAAGGGAAGTCAAATGCAAAAATTACAAATATGAATTATCTCAAATTAACAAGACTCAAACACAATGAAATGAAATATTGTATTTAAAAAGAAATCCTGGGCCCTCCCTGGTGGCGAAGAAGCGGGTTAAAGCATAGCACAGAGAAGCCAAAGCCACTTCAGCATGACTTCGATCCCCAACACGGAGGTGATCCACATGGTGCAGAGACCTCTCCTGACCTGCCCGCTGCTCCCTTCAGCAGTGTACTTCAGTCAGCCTGTTCTGCTCCCCACTCTGTCTCTGGTGAATCCTCTCACCACCCCTGTACCTCTGGCCTGTACCCTAGTTCTGTATGCATAAATAAAGAAATATTTAAAGTAAATAGAGAAAGAAATAGAAAAAGAAATCCTACTAAATGGGAGAAAATATTCAAAAATTACACAACTAACAAGGTTTATTACCCAGGATACACACAAACTTCAACTTAACAAAACCCTAATAATGAGAGAAGTTATGAATGAAAAATTCATCAAAGGCAAAATCCAGAAAGCCAACAGATATACAGAAAAATGTTCATCATTGCCTCAATTTGGGAGATGCAAACCAAAATCATAATCAAATACCATCTCATACCATATTAAAAACAATACTAACCAGTAAGTGCTGGAGATGATGCAGTGAAAGAGGAACCCTATTACTCTGTTGGTGGGAATGTACATTTGTACAGTCTTTGGAAAGCAATTTGAATTTACCTTTAAAAACTAGAGAGGAAACATTGTATAACCCAGGAATCGCCCTCTTGAGCATGTATCTAAAAAATATGAAATGGTCATCTCAAAAAATTACATGCTCCACAATGTTTAACTGCAGCATTATTTACTATAGCTAGGCCATGGAAAGGACCCAATCAAAAGCTGACAGGAATGAACTGAGATGGTGCAGTACAGTATAAAATTTATTTACCAACTGAATATAACATTTCAAAAATGAGTAAGTAAATGCTACTCAGATTTCATTAGGGTAACAATGGTATATTATCCTGAGACTATATAAATTTTAAATACTTACGCAGGCTCCTAAGAAGCTTTATTGCAGTGAATAACATGTGCACTATTTGTGCACTCAGAAATACTTCTAATCTTGAAAAAAGTATATTTTATATAAAACATCTGATAAAATTTGAATTTATATGACACAGACCTACCTGAAAAATTCAATGTTGGATCTGAGGAGGTAACTGTTCTGGTTCATATGTTGGCACTGGGAGCCATCACGATCTACATTCTGGCTCAACTAAAGTTTATCTCTCTTCCCTATAATATTTAGGATTACACAGAAGAGAAAACATTGTATGAATTTTCTAATGTTGGAATTAAAATTAACTAAAATTTCATTAAAATGTCCAGACATCTCAAATTCACACTATCTCTCTCCAACATTTAACTTCAGAAGCAGGCAGTGTTTGTCCAAAAGTTCCTATCTGTGTGCCAATAAAATAAAGGTCATAGATGTACCAGCAGAATGAAGAGAAAACGAGATAAAGACAGAAGGTACAACATGCTGAACACAATCTCACATATTGGTGTATTCTTGGTTTCAATTTAGAGGAAGCATGCTTTAATTAAATTCCAACACATTGCTGATAATCCAAATGGAAGAAATAAGTTTTATAGGGCCCGTGTTAGCTCTCGCCTCCATCCCCAATAAAGCAAATCTAAAACAGAAGCTTACATGTGAGCAATTTATCTGGGAATGTGATCACACGTGAGGTACAAGAGAATGAAAGGGGATAAAAATGGAGAGTCTGGGCCCTCCCTGGTTGCACAGCAGGTTAAAGTACAGCACTAAGAAGCTAAAGCCACTTCAGCATGAGTTCAATCCCCTCCCCGGAGATGACCCACATGGTGTGGCAGACCTCTCCTGGATTGTCCATTGCTCCCCTCAGCAGTGTACTTCCTTGATCTACCTGTTCTGCTCCCCACCCAGTGTCTGGTGAATTCTCTCACCACCCCTGCACCTCTAGCCTGTACCCCGGTTCTGTAAGCATAAATGAAGAAATCTTAAAAAAAAAAAAAAATGAGAGCCAATACTAATATTGTTGGCTCTTATAGAAAACTGGTTACTTCACTTTTCAGTAATCATCTTAAAAGCTACATAATGTCTAGAAATCATTCTCTACTGAAAATGAGAGGGCATTTATCCATCTGCTTCCATGCTTCCATCTCCCACCCTCCTCCATTGTACATGCCTGAGAACAAAGGAGTTCCTATAAATCACCCATGATGAGATATTAGAAGTTAGATTCAGGGAGGTAGAGGCACTTAGTTTGATTTTGAGGCTCTGAGATGCAGGGGCAAGGAGCCATGAGATTCACCTGCCTAATAAAGCTGGAAACCTGTAAAAACCAGTTTCTGCAGTAGTGGTTAGACTAGAAAGCATGGCCAGATGATTTAAAACAATCAAAATGTGTCCATATTAACCATCTTCCATGGATGAATCAGACAGCCTTCCATAAGAGGTAATTATACTTCCAATCTGGCAAGTTGCCAACAGAATAAGCATCTGAAACACAGTACTATACTTGGAAATGTGTACACCTAAGGAGCTGGGTGGCAAGGGAATAACACTTTGCTCTGGGAATGTTCGTATTAGTGTCTTGAGAGACTGTTGACATTATTAAATTGGTTTGCTATCCTTTATCACAATAAAACGAAACTTTAAGCAACTTTGTTCAGTCAAACTTGAGCTGATTCGTCCCACATATTTGTTTATTAAATGACACACTGCATTTTCATTGAAATTCTCTTCTGTGCTGTTGATTTAAATCAACATATTTGATATTGAATAGTCCATATCAATTTCATATCTGAGTCACAAAACAGCTTGGAAGCAAATAACTAAGCCCTAGCAAGAGAAAAATTAAATAAATAAAAGAAAAACAAAACCAAATACTAATCCCAAATGCCCAAGTTTCATAATTAATATAAACAAAAACATGTTTAATCTGCTCTCAAGTGTAAATAACACTAACAGCATTTTCACATCTCACAAATGCAATTTGTGAAAATATTTCACAATAATAAAGGAGGAAAACAAGTTATACCAGTATATTTCATACTTCAAAAGCAGTAAGTTGTTATACCTTTGAGAAAGGCAATACAGAAAACTTAAGTTATAACAAGAGAAATGAAATCAGCTTGACATGCCAAGGAAAATTATAACAATGGTTCTATTTTTATGTTTTATGATACCTTTTAAAAATCCAAAGAAATTCTAATTAAACATTTTCCTCTTTCCTTCTCTGTCAAGACAAAAATTATTTCAATGGAAAGAATGTGGATATTCACATTAATTTCAAAGAATGGCAAACTGAATTTGTAGTTACTATCATTATTACTAGTGATTGATTGCATTTACTGAGATACTTGAAGAGAATTCAGCAAATATTACCTTCTTCCAACCCACAAGTAATCTAGAGACCTGAATTCTCTGGCCTCCTATTCTTGTAAACTGTTTTCATTAGAAACAGTCTTAAATAAAACTGCTATGATAATTTTAATCCTTTTTTGGGGGGGGGTCGGAGGTTTTTTCTCACTACATGTTTTTAAGAAAGTCAGTCCTTTACCTAGAGATGGCATGCATGACCTGTCTTCGCTGAAGCTTTCAGAAATTGCTTTTCTTATATACTACGTCCAAAGGATTTAGAGAGAGAATTTACAATAAGTTAAGAGGTCATCATTATAAATTAAAGATGGTCACAAATTCCTGGATGCCTCTTTCATTGAGGTCAGTTTTCTTTCCCCTTGAATGTAGGTTGGCTTCTGACTGCTTTAGCTAAAGAACAGTGCAATTTGTGTATGCCACCCAAACCTACTGTTTAAGAAAACTATGAGAGGGCCCTCCAGGGAGACACAACAAGTTAAAGTACAGTACTACAAAGCTATCAGCAGCCACTGTAGCATGAGTTCAATCCCCAGCCAGGGAGGTGAGCCACATGGCATGGCAGACCTCTCCTGTCTCTCCTGCTGCTCCCCTCAGCAGTGTATCTCAGTTGATCCACTTGTCTCCCACTCTGTCTCTGGTGAATCCTCTAACACCCCACATTTCTGGCCTGTACCCCAGTTCTTGTATGAATAAACAAATCTTAAAAAAAAAAAAAAAGAACAGATTTGTCTTGCATGTGAGAGCCCTTAGCTACCTCATAATGCCACACTACTATGTGAGGTATTTATTTATCTGCCTTGTTGGAAAGAATGCAAGCAGTCCTGAAAGTATGGGGAAAGAAAGACAGCTATAGCTGTACCCAGCAAGATGCTAAGTCTGTAAGTGAACCATAGTGCGCATTGCATATGAAGTTAGTTTCCAGTTAAATATAACCCTGGAGGGGCTCCCTGGTGGTGCAAGGTGTTAAAGCACCACAATGAAGCTCTCAGAAGCCACTGCAGCACAAGTTCAATCCCCACCAAGGGAGCTGACCCACATGGCATGGCAGACCTCTCCTGACTCACCCACTGCTCCCCTCAGCAGTGTATTTCAGTAGATCTGCCTGTCCTGCTCCCTACTCTGTTTCTGGTGAATCTTCTCACCCACCACACCTGTAGCCTGTATCCCAGTTCTAAAGCATAAACAAACAAATAAATAAATTTTATATATATATATATATATCTCACCATGGAGCCTTAATCAAACAATGCACAAGAATTGCCCAAAAGAGTCTGCTTGAATTCCTGACCCACAAGGACATGATATAAAAATAGTGAGACACTAAGTGTTGGGATAACTTATGATTCATTATGGATGGGCAAAAAAAACAGATTTTTCTTATTTTTCCATATATGAGTAATTTACAGACCATTTCAGTATAGCATGGAGAGAATCTAATCATTGCCACTACTACTTTTAGTATATATGACTAAAATATACATATATTTAATATAAAATACACTTAATAAACATTATTTTTGAGATAATCTCAAAAGACCTAGAATAGAACCCACAAATAAATGGTCCTCTTATATACTAACAAAAAAAAATTTCACTGGAAAAAAGTCCTTTCTACAGTTGGCAACATCTAGTCTCTGCTTGAATATTCAAATGACTGGGATATTTTCATCTCACAAAGTAAACCCAGTCTTAATCATGGGAATACTTTAGCTGAGGGTGGAAAAGAGAGATTCACAGATCAAACATCTCTGAAAAACTTCTTATGACCCATTTCAAACTAAGTCTCCTGGTTCAGAATCCAAAAAATATCCAAGTGACTCAATTAGTCTATCTTTGGGCAGAGCATTTTCAGCCAAATCTTGTAATGGGCAATTGATTAGCCCAGAATCTGTTGTCTGTAAGTGACCACACTGATCCAATCAACTATGGCTACAGAACCTGATTGTTTATGATGATAGTACATAGAAACAGACAATTTCCTAGGAGGAGATGAAATCAGGAATCTAAAGTCTACCTGCTGTATTTTTTTCACTACCTCAAAAGCTTTATTTTCACTAGTACTGTGTAGTACTGATATACTATGTAGTATCTGTTTGTCTCTGGTTGTAATATTCAGAGACCCATCAGCAGATATAAAGTGAAAAAGCTATTTTAATTGAGAAAATTTCAGCAAAAGAATTGTTACCAAGACCTTAGGAAATGGAAAAAGCAAAATGGACCACCAGCAAGATGGCACAAGTTAATAAATGTCGTCAATACCCTGCCATTGGGGGGCACATGAAGTGAACAAACATATGGGACTTTAGAAGCTTGTAGGACATATTCTACAAAGCTAGGACTCACGACTGCTCAGGAGAGGATGTCGCTTTGCTGGGATTAATACCTAGGAAGGTTTGAAGAGGGAATTATAGGACTCGGAAAAAAAAGCATCTCTTCCCTGTAGCTGCTCTGAATATTGCAGGGTTAATGCAGTGTAATGGATGAGAACTGCAATAAAACTAGTATGATAAATAAAACTAGGTAAAGCTACAATAACAGAGCTATTAATTCATTTGTTCAGATCACTATATTCATAGCATAGATGGTGGCATCTATGGCCTCACAATGAACTTATGCTGTCCTTCCACTGAAATCTAGGATCCATTCCTCCCATAGAATTTCTACTGCATTTGGATTTTTCCCAACCTTTGCTTAGGTAGTTAATAATTAGACTCAAGTGTTAGAGTATAATATAACCACAAATTTTTTTGTGCATAATTTTGGTGATTCTACTAAGGTTTGTTTTTCCTATTTTCATTTATGTCTATTTTCAATTCCAAAATACATACTCTCTCCCCTAACTGAATTGATACAGAACAGTTTGGTATCACTGACAACTTACCTACCCTACATTTTATAGTAATTTTTTTAAGTATTATATGATTAAGAAAAAAAAAACTGAACAAGATGTTAATTCAAATGCTTCTGAAATTTTCCTGAAAGTAGAGCTTTTTCTATCTTGTTCTTTGCACTTTGAAGCACAAATATATTTTGTGACATCCTTACCTTCTTTTCCCAAGTCCACTCCCATTCTGTTACTGCAATTTAGAAATTGTGCTCCTCTTTAGTCTTCCTGACTAGACATCTTTATACCTACAGATTTATTATTGAAAACAATTTTTTCTTATTATTCTGTAAAGGGAAAAGAAAATTATAACCAGGGAGATTACAGCAGGCTAATCTTAGTAAAGTTAGGTAAGAAGTTTAGGTCAGGTGCTTGAAACTCAGAAGATAGATATTTAAGCAGGGTATTTAACATGAATGAACTGAGGAGTATTTATTTTGCTCATTGGTGCACCAAGCACATCTGAAAACACCACCGATTCTCCAATTTAACTGCTTTGTGCTAAGGCCCTTAAATATGTATAATACACATTGTTTGGAGAAAAAAATTCTATGATTCCCAAACCAGAATTTGAGAGTATTACAAATCACACTTTATAGAAAGGCACTTTCTCCATATCTAATCTCAGTATAATCCTAATAACCTATAAAAAGCTCAAATGATATCCCAGTTAACTCTAAATAAACTTTCTATTTTGGATTATTAAAAAAGTATGTCTGAGAATAACTCCCTGCAACACAAAGCATTAAATTGGAACCATTTTTGTTATTGTCTTACTATGTAGTCTTACAAGTTGCTTTGGCATAATAGTTAAAAAATTTAATGATATTGGATGTGCAAGTGATGTGAGTTCTCAGTTTATTCATGTGTAAAAAGGAAAATAAAAAAAACACTTCTAGATTGGACACTAAATGAAAAAAATATCATGAAAATGATCCATACTTAATAGTAATCACTTCTAAATAAATATGGCTAAATAGAACAGAAGTATACATTTCTAGAGGATATAAAATATCCTGTTTTGATTATTTAATGGTTGTGTTAAGCAGACAAAGCAGAAACATTGGAGAAACAGAGCTATGATAAGGTTCTTTTCTCCCAAAAATGAAGTCTTATGTGAAATGCTAAAGTAGGCCCTTCTCTGAGTCATGTTCTTATCAAATCCCCAGAAATCTTCAATTTGGACATTTTAAGTATTATTATTACCTATAAAATAGTACCAGTCACCTTCTGTCTCTAGGAAAACAATACAATTTATTTTCCCAGTCATTTTTAAGTTGACCACAATATTGGTCTTAATCACACATCTATAAAATCATTGTCATATCCCTGAGAGACAGCTGTCCAGAATTAGAAATGCTGCCTAAGCGCAAATAGCTAACTACAGTGTTAACTTGAATACACCATCATCTTAGTGGTTCTTGTCTCACTAGAGCTAATTATGATCTCACAAACCACAGACATCAAGTCTAGGAAATACCTAAAGAAACCAAAAGAATAATCTTGAGTTGTTTTTCTTTTTTTCAATACATAGTAAATATTTCTTTCTGCTTACTTTTTGAGAGAACTTAAGATAATGAAAATCATTGTGACTAATATTTTAACATTTACATATTATTAATTCAATCTCTAAGTTCTCATCAAAATTTTGATGGTAGAAATTTAAAATAATATAGTCTCTTTGGAAGTTTGGCCATTTCTAAAAATCTGAAAATGCTGAACTTACCATATAAATACAAAACTTCTGTTTGAAATAACGCTACTGTAGTATTGAACTCATGATGTGAAAATTGCACACAAATGTTCATAGCAAAATTATTCAAAATAGTGAAAAAGTGGCAATGATCCAAATATCCATCAACAATGAACAAAATATATCACATCCATGCAATGGAATATTATTTAGCTATATAAAGGAATGAAGGGATGCCAGAACAGAGATGAACTGTGAAAATATCAGACTAAGCAAAAGAACCAGTGACAAATGATCACCAGTCATAGGATACCATTCATATGAAATATGCACAATAGTCAAAACAAAGCTGAAGGACAGTACACTGGTGCTTACCCTAGGTTGGAAGTGGAACAAGAGAAGATGGAAATGATGAGTGGTGACTGATAATGGGCACAATGTTTATGTGGTGTGATAAAAATGTTCTGAAGTTAGATATTAGTGATCCTCGCACAACACAAAGTATGACCAGGAACGCCAGCGGGCAGCTAACTGATCATGTGCCCAGAGACAGAGCAATACATCACCTTGTTGATAAGACTGTAACCATGGCCAGAGACTCATGTATGATTTCCATTATAACACTGGGCCATCAAGCAGATTAAAACTATATATAAGGTCAACAGACTCATGTTCCCCTGAAGCTTTAGATGAGCTAGAAACATTTCATTTTCTCCTACCTAGCTTTTTCTCTTATTCTATGTAATCTATGGTGTATGACTGTTTTATCACTAGAAAGGCTGGGATCTTGCTCATTTGGCAGCACCCTGCATGGTGCAACCTGCTCCATGGCTCCTGTTTGTCAGTGCGGAGTTGTCATTACATCTCTACTCGACAATATTTAGTCATCTCCACTTAACCTTCATTCCTCATAGCCTTACAATATATTAAGATCACTAATGATGCTCTCACTGTGTTTACTAGTCTCTTTATATTTTTCTCTCCTTAGATGCTCAGATAATGCATTCCTCTCCTACCTGTACATTTTTTGTATCTTGTTTTCTGGTTCTTTCTACCACAAAAAGATGGTGACTTCCCTGAATTTCACCCTTATTTCCATACTACCTCATTTTGTCCTATGAATCTGTTTACACAACCACCCACCAGATTTTCCAGAACATCAACTTGAGATTCATTCCAAACCCCTCTATTCATCTTTTACAGTTTTTCAGCCAACTGAACTTCAAATAATAACAGTTCAATTTCTGAAAGAAATCTCCAGTATGTTCCTCATAGGATCTAGTCATACCACATATGACCATTACAAACATCATCTAGCTTCACGACTTACTTTCCTCCAGGTAGCATTCTAACCTACCCTTTATACTGGTATCCTGGTGCTAGGGTAACATTTCTAAGATAAGATATCTGATCACATTTCCTAGTTAGTGTTTTAGTGTTTTTTTGATACTGCTCAGATTTTTTTTTTTTAATTTATGATTGGCACCATTCTAAGTGCCTGACAGATATTGGTTCATTTAATCTCTTCATAAGTCTAGAAGTAACATCATCAATGCTCCCATTTTACAGTTGAAATTGCTGAGACAAAAATAAAATTTGTCTAATGTCTAATAAATATAAGGAGGTAATTCAAACTAAGGCCGACTGGTGACAAAATCTTAAGCTCTTAATCACCACTTCAAGGCTTAAGCCTGTGAACTATAAAAAAGCAGAATGTGGCCCTCCCTGGTGGTGCAGCGGGTTAAAGCACTGCACTGAGAAGCTTAAGCCACTTCCACATTAGTTCGATTCCCGCCTGCCCTGGAGAGGACCACATGGCGTGGCAGACCTCTGCTGACCCACCCGCTGCTCCCCTCAGCAGTGTACTTCGTTGATCTGCCTGTTCTGCTCCCCACTCTGTTCCTGGTGAATCCTCTCACCCTCCGCACCTCTAGCCTGTACCCCAGTTCTGTATGAATAAATAAACCTTTAAAAAAAAAAAAAGAATGTTTCATTCATCTTTGTACCTACCAAATGACTTGCCACATGGCTAATACTATTACTATATGCTGAGTTAAAGTCCAAGACAAGCTACACTAAATTCTAAATATATTGTCCAGTGATATTGATTTATGTATATCTCCAATGAAATCAAATGTTTCATATAATTACGTTTAAGCATTCATAGACATTTTAAAATATCTTTGTTTCAAGAGCTTAAAAATGCATACATACAGGTATGAGTCACTGTACCTCACTACAGTAAAAATATATCATGACAGATAGCAAATCTGAGAAGTCATAGGATTATTGATCAGATAGGCACTGAAACAGAAACTCTGTTACTCCATTGGCCTTCAAGGATATGAAATAGGAGTTTGTGCCATGAGGCATTTCTGCAAACACAGTATGAAATATAGTGTTCCTCTCAGTATCAAGATGCTTCAATCCAGAATCATCGTCTTAAATCACTGCAGGGCCTTTCCTCGTCTCTTGTTCCCATCTTATAAGGCACTAAAATTTCAGAAATGAGAAACTGCTTCAATGACCACAATATGAAAGGGGTGTTGCTCCCTAGCTGAAGGAGCAAATAATGTTAAAGAAAATAGTGGTACTGCCTTCAAAGGCCAGTCAGTGAGAAGCAAAGCAATTGCCAGCCTTGAAAATGTTTTATTTGAAAAATAAAATGGTACAAAGCTCTTTCATTTGCAGAAACTATATTAGGGAAAAAAGAATGCATCAACTGTATAGACTGCAAAAGTCATAGCATAAAGGTGGAGGGTGGGAGAGCATGCTTGGAGAGAAAGACCTGAGACTGGTTTTCAGGCATAGCAAAAAAACTGTCACTTAGCCATGGTTTTAAGGGAGTGTATATATGTATCAACCTAATAATTTCTCTCACATATACGCTAACACAACATTGGCAAACATACACAGTGTACAAACAAAGACAGCATTTGACAGACAATGGAGATACTGGATTCTCATGCGGCTCCATCATGAATACTATGTTTCAGCTTTTTTTTTTAACATGAAAGAAAGTACTTTCCTTACAGAATCATGAAAATTATGACTAAATTTTCTACTCCTAAACTAAATACCTATTTTTCATGCAATCATTGATGTCATTATCAATAAAGACCATTCAACACATGGGCACAATGAGCCTAAAACATGTCTTCAGGAAAAAAAAAAATAAAATGTAACTTAAATCACATGTGACAGAAGAAGAGAAAAAAAAATAACAGACATAAAAATGGGGAGGGATGGAGTGAGAATGTCTGCTGGTGTTAAATAGCAGCACTTGGCAAAGTTGTGAAGCCAGAAGGCTATCCTTATACTCAGTCCCAGGCCTCTTCAGAGACCTGCTTCAAGACTGTGGGCCTTTTCCTCTAGCCCTTATCACACTTGATTCATATGAGATATAAAAAACTAATAAAGAACTTTTCCACTCCCTGGCATTTGCATTTTATTGAGGATCAGACTTGGATCCCTGCACTAACAGTCTGAAGATATTTTGTATGCATTGTGGTCTACATGTTTTGTCCAGGAATTCAACCAAGCCAGATCAAAAATATTTAACTAGGGTTATGATGGCGGCCATCAGTATTAAACATATATAGGTGGGTATTTTGTCATTGGCTTTTGTCATTATTGTCTGAACAATACAGTTTAACAGCTGTTTACACAGCATTTACATTTATTAGGTATAAGTAAACAAAGATGATTTACATATATGGGGGGGATACTTAAGTCACATACACATATTATACAATCTTATGAAAGGGACTTGAGTATTCACAGGTTTGGAGATTTGTGGGTGTCCTGAAACCAAATCTCCCATGGAAATCTCCCATGGAAACCGAAGAGCTACTGTATAACAGACACAGGTCAGATAGCAAAAGAGAACGTTATTATTGTAATGTGATCATTGCTGAATTCACTCTAACTTGTAGACTGTCACAACTCCAGAAAGAGAAACACTATCAGTTATTCCTAAGAAAACAATGCCTGAAATGCCAAGATTTATCAGCGACACAACCACGTAATATACGTTCTACACACATGTTGTGATATTTTAGTAAATTTGCAAGAAACAAGCTGATGTACAGAGATTATGTGGGGAATAAAAATAATCTAGATATGCATGGTCAGTTAAAAAAAGAATTTCAGGCCCTCCCTGGTGGCGCAGCGGGTTAAAGCACTGCACTGAGAAGCTAAAGCCACTTCCACATGAGTTCAATTCCCGCCTGCCCCGGAGGAGACCATATGGCGTGGCAGACCTCTCCTGACCCGCCCGCTGCTCCCCTCAGCAGTGTACTTCGTTGATCTGCCTGTTCTGCTCCCCACTCTGTCTCACTGCCCCTGAGTCTCTGGCCTGTACCCCAGTTCTGTATGTACAAATAAATAAATCTTTAAAAAAAAAAAAAAAAGAATTTCAAAAAATAAAAGCAACTAGTGAGGTTAAGGTTATGATAAAATAGTTAATCATATATAATCAGAAATACCATTTATGCTTTAGAAAGGAATATTGAAGAGAAACATACCAACTCTCAGTAATAAGAAAATCAGCACTTTTCTCCAGATTTGAAATGAATTAATAGGTCGGTTCTTAATTTGAGGCCAAGAGTATAAACCTGATCTTTAAAACAGTATGAACAAAATGAGTAAGAGCAGCTACCCCAAGGACGAGTCGTGCCAGAGCACACATGAGCCAAGGGTGCGTGCAATCACCCTTGGCGCTGCCACTCACAGTCATTCTCTTTCTCCTTCTCTGTTGTGCATTTGTAGTTGAATTTATGTAAGTTAAAAACTATTATTAGAGCACCTCATGTCCAAGACAAAACTAGAAAGAGAAGAAGAATCAGACTGCAATTTACCAAATTCTCCAAGAAATTCCCACAAAAAAATTCTGAACCTTTGTCAATAGGATGTTAGCTTGCCTATGACCTTAGGTGAGAAAATTCTAGGCTCTAGGAAAGACATGGAGGACAATCACTTATTTAAGAAATACAGGGACACTCTCAAAATGTGGGGTGAGCACTAACCTGGGGCAAGTTACAAGAAGCAGAACAAGAAACCCTATTTGTTAGACTCCGGAGTAAGCACTCCTCTCACTCCCAGTCAGCAAGGCAATGAACCCCCCAGTCCTGCTCATTGCAGACACAGGTAATTGAGCAAATCATTCATTCCCCCTCACCACAGATGTGGCCTTAAGAAATCTTCAAGAATTCTCCATAATGCATCTAAAAAGCATAAAAAGGGAAACCAGTGTGTCATGCCAAGACTACCATGCTGGAATGGTATCATTCATTCTGGCGCCTCCTCATGCGTAGGGACACTACAAATATTTGTTGAAAGAAAGAATAAAGTACTAATACTGACAGAGAGAAAAACAAGTTTGGGAATAAAAATGGAATAGAAAAACTAGTAATGCATACAAATAGAAAGGAAGTCTTTTGTTCATTTCATGCACATTGGGATTTGCATGAAAAGAATAAGCTGAAAAGACTAGCAAACTGAATTTCAACAGTGGTTTGGCTATTCACAACAGAAACACTATGAATATTTCAAACTAAAGGCTTACCACATTTACTTGGAAGATGGCTCCTTTTAGATCACCTCACTTTCATGCTAAAAAATGGAAAGGTCAGAGTATTTCTGGAAACATTTTCCTCTGGAAAGACAACATTTCTTAAAATGACAGCCCAGCAAGGCTGCATTGCATCCCAAAAGTTTGTCACCTGTAAGTCCCTTCTTGACAATTGTTTATTATTTGCTTCCAAATTCCCTCTGTAAATCTTTGCTTACTGAGTCGGGAAAAATAATCTTTGAATGCTAGAATTCCTTCTAACGATTTGAATTGATGGTGAATATACTGGGGTGGGGAGTAAAGGATTAAAATAGATCTAGTAGGTCTGGGCCTCCCTCGTGGCAAGGGGCTAAAGACACAGTGCTATTAAGTGTTTGCCAGCCACTGTAACCTATGTTTGATCCCCAGCCAGGGGAGCTGACCCACATGGCCCAGCAGACCTCTCCTGTTTCCTCTGCTGCTCCCCTCACAGCATATTTCAATAGATCTGCCTGTTCTGCTCCCTTCTCTGTCTCTGGTGAATCTTCTGATCATCCCACCACCAACAACCACACCCCTACACACACACTCCTCTGGCATACACCCTAGTTCTTGTATGCATAAATATACCTTTAAAAGACATAAAATAGGTTGGATTGTTTCTGTGCATAACTAAAGTAAAACAATAGTAATTACCAGGCAATCTATATTTATCTACCTTGAGCTGGAATGGTATATATTAACATCAATAGGTTCCAGTTTCAACATGAGGTAAGTATATATCCCCAAAATGGAGTATACAGTAAAATTTCTTCTTTCTTTAATTAAGGCTCACGAATAATTTCAGGGGGGGAAAAGTATACTTCAATCATTTGTAGTCAACAGTTAATAATCAGTAATTGGCTGCTAAATTAATCAGTAAATTTTAATATATATGCAAGCCTTTACTTTTGTCCAAGTCCTGAGCAGTTTCCCCAGTCAAGTAGACTTTTCTCACTGGCTTTTTGCTATGGGAACTAGAAGTCAATCCAGGCCCTGTGAGCCTAAGAAGGTCTATTATAATTATTTAGAAAATGCAGATTGCTTTTGCTTAAGAGCAGTGAGGGCCCTGAAGCTTAGAAGAAGCTTTAGTTCTTGCCTAATTCATTGGTCCTTTCCTAATCGAAGAACAGATCAATATGTCCTAAGCTGCTGTCTGTTTCCTAATGGGAGAAGCAAACATTGGTCTCCATTTTATTACTGGAGAATATACTTTGGTTGTCTCTGAGTCCCAGCTTCATCAGTGAACATGTCCCCTCCAAGAATCTCATCTTTATTCCCAGAGTAAGAATGAGGTCACCTTCTTCTTGTCTATCATGTGAAGCCCCCTCTCCCTCCATTCTTGATTACCCAGATCCAAAGACAGGTTGTATGTTCCTGGCCTATTCATTTATTCCTTAGAATTTACAATCAAGTAAATTCTACATACTTATCTGATTAATGTGACAATTTTTCCTACGTGACATATTTGATTCTGCTTTGATTACACATCTAGATAGATGAACCCAAGAAATATGGAATGAGTTTCTTGCTCTCTGACATCTAGGACACACAAGATGCATGCATGATGTGTGTGCTTTTAGAATTTTTTGAAGCTGTAGAGGAGATACTATCAAAAGCAATAAAATAAACTATCCTTCTATAGGGTTGACAACCCAAATATGAAGAAGAAGAAACAGTGACTAGTCTGCTGACTAATCCCTAGTTCATACTCTTCGGTACCCACTGCCCTTGTGCAGTAAGCTACCACGCCCCTGCACCGCCATGCTCACTTGCTAACTGCTCACTTGCTACTGTCAACAATTCAAGGCAGGAATTTACCAGGATAAAGAGATGAGTAAGGCAGTCATAATATAATTGCAAAAAGTGTCACTGGGTCAGTAAAATTTTTTGTGTGGAATGGCTACCATACCATCAAAGTCCCTAAACCGCCTGTGATGTGGAAAAGGCCAAATAAAATGTCTCAATTATTTATCCTGGGAATAATATTGTACCAGACCTAGATGCTACCTTATTCCAACCTAATGTCACCAAAATCCATTTTGTCTTTACAATCTCATGAAAGGAGGGGAAAGAGCACAGCAACTATGATGCTCAGTCCCCTGATGTCTTGGAAGCTGAAGAAAAAGGCAGAGAGAGAGAGATAGCAACCCTAGGGCTGCCTGGAAGTAGTGACATTGCGTCTATGGCTTACTCCATCAGCACTTACCTTTGATACCCTCCAGTGTCAGAGTTTTGACAGAAACTGCAGACTAGCCAGTAAAACTCTATCTCTACCCAAGAGTTTAACTGTGCCATCTACTAGTCATTCTTCCTCAGTTCCCATCCTATATACACATAGAACATGAGATCCAAATTATGTCATGAATTACTGTCCAATTCCAAAATATTTTAACAATGAAAGAACAAAAAATCTGAATATTATCCTACTTACTGAAAAACTATTACTGTCATTAAATTTTCTTAACACCCAAAGTATACTACTTTCAGGTATCTAATCCCATTTGTGAATATTGTACATTCAAATATCACATTATATTTCAATATAAAATGGCATGAGTCTTGGGGGGGGGGGAGTAGTTTCATCTTTATGACTTCATTGTTTTTCTACCAGATGATTAGAAAACCAAAGTATGAGATTTATAGATGTCATAGGCAATCCCATTCTGTCATTTTTTTATGCACATGCTGACTCAATGTCATAGAATAACTATGTTGCTTTCTGCTTTCCCTGACAGTCCAAAGAAAGAGCAATGCATACAAATCATTTTACTGTTTAAAAGTTTTGAATAAAACATGCTAACCTTGTCATACTAAGTGACAGACAGAAATGTCACCATTGTTTGCCAGGGACAAATAATCCATATACTTCATGTATAATTCATCTGATCTTTAAGAATGTTTAACAATATTGAATTTAGATAAATTTCAATGTTATGATGCACCAAATTTCCTTTATCAATTTACACATGTGCCTCATCAATTTAAGTCTTCATTTGTATTACTCTATTTTTGTATTAACTATGACAGACTCAGAGAATAGTGTCATTTCCAGGAAAAATTTATAGATGCATTGTCCATATTACAGATACTCTCCATGTCCCTCTCGCTAATATGTCTTATCTTAGAAACCTCAAATAACCCAAGGATTGTAAATCTGCCACTAAAGACCCAGTTGCGAGTACAGGTATCTACCAGTTTCTTGACACCGTGCCTTTGGTCTCCAAATAGAGATTGAAAAACTCAGTATTTCAGCTCCTTCTAAAATAAGATTTCAAGACTTTCTGTCAATCAAAGTTAACCAAGGGTATATCTGAAGATGAATTGGCTTGGGTATAAAATAGTTGGACTAGAATATTTTGAACAGTCTTCAAAATGAGCTGGAATTCTCTACCCCAAATCAGGAGAAATAATTTTGAGGATATGCTGGTAAGTATGATCTCCCTGGCAGCTGTCAATGCAACCCACCTTTTGATTTCCTAGAGGCTGAAAGGATTTATTCTTTGACATCACTACTTAAAACCAGTGCCTTGGGTAGGAGAGGAAATGTCTTATTGACTGTGTCCTCAATATATTTAGAGAATAGAACACTAAAAAAGAAAAAAAAAAAATCACTTCTGAAATGACTCACTGACCTTATGAGCAGATACAGCAACCAAATGCAAACCAGATTGAAATCTCTAAAAGCACCTTCTGAGGACCTATTTCCAATTTTAGGAAGAGTAACTAATCATTTCCATACAATTTCAGTTGACCAAGAGACATTCCATTTTCTCCATCTTTCCTCTATCGTAGAGTGTCTTTCTCCTATGTGAATGTTACGGTGTTCCTTATGCCTTTGGTGATCATTTTTGCTCCAGTTAAGAACATCTGCTAAAATAAACTCTTATCTTCAGAATCATGAGAATTTTTAATTGTTTTGTTTTCAGAAAGAGGTAGGTAGTGGGCAGGGAACTAGCATATCCATATATATTAACAATAATATATTCCACTCAGGTTGACAGATATAGATATAAATACAGGTAAATCATAGAAGGCAAGCTGGCATCTAAGTGTGCACATATAAACATTTAATTACAAAGTCCTAATAACATGGAAAAAGCAAATCATTTTTACCTAGTCCATGTCATTCATCCTTTGATGGAAGCAGTAGAAAATTATATAAAATCATTTAAATATTAAAAGCAGAAAACAAGTGACATAAATAGAGTTGGGTAAATAAACCTAGGGAAGTCACTGAAATTTGTACTTGGAGTACTTTAAGAAATCCTAAATGCATGTTTAAGTCACCTAGTAGAGCACCTTTTTATAAAAAGCGTTTTGGAGCAGGCTTTTCTTTTTATAAACTGTTCAAGTGGTTTCTAGTATTTTGCATAGTGTCTTTGTTTGACTTGAGCGTCAATAGTTTTCATCTGAACTTTCAAAATGTCACATTTAAGAACACATTGTTTGGCAATGTAGAGGCTCTTATTACTGTAGAACTATTTGAATAATTTCTTCCTGAAGGTAGGAAATTACATGCTATAATATAGAAATTCAAGCTTTACTTTCTGAAAGAGTTAACATTGATCCTAAATAAGTAATCTGCACAGATAGCACTGATAAATTTTCACATTTCAGTCACAGTATACATATGTCCATGGATTTCTATTATTTTCCAGGAGCTCTAATTTCATTGCGGAACATTTACCAGATGGAAAAGGGCCATTTTATGGGCTTTTGGCAGGTAAAGTTGGCTCTGCTAAATGAAAATCCCATGTTTGAGGATTCCATGAAATTGGCAATAATTGACTTCTGAACACAGAATTTTAAACCTGTTTACATTTGCAACAAGACAGAGATTCCTTTGAAAAGATATTTGTTAACTCTTCAAGCATTTTTTTTTTCTCCTATTAAATCTGGGCATTGAACTGACCTCCAACAAGTTCCAGTATTCTTACCATTACTATGATTGCAACTACTTTGTTTGAAAGTTAAGATTTAAAGGATGGTACACACTATAGAAAATGATTGTGAGGGTTAAAACATACAAACTATACATGCACAGAGAGTTTACATATATGTAATGAGTATTTGTTGAAGTTCTTTCTCCTTAATTAACAAAGGTATTATTGTTTCTTACAAACACATTATTCTTTTTCTAGGTTTTGGAGTCCTTAAAATCCTTTATTATTTTAAACCAACTTCTATTGTCATTTTACTTTGGGGCTTTGGTAAAATATTTAACAGTTCTGTAGGGCAGACTGACTTTAGTGTGAAGATTGTTGTTTGGCCTTATGGAATACTATTCCACTGTTTTCCATTTAACATGCTGTGTGTAAGTTTATTATTTTTCTTCTTAGAAAAATTTTGTGAGTGGGAAAAAAGAAGGTACTTAACCCTAGTAGAAAAAAAAAAAAAAAAAGATTTACCAACCCAAAATAACAGTACAGCAGAAATTTGAATGTCTCTGACTATGGGCTGTATAGTTATATCAATTATATTTATATGTACAAAATATTTATTGCACGTAGATGGATTTCTGTTAGTGATTTATATAATCAATAGGAAAGTATATAAAAAGCATACTGTAGTTATCCTGATAACCCCAAACAAAGGAATATATTCTAGGACTTCATAGAGCCTGGAAGAAAAAAGGTGTTAACAGATGATTCATAGCATTCTGTTTATCATTTCATGGTAAAGAAATAAAGTAGTGAAACATTTCCTTTATTTGAAGGAATACTTTAACCAAATTTGAAGAGAAATGTTCACAGGACTAATTATACCTAGGGTATGTTTTTTGTGTACTAACTATTCTAAAAATAAAATATTTTTTGAATCATAAGCTTCATGTGCTTCACAAAATTTATATTATTGGCCCATTATATAAGACTTATTACTTGTGTGCTCTTATGATATAAAGTCAGTCCACTTAGTGCATTTCAGAAAATGGAGGATTTTCGATAAGAACCTTGATCCTTAATTGTCCTTTAACTTTGTTTTGAAATCTGTGTTGCAGCTACATTTCCTTTGCTCACTTTTTGTTGTTGTTTGGCTCAGCAAATATTTCTTAAAATACTCTGAGGATTTCTGAATTTCAGATGAAAAAAAAATTAAATAAGATAGGAAAGTGTACAAAATGAAGAATCAAAAGAATAAAAAGGAAGAAGAGGCCCTCCCTGCTGGCGCAGCGGGTTAAAACACAGCACTGAGAAGCTAAAGCCGCTTCCGCATGAGTTCGATCCCCGCCTGCCCCGGAGGTGACCACATGGTATGGCAGACCTCTCCTGGCCCGCCCGCTGCTCCTCTCAGCAGTGTACTTCGTCGATCTGCCTGTTCTGTTCCCCATTCTGTCTCTGGTGAAGCCTCTCGCCACCCTGAGCCTCTGGTCTGTACCCCACTTCTGTATGCACAAATAAATAAATCTTAAAAAAAAAAAAAAGGAATAAGAGGTTTACAACTAATGAAACAAAAAATGAGCATGGGAGATTGCAATTTCCAATGTAAGATTGTCATGCACTGTAGGATGTCCCTGTAGCAGTGAGGGGTAAGATGTATTTATAGGAAGCAACCACATAGTGAATCAAACAATAAGACTGTTTCACAAGACATCTTGATGGGTATTTTGATGTGAAAAAGGATGTTAAGGAAAAACACTGGAAGATATGGGGAAATTCCGAAGATAAAAATAATTTGGATTTCAAATATGAGACTTTAGGAAAGTTTTAGGGATGCTTGGCCAAATATCACAAGATTTCTTCATGCCAGTGCCCTCCATAATTAGGTTTCTTTTACAAGGTAATGAATAGGAGATTTAAAAATTCCAAGACACATATACCACTCAAAGTGTTTTAAATAAAATCTATTTACTCTTTTATTCAAAGGAACATTAAAGAATAATTAGGTATTACCTACATATCTAAACCAGCAATACTGGTAAGACTTCTTCATTTTGGTTATAAAAATTCAAGAGTGACAATCCCTGGCTTCTAATTTAAGATGGAAAGTCATCCCACAATAAGATCTGTGCGTGTAACTATCTCTGGTAATGAGGCAACTCAATATAATTGATATTATTGTACAATCAACACAACTACACAGAACCACTTTTATTCATAACATTTCTCAGGTGGGCCACTGAGAGACTTGCATCATCTACTCTAAAAAAAAAGTAATTCCAAGCAGCTAGTCTACATAATTTCTCATAACCTAGAGGAAAATGTAAACATTTTATGAAGGATACTTCATGCTTCCACTCTCAGTTGAAATTTATTCAGTTTTCTTTTGGGAATGGAACCCTTCCTGTTCTAGAAATTTTAACAATAGCAGGTTCAAGTCTACCAGTTTGTAGATGAAAGAAGAACAGTCATGTCATAAACCCGCACAGCATGCTTTTCCAAGAAACTGAAAAATGGACATGGAAAAATATAGGAGGCAAAATGAGGATGTGGATGGCTGTGATATAATTTAAGAATGGAAGCTGCCTGTCCAAGAGCAGAAGGCTAAATTCCCTGGGGAAAAGATACTCATTAAGAAGTACCTGACTGAAATGCCTAGAGACGCAAAAACAGGGATATCTAAAATGGAAATGCAATGTATTTACAGCCCTAGGAAGTAACATAACCAACTTCTGATGCCCTTAATTGTTCAATTATATCTTGAAGTACACAAATGCCTGTACTAATACTACTTTGGCAAAAGTAGTTTGCTACTTCTTTGTAACATTAAATGGCATAGGCTACTTGCCAGCTGGGGCTTAAGTAATGCACTAAAACAGGTCTATCTCTTAGTCTGATGATCACAGAAAGCCCATGATGACTTCAAACAGATAAGCAAATTAGAGACATTAAAAATGAATATATTTTGGCCCTCCCTGGTGGCACAGTGGGTTAAAGCACAGCACTAAGAAGCTAAAGCTACTTCCACATGAGTTCGATTCCTGCCTGCCCCGGAGGTGACCACATGGCGTGGCAGACCTCTCCTGGCCCGCCTGCTGCTCCCCTCAGCAGTGTACTTCATCGATCTGCCTGTTCTACTCCCCACTCTGTCTTTAGTGAAGCCTCTCGCTGCCCCTGAGCCTCTGGCCTATACCCCAGTTCTGTAAGCACAAATAAATAAATCTTTAAATATATATATATATATAATTTTATGCCACAAAGAAATACTAAATCAGATCTCTTCAGTTTCATTGTTTTGACTAGATGTCACACAGAGTGCTGGGGTTTGTGTGTGTGTGTGTGTGTGTGTGTGTGTGTGTTTGACCTTTTTATATTTTTGCCTGAGGTGACAGATAGAAAAATAGCACAGGGAAGGGGAAAATTGAACAAGAAAGCCAAGTGTCTAAAATAAAATTTGTATATAGACTAAGAATAAGGGCTGAAGGGGAAAAATCAGGTCATTAATAAAGTCACCTCACGATTAAATAAGAGTTTGCAAGTCTCGCCACCGTAGTCTTTGCCAATAAATGTCTTGGGGTTTTTTTTTTAAGATTTATTTATACATACAGAACTGGGGTACAGGCCAGAGGTGCAGGGGTGGTGAGTGGATTCAGCAGAGAAAGAATAGGGAGCAGAACAGGCCGACTGACAAAATACACTGCTGAGGAGAGCAGTGGGCGGGTCTGGAGAGGTCTGCCGCGCCATGTGAGTCACCTTACTGAAAGGAATTCACATATGAGACAAACTAATGAGCTATGTGATCACTATCCATGTCCAAAACTGCATGTATTCCTCAGAAAGCAGTTCAATCTTATTTTAATCCATTTCTACCCTAATCCTAGAAATTTCCACAAGTCTGATTTTGAGAAAAAGTAGTGGTAGCCAAGGCTTGTGGTGAGTACACTTCTAACATGAATGTAACCTCAGTCACTACCTAGTTCTGTGATTTTGGATCCAGTTACAAAGCTTATTTGAGCTTCTGTTCCTTCATCTATAAACAAGAGAACCTAACAATTTCAACCTTGTAAGATTTTTTTACAGACTCAATGAGTTAATACAAATAAAGTAATTAAGAATAGTGCCTGGAACAGAAAAAGCACCTTGAAAGTGTTAGATATTTGTGTGATTGCTTTCATAGTACTAGTACATAAGGCAGAATACTGGTATACTTGCTCAGCAGAAGGTCATTCCAGTCCTTCTTTCCCATTGCCTCTCTCCCTCACCCAGTTTTGACAATCAGGAGTATCCCTTAGACTTTACTTCTCTACACATGTCCTGGCACATCCCCTACCACTGCCAATCACACTAATATAGTCAAGGCAGAACTCAAAACATGTGTCATAGATTGATGGAGACAGGTGATAAATGAAATGTTCTAGGGTTATCGATTGCAGAGCTGCATAGAGTTGTAAAGAAGGAAAGGCTTCATATATCACTGATTCCATATTGGTTCCCTCCCTCCTTCTCTAGTTTTTAGGTATTTCTTTAGTTTAGCCAAATGCCTGTATTAGACTATGCATTACCCCTATATCTAGCTTCTCAATCCTGAATGTACAGTGGAATTAAAACTGTAAAAACATAAGTTAAAAAGTTATAATCGTGAGTTTTACAACTATTATTTAAATCACATTTAAACTTAAATTTAATTTGAAAGTAAACTTTTCAAAACTATATAGTCTAACTTTCACCAACAGAGTAAATATACTTAGGCTGGGTCCCAAATATTTTTTCCCCATAAAGATCTAAAATAACTCTAATATTCACCTTAAATACCACTGTCTATTGAGACACGTGATGCTGCCCTTCAGATCAGCTCATCAAATCATTTCTAATATTTGAATTGGGAGTTAGGGAATTGAGGAATAAACATATCATATTAAAAGGGAAAAAGACCCTTTCTGTGTCTTTTTGATGCCTACTATACAAAAACAGAAAATTTAAATATAGGTACTATCTTCCTTGGTAGGTTTCCACACCGCCTGGGGTACCTTTCAGATAATTCTGACTTATCTACACTTCTACTTCTATGCTATCAGGAAATAGTCTGTGGCAAATTCTCAGAAACCTATTACAAGTCAAATTCTTCTCACTGACAAGAACACCTATAGACTAAAAAAATGTAAAAGACTGAGTGTGAAAATTGCAAATCAATATGCTTAGAGCTATGATAAATATGCAAACTGGTGGTCTAAAAAGAAAAGCACAGAAGACAAGCACTGAAGGCTGTACCTATACAACACAAGACCTTTTTTCTTTAGTTAGTCTCTTTCCCAGCTCTCACCTCCTCCCTCAAAGTTTATTTTTGTACATCTCACATTCTGAAAGGAAATGAGCCATCCTGCCAAACAGGTACTTCATTGCTGGCTGGTTGCCAGAAAGTATTCTCTATTTTAAAAAGATTTTACCTTAAATTAGACTAGATAAGTGCTGCTGAAATATATTTTTTGTATGTATGTGTGTATTTGCTTCTTGTTATTTTGGGGCTATTTTGATAATTTGAGGACAGAGTGGTGGGGAAAAAAAGCCTTAATATGAACCGATAAAGATATTAAATTCTGTCACAGAAAATCTCATAGTAATCGGGCTATTTTTCTCACCTTGTTTGAGAATCCTGAACTTAGAACATAACACCAAGGAGTCAGGGTTGTCTGCCATTTTGTTTTAGGAAGAGAAACCTCCTCACAAGGCTATCAAAGCAAGCATCTCCAAACTATTTTCCCTATTGTTTATTTTTACCTGAAGACCAAAAAGTCCATGCAGTAGCCCATCTGATTTGAAGAAAGTAAATTAAGGTAAGTAACTAAAAAATATCTGTAAATACAGCTTTGGCAATCATGTATTACTCTCATGTCTCCTATGAAGACTCTTCCACAACATGTAAATCTTATGGCATCAAAAATGCAAAGACATGGTCCTCCTAGGTGGTGCAGCAGGTTAAAGCACAGCACTAAGAAGCTAAAAAGCCACTTTAACATGAGTTCGATCCCTGATCCGTAGGTGACCCACATGGCTTGGTAGACCTCTCCTGACCCACCTGCTGCTCCCATCAACAGTGTACTTCATCAGTCAGCCTGTTCTGCTCCCCACTCTGTCTCTGGTGAATCCTCTCACTGCCCCTACACCTCTGGCCTGTACTCCAGTTCTGTATGCATAAGTAAATTTTTTTAAAAATACAAAGTTTCCCTTTAAAAGAACACTCTTTAGGACAAATGTTGGGGTAAGCATGAATGTTCATTCTCCCACAGCGTGCTGTGAATACTGCTACCACATAATTTGTCACATGCTTATTAGCCTACCACCCTCACACTCAGGGCTCCTCAAATCAACATCTTCAATCTACAAAAAAGGAGAAGGAAACAAACAAGGTGATGTGCTTAAATGCTTTCAGCTGGGATTCAAATTCTAGCTTCTTTTAACTGTGTGACTTGAGGGAAGACAGTACCTCTATGCCCAGTACGCACATTCTAAAATCAAGGTCATAACAGCACTTATTTCTTAAGGCTGGCAAAGGATTAACTGAATTAATATATATATATAAAGTGCTTAGGACAGACACTGACGCAAATGACCTACCAGAATGCTGACTCTTCATCTGCAGTAAATGTATATATGCTACAACAATCTTTCAACAATCCTCTGAGATACATACTGTTAACCCACTTTACAGATATGAACTCTGAGGTCTAACTAAGCTCTCAAGTGGCAGATATCTTATGGAAATTGCCTCCACCTATTTCTAAAGCCTTTTCACTTCACCCTACTCCAGATTATCTCCCTTTTGAGTTATCTATTCAATTAAATTTAATTTATTAAGGTTCTACTATACATAAGCTAGTATATGTAGTGAAGGAAATAAAACAATGAACAAAGCAAGTTCATCTTCCAGAAAGATCAAATTAACTCTGGAGATGTGACCATACTAACTTGAACACGAAAGAACATTGTAAGTAATGGAATAGACTTTCATGGTTCTAAAAATGAAAAGCAGAAAGGAGACTGACGAAATGCAGAAAAAGTTTCATACAAAAGTTTTTGTTTTTGTTTTTTTCTCCCCAACTGACCATGTAAGACTTGTGAGTGGAAAGGACAACAAACAAGTAGGGAAGTGAGGCAAGGGAATACTTATCAAATTATAAAATGGGCAATAATAAGAGAAGCAAAATGCATACATGCACAGGGATAACTTGTTAACTTTTCTGCCAAGAAATGTAACTAATCTTTGAGAAGTAGTACATGGTTACTCTGTGGAAGAGGTCCAAAAGTTAAACACAGATTTTCATCCACACAAATGATCAAGGGAACAAAAAGATTTTAACAATAGGTACCAAGCATTGTCATCTCCACAATGTTTTCTTTACAAAATCAGGGTCGTTTTTAAACTCCAGCATTTGCTTTCCCCTGTGCACAGGTAGCATCAAAATATCTATACATTTTAGTGTCAATGACTCACTGTTCCTACCTTTATCATCTAAATTCAAATGTGTTTTTTACTGGAAGAGCTCTCACAGCATAAAATATGTTGGACTATGAACTATTTCCTGGGCTTAAATCCTCACTCTTGATTTTTTTTTTTTAATTTATTCTATCACTTTGACATTCATTTTAATACAGTCACTGGTTTATCCCCTCAGGTGTGGTCTCCACAGACCTGCCACCATAGCCGCTGTGAACCATCACCACAGTCCATTGTGCTCTCCCATGACCCTTTACCCCTCTTGCTTTATAACTGAGACCTATGATCAGCCTTCAGGCTTTCTCTTTTTCCTAGACTTTTGCTTGGTTTCTTTATATTCCACTCGTAAATGACACTATCCAGTATTTACTTTATTAAAGAATCAAAAGTGACTTATTTCACTAAAGTCACTTAATTTTGAAAGAAAAAAATTAAAGGTTTGCTTTGTAATCATGGTAAGTGATTACATTTCCAAACATCTTATAAGAGGAGTGTGGAGGTAGTCAAATAACCAAACTGATATTCAGGATATCTAAGCAATATTGGAAAGGAAAACAAAAATGAATTACCTAAGAAGTAGGGCTGGAGAAAACAACTTAGTTATTAACATTACTACTGTAAAAAGGGTAGCTATCTAGGAGTGAAAATGAAGGTCATGAGGCAGATCCACTTTTTAATCTTTGAGAAACCTCCACACTGTTTTTCGCAAAAGGCTGGACCAGTCCACATTTTCAACGAATGTGTAGCAGGGTTCCTTTATCTCCACATACTCACCAGCATTTGTTGTTTTTTATTAGGGCTATCCTCACAGGTGTGAGGTAGTATCTTGTTGTAGTTTTTATTTATATTTCCCTGATAAATGATGACAAACATCTCTTTAACATGCCTGTTGCCATTTGCAGCAACACGAATGGAGTTGGATGAGATTTCTAAGCAAAGTAAGTCAAAAGGAGAACATCAAGTATCTGATGTTATCACATATGGAATACTGGGAAATCTAACAAAGGGTCAGATTAAGCCAAACTAGAAAGGCTAACATTTGAAAGGTGAATAGAGAACAGAGGCAGCCATAGGGAGAGACAGATGCTGGCGGGAATAAAATGGGGAGACGGTCCAATATACTGTGGTGATGGCCTTGGGTGTTTGGTAGTGGATACACTACAGCAACAACACCCAAAGAGGGGAATGCTACCCTTCTGAAGTAAAAACAGTGTTGTATACCTGTGTTACCTCAATAAAACACTTTAAAAATTCCAACAAAATTTACACTCCCCGAATACTATGGACTAAAACTAGAAATCAACGATAAAGATAATTAAAAATGATAATAGTTAATAATGTCCTGAATCAGGACAGTAACACAAAAATATTAACAGAGCTAAAAAATTTTAAAAGAACTAGAAGATAACAGAAGTAGAGAGAGAAAGTCCATATATGACTCTAACATTTACAGAGCAGTTATATGGTGCTTGGAAACAGACAAAATTAGCTCATTAAATGCTCACAGAATTCTTACAAGAAAATTTAATAGTATTGCTCTCGAAGGGAAGTAGAAACCTGAGCTTGAATACTGACTCCTGGTACTGACAGTATAAAACTGGAAGAATTACTACTTAGCTTTACTAATATTCAATTTCCTCTTATGTGTTATGTAGTTGAAAATATCCATCTTATGGAGAGGCTTGGAAGTTTAAGTAGATGTTTATAACTTGCCTTAAATGAACTAACATTTATTACTACTAATAAAATTAAAACAATGTTGTGAGAAAAAGTTACTGCTAGGAAGTCATAACATTGCTCACAATCTCACTTCTATTAAGGAACCACAGATAAAATTCAACCTCTTATTACAATTCCAAATATTCATGTTTCTCTTCTCACTAACATCTTTGGAGTGGGGATGGAAACCAAAATAATGGATAGGAAAATGGGATCACAGAAGTCCTATGAACTCCAAGTTAGCATTTAATTAGAAAATAGCTTGTTTTGTTCTAAATCTGAGCCTGAACACCACTATTCAAATAGCCTCCATAAATTACATACCATATAAGAAATTTGTAACTCAAATGATTAGAAAATTAGGATTCACTGCTTAATATATAACTTGCCAATGAAAGTTTTATGAAGTACAGAGTACTTTGGGGAAATCTTTTTAAATGGCAATACCTATTCAGAGTTTGACTTGCTTTCCAACCCCATTAGCTGTGTCAGAGTTGAAGATATTTGACAAAATTTTTAACTTTTCAAGGTGTTATCAAAATATTAAAGCTGGTACACACTGTATATGACTAGTGCTAGAAAATGAACACTGTCTTTTAATGACTAGAATGACATCTAGAATTTTTTTGTAGCTGTACAGTATTCAACTAGATTTTTAACTTTCAAATATCTTAAAGGGCAATTTAAAAAGTGAATTTTCTCACATAGAGTATTTAAAATGTTAACATCATTGATCAAATAGCCACTATTACAAAGGGGTACGACTTCTGCCCTAAATCGAAATGACCTCAGATTGAGTAATTGATAAAGTACTAGCTAATCACTGAGATACCACACTGTAAGGGCAACCATAGTTTTAGGCAGTTGATTCAAGGGAATAATTTTTCTGCTTCAGTTTATTATGCATTCTTCCCATTGCTGAGTTCAAAAACAAAAATATGGCTGGCTGGAACCACAAAGTAGACTCTATCTAACAGTACACTGAGAATTATTGGATGGCAGGAAAGGTTTCACAAGTAGCCAAACAGTTTACCATATACTGCATACTGTGATGACTGCTTTTTTTTCCACTTGTATGAACTTGTATGAAAATAAAAATACCTATATATGAATTCAAGAGAAATTGTTACATTTTTTTCAGGAGAATCCAAACACAGAATGAAAACAGGGGCAAAGAAGATTCCACTCCCACAAACTTATCAGTCATTAAATCTGCCATCAGTGGATGACACCAAATAAACATACTATGTGGAACAAACCAGGAAAGTGGCTTTGTGAAGAATAATTAAAGAGAATAATTAAAGTTTTCTTTCAAAAGCCATTGCTGGCCTTCCACTGGAGAAGCTTCACACATGTGCAGACCCTGAGGTCTGGCCTCGTCTCCTATGTCCAGCAGGAGTCTCCACTCCCAGAAAGAGAAAACTTCCATAACCAATCATCAGTAACTGACTACCAACAGAGGAAGTAGTCGCTCTTTGAAGAAAGGGAAAGCAAAGTTGAAGTAATACAGACAAGAATAACAATACTATAGAGTGAAATGGCCATGAAAGGAGATTGCTTAAAATTCAAGTGAATATAGCAGTTATTTTAGAAAAACAATTTTCCATTTTTAAATCTTTAAAACTATCCTCCCAAACATAAGTTACATATTTTGATAAGACCACACACTTCCCTTCTACCAAGAGAAAAAAAAGAAAATCACCAAGATTCTGCTTGAAATCAAAGATTATGCACATTGAAATGAAACTTTGAGTGGAGATGATCTTTAAAAATTTACAATTTCAGTGTTATTTAAAATAACCTTAGAAGAAAGCATTTGATTTTACTTAAATATTATAGACTCACCGATTTCTGTTTCTCACGATTGTCAAGGGTACACTATTATTTTTTTTTTTTTTCCTTTTTGCTTGATGACCAGGAACTCTGTCAACAGCACAAATCATGAAGCTGGAAAAGACCAGAAGCAGACGTTAGGTTGTCCCAGAGTGTCTAGACCAGACAGATGGAGAGGCTGTTAAGGAAAGCCTGAGAGCAAACTAAAGGAAGACTGGCCACACAGGGTAGGAAGTTCAGGCATGCAGAATTAAGTATTAATGAAATCTAAAAATAGACAACAGGTGGTTAGCTCTGCAGGTGTACAGAATTTATCAGGTAACTGATGGTCAGCAACAAGCAAAAGTTTGACCAATCAAACCAACAGCATCTGGGGCTCTACTCATTCCTAAACAACACAAGATTGTAACCAACCCAGCTAACCAGTCCAGGACGAAAGCTGGAGGCAGCAATGTCCAGGGCTAAATCCATAACTTCTGATGCATAAAACCTAATGCTTTCCACCAACAGGACAGATTTTTCTAGAGTTCAAAGTGGAGATTAACATGCAAAAATGTAAAACAACTCCATGAAGTATCTGAGGCAGCCTCAAAAAGATAACTCTTGGGCAGAAAATAATTCCAGAAAATCTAAATGTATGCACATTTCAACAAAAAAGAAGAAAAAAATGTTACAGAAAACAATAGTAGATAAAACTAGAAGCTCTAGACCCATATTCTTTGTTCAGGCTCTCCAACAGCTGAGACCCAGCAGGAGGATAGCCTTACTGGGTTTGTTGACTATACCTATTGTTCTCGAAGATGGTTTCAATAGAGTAGTAAGGAATAAGTGTGGGTTTAATGAATAATCTTTCACTCACACCAAGTAGCAACAAAATACAGTACTACAATGTTAGCAGCCAAGGGAACTCTTGATATTGGAGATTGTACCTGTTGTACCAGGAAGCATGGGACAGGCTCTCCTTCCATTCGGGAGACGCTAAAGGAGAGTCCTGGAACCCTCCATGGCTTTTTCAGGCTTTAATGCTCTTCCTACACCACTGTTGCAGGGCAAGCCCGCAGGCTGGCAAGGCAGGGAGGCTGGGGGCCAGGAGGCTAGAAGGCATCCCAGCCGCTGAGGAATCTTTACTTTCTTTTTGGGTTCCCTCTGGTGTCATCTCATGGTCTTGCCTTTCTGTAGTCATTCGTCTTCTGGTAGCAGTTCCGCTGTAGCCATTTTATATGATGCCGGCTTTATAGCCGAAACTCCAGGCTCAGGTGTGCCCACTTATGCATGCCCCCACCATACTGCAGGTGTCCACCATCAGCCACGTGTGCCTTCCAAGTTCCTTCCGCAATCATAGCCAGAGGCTGGCAGCATAAAGGCCTGGGCAATTTCACTTATCCTAACCACCCCCATGTTACTTTAAACAGAAAGAAATATGTGTACATATCATCATAAAAACTTGTATAACACTTTAAGGGTTCGATGGAATTGCATTTGATAATTGCAATTATTTATGTAGCTTCCAGGCCTATTGATATTATTTTGTAATGTTATTTGCTTCGTTTTGTTTTTCTAAGTGGTAGATATTTGCAATCGCCAATCATCTTTAATGAAAAGATAGATTTAATAAACATAGATATGTTTGGTCAGGGCTCAGTAAGTGACTCAGATGCTGTGGGAATAAGTTAACTTGATAGATTTGATTTGGACTCTGAGTCTCCATGCAGCCAAGTGAGTGTACAATCTGTTTGAAAGCTATGCTGCTTGAGATATTAAAAATGTAGCAGTAAAACAAAATCTGGTTTCTGTTGCTTGCTTGTTTGTTTTTTTGATCATGAAGTTTTCAGCCAAGCTACCCTGATACCCAGAAAATACCCATTACTAATTGGCTTCCAATGTTCCTTCCTAAGTGATTACTATATTTACAGAGTTCTCAGCCACCTGATGAAATAGCATTTCTCAAATTCAGCTAACCCTGGAAGTGGCCTTTCAAGTGTGTAGAAACTCCCCATAATGAAGCTTTGAAATATATCTCCAAACTAAGGTTTAAGTCTCAGTTCTACCATTTACCTCATGTCACTTTAGGCTAGTTGCTTAACCATCTTTAGCCCTCTTTCTTTACCTGCAAAGTAGGTACAAATAATATATACTTCATGGAATTGTGAAAATCAACTAACTTAATCTTAATGGCGAACTTGGTACTTAGGAGAGAGGTGCTGCTGCTGCTACTATTTCTACAGATGAAGTTTATTCATCTACTCCCCAAAAAGGGAAAATAGGGAAGACAGTAGAAAGGTCACTTTAAACTATCCAATTGACTAAAATTCCTGTAGAACTATCCGGTAAACTCAGAGTTTGTTGAGATTTCATGGCGATTCAGGAGTAATGATATTAATCTCAGCACTTCAAAAGTCAAGTCGTGGTAACAGAAGTTGAGAATATCTTCCAAGAAAATAAATCAAAATATCGAACACAAACTATTTATATTATTTGAAATTTTGAAAAATTTCACACAAACCAACTGTCCAACAGTTAGGACATCCTTAGACAAATTGAAGGCCATTCCCATGGTCAGCTGAAGTTGAAAAATGCTATTTCATCAGGTGGCTGAGAACTCTGCAAATATAGTAATCACTTAAGAAGAAAAACACTGGAAGCCAATTAAAGATGTCCATTTCCAAATTTGTCAAATGAAACTCTTCCCCTGAAAGAAAAAAGGAGAGACTCAGGACTTAATTCTCCCCTGAGTAAACTGAGTGGCAAGGGGAAGGGGAGGGAAGCAAGCTCATAGTGCAGAGTTGAGATGTAGAAGCCAAATGTATTTGTTAATTCCCAAAGTGATGTTAAGTACAAAATACTGGAAGGAATTCTACTAAAATTAATCCTTTAAAATGATAACGCAAAATTTTAAATCACAATGGAAAGCTGTAAGTTTGAAGAGAACAGTTCAGTACTTCATGTATCTTAATTTGAAACTAGTCAGGTAACCTAAGGAAAGATGCTTCCTTTATTTCTTACAGCTGTAAGTTGTGGAGGGCAGGGAGGCAAGGGGTGAGAGAAAGAGGAGAAAGGAAAGAAAGGGGTAGGGAGGGGGAGAGAGAGAGGCTTGATAGGGAAAGAAGAGAAAAGGATGGAAATCTGGAGATTCATAACTAAGTCCTAAAAATAGAAGTTCTTATCTGTGTGTGTGCCCACATATGCGTGTGAATCAACATGCAACCTTTTAATGTTTTAATCAAAAGATTAATTCTAAATACCAGTAGTTTGCAATAAACAATGCAGAGAACAGAAAGCAGTAATGACTAATTCCTATGCTTGGTCAATGAAGGTAACAGGAAAATCCAAACATGAAAATTGTTCTTCAGCTATAACATAATTAAGAATAGATTACAGCTTATTTGCTGTCCTTTGCAGATTTAAAACCTTAAAAGTAAAAATAAATGTTACAAAGCAGTCAGGTGCTACAGACAATATGACTTCTCAGTGCTTATGAAAAATTGCCTCTTCAGTCAGTCAGTTAATATTTATTGTTACATGCCATGAACTCTGCTGAGTCCACAAATTCTGTCTTTGTGGATGTGGTCCCTACCCACTTAAAGCTTTCAATCTGGTGAAAGATTGATATACATCAAAAAGACCAGTACACACTATGAAGGGTGGTGGAAGACAGAAAAAAATGTGAACAGTGTAATTGTCCTCACCAGGCATGTCAGAAAAGACTTCTGTAAGTTTGAGCTGCAATAGAAAAGACCAATGTATGGAAATAAACCAGGCAAGGAGAGGAAGAGCCTAACAATAGTTGAGTTGCATGTTCTGTGCCTGGATAGAACTCAGGTGATATAACAAAATCTGAGTTTGGGGTAATAAGCAAGATTATTAAGGGCCTTAATAAAACTTAGATTCTCCTTCACCACCGTTGTTTATATAAGGGGAAAGGTCCATAAATATTTATCTAAAGGGCTGGATAGTCATTTTATCTCCACGTCTTTGCCCTTTCTCTACCCTATCTACCCCCATTCTTTCAGTTATTAAACTACAGGAAAGGATGCGGTTTGGAGGAAAGGTGAGAAGTTTCAGAACAGTGGTGTCTCAAATCTTGATTTTTCAGGATGCCTGTAGAAGGTGGACAATACAAATCATGGTTAGAACTGCAGTCAGTGCAGGATATGCAGGGCCAAACACAAAAGCTGTGGAGTGTGCAGTAAGGCAGTGAGGGACCTCATAGCAGCCTTGGGAGTAGTCTTGGCTACTTTAAGACTAGAACTGGCCTAAAAGCTTCACTGAAATTATCTTGTCTGATACTAACAATTACTTGTAACTTAAAGACTACTGTTATATTACACATGAGATTTTAAGAGATAAGCAATTTGCTAACATCATATGGCATGTTTTTGAGTTCAGATAGTTAACCCTGGCCTCCCTGGATCTAAATCCATGTCCTGTCCAAGATTGAATTTCCCAAGGCGCATAGTAGCTGAGTTTTCAACAGATTCAACTTGTTTAGAGAAATAAAAGGGCCCTTATATATTAATGTAAAGAGGACTTCATTGTAAAGTCTCATTCTGGAGAAGGATATGAGGAAATATAGAAAAGTCAGCTACATTATCATTAAAAATCCAGGGAGAGACTAGCAGGTTGGCTTAAAGTTAAGTCCAAGTTTGCTAATTATGGAGCTACAATGACATGGTCAGAGTATGGAGACTTTTAGAAAGTAAAATCATGGAATATGGTGATGGGTTGTTAAAAGGGGATCAGGGAGAATTAACTAGATATACTTTTTTCTTGCTTATTCCATTCCACATCTCCTTTTATGGAAATATATAGGCTCTGGAGCTCAAAGAAAGTATGTCTGGGCAGGAGATACACAGTGATAATTCCAGTTCATATTTTAAGTGGTTATTCACAATTATAAATATGTATTATAGCTATTTTAACAAAAAGTTCTTTGCAAAAATCTTCTGGTGAGAGAAAATATCAGGTCATATAGTTTTAAATCTAATTTTAAGCAAAATATGGAAATATCTTTTCTTCACACTAGAGAAATCTATGTATTTTTCAATGCCAAGATTGAAAGTGGAGCTGAATGACTCATCACCAAAGTGGGCCACTTGTCTGCTAACTGATGGGAAAATATCAGTATGGTTATGTACGCAGGGACAGTTGGCTTCAAAAATAGTTTTAACTGTGTAACTCTTATATCATTTTCTTAAAAGCCAAAAGACATGTCTTCTGATGTGTCTTTTAAGATAGGCGACTTCCTGTGGTTGATTGAACTAAATTATTTACCATAATATTAATGCATCCAAAAATAACTTCCTTCAGCAATCAATGCTATTCTTATCGACACAGAGGACAGACTGTCACCTAACCAGTGTAATTTCAGAAAATTAAAAAGTTTGCTTTTCATTTTACTTCTTTTTCAAATTATCCCCCCCCTCCTCATTTACCAATGACTATTTAGAAGGAAGTTTGTTATTCACTGTATTTACATTTTCAGTCTTGTGCATTAGCTTTTTAAAATAGACTTTACCTAAACCAAACACTGCATTAGTATTACAAAGATAAATGTGAGCTTTCGTGACAATAGATGGATAGACGACTAGACAGATGGATAGATGACTATATACATACTATTTATTAAGCCCCTTCATGTACATGGACCCCATTGATCTAGACTGAAAGAAAGGTCAAGGAAAACTAGACTGAAAGAAAGGTCAAGGAAAATTATCCTGACAGCATAATGACCTGCCACATTTCAAATCTAGGTAAAAGAATAATTTAATTAAGTTCTTATAGATAAAGTATTGATGTTTGCTTACTATGGCTAACTCACAGACCCAATCCTCCACACCCTTAGTACAAAATATTCAGAGACACCTATTTTCCTTAAGTACTATGAAAATAATTCATTATTCAAAATAAATAAATATATAACCACTAAACCAATTCAAGCTGCTACAACAAAGTACCATAGACTTATAAATAACATATCCATAGGCCTATAAAGAACAGAACTGATCTCTCTGGAGACCTGGAAGCCCCAGATAGGGAGGCCAGATGGTTAAGTTCTGGTGGATGAATTCTTCTGTTTTATAGAGGGCCATCTTACTGCTGTGTCCTAAAATAGCGGTAAAAGTGAGCTAGTGTTAGTATCTCCTTCTCTAAGGCACTAATCCAACTAGTGAGTGCACCACTCTCATAATTACCTCCAAAGGCCCCACCTCCACACACTATCACATTTGCACATTGCGATTTCAATACATGAGTGGGGATTAGGACACACAAACTTTCGGTCCATAACATACACATATTGTAGTGTTTCTCTGGGTTGGAAAATATTCATTACATGTGATATGGGTCTCCAATCCATACTGAACAGACATCACTAATCAATTACTGCTCTATTTCCTTAAGATACTGCATATAGCCTACAAATTCTAAGCACAGCACTGACCCCATATGGAATGTGTGATGCAACACACTTGCCATCCTGGAATGTGGAAAAGCACCAAAGATGTTTGTTCTAAAAGTATGTATCACCACTTAACAGCAGGGTATTTCTTGACCAGTTACATATTACATAGGTCTTTCCTGCCTCACAAGGTTGTTGTAAGGAACAAATTAAATAATGTTTGTGACAGTGTTTTGTGAACACTTTCAAGAGTGGTATAAAATTACTTCTTGTTATCACTTTTATTTAGATGTGCACAGGAAGTGGGAATATAATGAAGTCAAATTTAAGTAATTCTAACAATACTTTACTCAGTGTTCCTGGCATACAACTGTTTTACTTTAAAGTTCATATTCTAAAATGCAGTTCCACCTGAAATGGCAGAGGTTCTGAGAGCCAGCTGGGGCTTCATGTGATATGAATGCTCCTTTCATACTGTTCCTTTTTCCTATTTGCATTTATGTGATTGACCATGTGTGTACTAAGTAAACAAACCTTTCTGCAAGTGTATTCCTTGATTAGTGTGTGCATGCACAAAAGGAAACAGTACTAAGTAAATAGGCATCTTAGCTTCTGCAATGAAGATACAGGAAGGAATCAAGTAGAAAAATCTCTGCTTTGAAGAGATAAAGGAAGCCTATAATCAGAGTTATCCAGGCAAAGGCATTACCTGTGGGAGGCTGCTCTACTTTATACTCACGTAGCACCTTTAATCCAGAAAGCTTGAATCACATACTATTTATTAAGCCCCTTCATGTACATGGACCCCATTGATCCTCTCAGAGGAGTTATAAAAGCACATTATGGACCCCACTACGTGAATATGAAAACTAAGGTACTGCAAAATGAAGTGCCTCATCAAAAACACAAAAGTAAACAAATGGAAACAATTAGGAATATAAGGGTAATTAAGGGTGTGATTCACTTCCTCTAGTGTAAGTCCTGATTTTTAGCTTTTTATTTCCATTAAAACGCAAATACTTCCAAGAACAGTCAAGCACATAAGAGTCTTTCTGTGGGCTAAGGACACCTTTTATGTAAATGATCTGTTATCTAAACCACCTTTATCCTTCCCTTATCATCAAAGTGAGAAGTATTTAACATTCCTAAGACTTTCAGTCTGGGGGGAAGGGGGGCTCTAGGCAATCCTTCCCCAAAGATAAAAATTAAACTTATTAATTTATATTAAGGTGGAGGTAAATCAAGGACAAATGTCCACACTCTAGCCAGCTTGGCAAATACCAACTTGCTCTTCTAGCATAATTTGCTTAAGAATCCAGTGGGTGCATTAAATCAGAATATAAACAAAGCAGACTCTGTTGTTGCTATATGTCAAACCTTTCCCACCTTAGAACTCTGCTTCTGCTATTTCCCAAAACATTTCTGACACCTTCAATCAAATTGATATAGTTATTATTCTTTCGCAGCAAGCAAGATCTATAAAGCTATGCCCGCCTTTTTCTTAAGCAAGAAGAGACAAAAATATGTCTTTCTTCCTCAAAGAAATTGGTATAAGGATATATGCAGTCTCCTTCAGTAATTCTTACCTCTCTTGGTCAAAGGCTAAAGGTATCAATGCTGTGAGCTGAGTGATAATATACATTTGTAAAGGAAAGGGAATTCAAAATTAGGGTTATTTCAACTCTACTGACTGTTGACTTGAAGAGAAATACGTGTTTTTCCTCTATTTAGACTTCCGTGGTGATCAATACCTGAATGACAAATCCCTAAGCTAATTGTCTGTTCCTTGCACTTTGAAAACAGGGTGTACTGGCGTTTCTCATAAACATTTAATAAATCATTCTTTTTTCTTCTTTCTATATACATGATTTATAAAGTAAACAACAAAAAGGCACATTTACAAAACAGGCCACACAGCCTGTTGATCCACATCAGGCAATTATTCCTGGGATACCATTTCCAGTTCTGCTGAAATGTGTTGGTGCAGGATTTATATAAAATGTTCATATATGACATACATGCAAAATAAAATGAAACACCAAAAACAACTAATAATTTGAGGTGCTATTACCACTAATTTCACAGGTGGTAGTTATAAGTCTTTTAATATACTTACGGCACAAAACCATACACAATGGCATACAAAAAGCAGTTCACTTCCAGAGAGCAGCCTCGTCCATGTCAAAAATATCATTATAACTGCTAGACACACATGTACACACCTCTGAAAAATAAAAAAATATGTTTAAAAAATAAAAAATATGTTTAAAAAAATCAACAAATACATCATTGGAACCAAATCTACCTATAGGAAAGTAGGAACCAAATCTACCTCTGGGAAAGTTCTTTTCAATGAAGATAATGTCTTTCTGTAAAAAGAGGAAATGCATGGCTTTAAGAATGAAGCTGGTAGAAGTTAATAAGAGCCAGAAAGTTTATTTTGGATTAGAAGATTCACCTGAATGAGCAAAACTTAACAATAAAACTGTAGCAAACAGCTCTTCATGCTTAAATTTCAAATCTTAATGTTACAGACAAAGCTGAAAGGAAGGCAGAAGTGAAAAGGAGAAAAAAAAACCCAGAATCTCCCTAATCTATTTCTGGCAATTCCCGTGGGTGTCTTGCTTTCTCCACCTAGATTTATCCTCTCTTACTTGTTTCTACCTGGATATGACTCAGCACCCCATTCTCCCCACACCTTAGCACCATGGAAGTTAAAGTTTTAATGTTTTAAAATGTCAAAAATTAGGATTGTGGTCTTCAATAGAAGCACTTTATCATATACTGGCATGGTCTTTTGTCAGGGAAAAGTTACATAGTTCTTCAAGGTTGGAGATCAATAAAAAATCATTTATTATCCATCTGGAAGTAGCAGGCTACTTAGAAATGTTGAGTATACACACAGGTAAAACCACCCATGGGCAAATGAAAGCCATGTGATGGATAAATCAGCATCTCAACAACCCCCTAGGATTAGAAGAGAAATGTTTGCACATAGATTCACGTTAAACCATTTCCCCAATTTAGAAAACAATGGAAAGCATAAAACAAAGTGCTTGAGTTTCTTTCAAAAAAGAAGTTGTCAAGTCCCATAGTCCAATTTCAGATTACTAAATCAATCTCCTTCTGAAAGGAAAGTATTCAGGAGAGAGTGATCACTTTTTGGATAACTTGACATCCTTGATTTGTTTTTTACCATCTCAATTAACCTTTTCAAAACACTCCACACAAAGGATGAGGTCTAATTTTCTCAGTTGCTATAAGATTTTGATTTAGAAATGTGATGGTGATGAGGAACTTAGAATGAAGATACAAAAATTAGGCTTGAGAATAAATTGATGTACTGTATGCTGCTATAGTTTTTTTTTTATTTTTTTAAAGTTTATTTTTACATCATTTTGCACATTTTTTTTTCATCTCAATTGTAATCCCCACGGGTTTCCCATCACCGAATCACCCCTGTGCCACCACCATAGTCCCGTGCATTTCCCTCCCTTCCTGTATGCTGCTATAGTTTTTACTTTAAAATTGTTTACTGTTCAACTCTGTATCTATAATTCTGTTATCAATTTTTCAAGAACAGCAGCCCCTTTTCAGTTGTAGAACTCTTAGCTGTGGAACTTTCTTTTTTGTTAAGATATTGGAGGCAATGAAAAGGACTTCCCAACTGCTGACCACCTCACCACAGCATATGCATACATAACCACACCAGTACTTGCTTTTCCTTGCTTCCTGTTTTTATATTAATCATCTATATATAACCTCTGTCTGAGAATCAGACACCACATCTTCTCGATTCATCATGAATACTGTAGCAGCAATTGTCCTTCTCCAGAATCATCCACTTGCCCTCTTTACCAGAGCATTCCAAGTAGTGTGTGTGTGTGTGTGTGTGTGTGTGATTATATATACAATCATATCCTCCCTAAGCCCCCTTATAATTAATCTCCAGAGAAATTATTATCATATGATATATCTACTACTTTTGTACCCACACTAGCATTTAATACATATGGTAAATACTTGATGTAGCAATGAATAAATGTTGAAAACACACATAGGTCCTCATAAATATATTAAAGTATAGTTACTTTAAAGTGCATGATAGGTGCTCTGTTCCAAATTAATCTGAATGAAAATAAAAGCACACCTTGAACAAGCACACCTTCACTGCTTCTTTTCTAATCCACAAATAAGTCAAAAAAGATATAAAAAAAAATCAATTAAGTCAGTGCTGCTACAGGTTCAAAATTAAGTATCAGACCTCCCTAATAGTGCCTGGAACAGGCAGATCTTTGAAACAATTCCAATGCAGCCTAAAATTACAGGAATCATTAGGATTCATAGAAAGAAGCAAATTTTTGCCTCTCCGAAACTGAGGTATAGGAGAAAACATACTACAGAGAAGACACAAACCTATGGAGGGGCACCAGCTTTGTTGTGTCCATGAAGCTATGGGACCTCAACAAATGCATTCAATCTTTTGAAGCATTGTTCTTTTCTTTTATATGGAAGTGTTACTCAATGATTATTTTTAGCCATTTCCCAATTCTTGAAAAACTTTTTTACCCTTCCCCCTCTTAGTTTTTCAACAACCTGTCTCCCCAATGACCTCACTTCAAATATCATAGATAAAGTATATAAGAAAACTGAGGAACTACCTCACCCTCCCACCACCTCATGACACCATGCAAGGGTGGTTCACCCACCTGTTTTCTACTTTGCTGCTTCATTTTAGCTGTGATCCACATCTTAAACTTGACATGAGCCAAGTAAAACCACAGCCCAATCCAAGTTTTCATGTTCTGAGAAAATTATACCACCAAACAGCAATTTGCTCAAGACAAAACCCATCACCTTGTATTCATTTGGGGGTACTTTCTTCCCCACATCCAAACTAATAAATTCTGTCTCAAAAGGATATGGCAGATCTAACCATTGCTCCCTTACTCTGCTCCAGTAAGCTACACCTTTCTAAGTGACACCTTTCTCCACCTGGAAAAGTGGTGGATCACCATCATGGATGCTCAACTCTTGTCCCTAACTCTGTTTTTGTTTTTTTTTTTTTTAGATTTACTTATTTATGCATATAAACTGGGGTACAAAACAGAGGTGCAGGGGCAGTGAGAGGACTCACCAGAGACAGAGTGGGGAGCAGAACAGACAGATCTATGAGGTACACTGCTAAGGGGAGCAGCGGGCAGGTCAGAAGAGGTCGGCTGTAACATGTGGGTCACCTCTCAGGCTGGGGATGGAACTCACACTGAAGCAGCTGCGGCCAGCTTGCAGTACTGCATCCTAACCCATTGTGCCACCATGGAGGGCCCCCTAACTCCATTCTTGATGCTACTATGGTGCTCCCTCTTTACAGAACTAAGAGTAAAGTCAGCCAAACCAACAGGAATACAATCACTATCGCTGCTTGCTCAGAATCATTCTGCATCCCACCATAGCTAGCATAAATTTCAAAGCCTTCAAAACAGGATAAAAAGACTTGGCAAATGTGGACCCAGCTTACTTCAAGCTCCTCTTCCTGCACCCACTTTCAGTAACTGTGCTCCAGCCACATGCTTTCATTCTGGGTCTCAAACAGATAAATTCATTTTAACACAGAGCATCTTTGTATCATTGGTTTGAAATGTCTAAACCCCTTCTTTTCGCCTGCCTTCTTCCTTCTCATAATTCAAGTCCTAACTATACAGGTCACCTCATCAGAGATAGCCTTCTTAACTATACTAATTAAAACTGTCCCACCTCAAACTGAGTATCATTTTATTTTCTCAATTATACTCATCAGTATTTAAAATTTCACGTAACTGCTTCCACACAATATGTCTTTGTCCTACTGAAAGAAAGCTCTCTGAGGACACTGCCTAGAAGTTTCTGACACACACAATCAGTTTCTAATACTGACACATACAATCAGTTTCCAATACCTAATTGACTGATGGTTAGTTATTACCTTAATGCCTATCTATGCAGCCTTACTTTTCAAAGTGTTACAGGGCAGAGTAAGGGGCATCTGGGGACCCCAAATCTGCCTGCTCTAAATAAGTTCTGTCATCCACTACATAAAGACAAACATACCCTACAGCATAAGCTCTTCAATGAAAAGCAACTTTAATACAAATGAGTGTGTGATAGAGAGAAATACTATAGTTAAAATAATTTCCAATTAAAAAGGTCAAGCATCCCCTTGTGGGTGAAGGCCCACCAAACAGGTCCCAAAGCTGGACCACTAAGGCCCAAAAGCTTGCACAAATCTAAGGCACCTACTGGTAGGAACCTAGGAAAGGGACAGAAGGGGCCAGGTAAGTCCATGGGCAAAGGATAAAATCAAAATCACGATACAGGCTGCCACTGCTACCTCCCCACAGCTCTTCTTACCCACATGGCCATCTCCTTCCATGTCTCCCGAGTCCCTGGTACAAGCCCAAGCCAAAAGCAAGAGCAGTTTCTTCATATGCCCCTGCTCAATGTCCCTCCTCCAGTTTTTTTTCTCCATATCTTATTACTGGTCCTCAGTCAGGTTTTCTCTCCCTCCTCAGTCCTTCTCTCATCTTTTTTCTAGCATTAGCCCCCTCCCCAGCTCTACCTTCCTCCAGGTGGGGCAGGGAACCTGGAACCTCCCCTTTCCCTGGGGATTACCCTGTACAAAAGAAGAAAACTTCCATTTTATAGAAATTAAAACCTAAATATGCAGCTAACACATGGCAAAAGTGGAATTCCAATTATCTGTTTCCCACTTTATAGCTCCAACTTTGCTGGGTGTCAAATATTTGTTTAAAGGAGAGATGTATGAAAACATCAAAGATTAAAAAAACTATAAAATAAAAACAAAAAAAAGAATGCCATTTCTAGAGTCCAGACCAGCAAATGAACTTTAGAAGGTCAGAATTGAGTTTCAGAATTCACACCCCAAGGGGATCTATAGGAAAAGTTGTTGTTGTTACTTCCTGCAAAGTGCCTCAGGACACACTGGTTGTGAAAAATGCTGTAAAAATGTAAAATTGCTCTTCACACCTCTGCTTAGAGCTATTGTCTCTGTTTGTCAAGTTGCAGCCTACACAGGACCACAAAACTTTATATAATTCCCCTTTAGAAAAGCATAAATCTGATTTGTCAGAGAAAAGTAGTGGTGACTTTCAGAAAGAAAACCAAAATTCAGAGATCCCATCTGGCATTTTTCCTGTGCATTCATGTGCAAGAAAATCACATAATGTCTGTCCCCTATGGCAGTAGGTGACTTACCTTATCCAGAACCTGCTCCCACCAGGATCAAGGTAAGAACAGGTACGCAGTGAGGTCTGGGGAAAGGAGGGCCCCAAAGTACACCTAAAGAGCACAGGGCCCTGAAGGACAGAGGTTTAGCCAACTTGTAAGCTGCTGTTTGTTTTTATAATTAAAAAATAATGTTATAAAAATGTTAAAACGTTTTACAAATTATAACACACGAAATCACTTTCCCGCACCTCTGCTGTGTGATTCTAAGGCTAGGCTACTAAACCTTCTAGGAAAAGGAAGTGGGTCTGCTCATTTCTCATTGTCTTAGGTATGTGATTGGTTACTGAGCTGTAGGCAGGGTACATCAGCCCTTAGGCCTGTGGCTGTAGATAGAAAAAGATACAGGAATAATATGAGGCAGACTAGGGTTAAGAGAAAGAAGAGGTAAAGTGGGGTAGTGCGAAGCGCATAGGTGTGGGCCTTAGAGGAATCTCTATTCAAATTCAGTTCTCAAGAGCACTGAGCTCTACTCAGATCCCTACAGATCCTTTGCTGCCTGCACACTACTTCCCAGTTATTCTGTGGCTTTTGTTTCCAACTTGCCCACACGTGTAATGCGTCTTCCTCAGGCTGTCCTCAAAATGCTAGTCCTTTGTCCTCAAACACAGAGCTTCATTAATATCTGAGAGTTAATGTTCTCCTTGCTGAAACCTTAGCACAGCCCTTACCAAGAGTAGACACTGAGTGGCTGGAGGGAAAGGCAGCTTTTATGCTCACACTGGGATAAAACCGCAGGCAAACTTTACACTCTAGAGGTCCTGTGAGACCAGGCTGAAGTCACCTTTTATGAGTCCTTGTCCAAATTCACACCTTGTGTTGCTTTGCCATCTACTGACTTCCCCCAATATCTGGTTGGTTTCTCCTAAAAGCGCTATTTTTTTTTTTAAGGATAATTCTTTCATGCATACAGAACTGGGGTACAGGCCAGAGTTTTGGGGAGGGGACATCAGAGGATTCATTAGAGACACAGTGAAGAGCAGAACAGTCACTGCTGAAAGGTACTGCTGAGGGAAGAGCAGTGGGTGGGATGAAACTCACACTGCATTCACTGCGGTAGCTTCATAGACTGTGGGCCACCAGGGAGGGCCCTACAAGCACTGTCTTAATGTCATTTTGCATTTGAATCTTTATAACAGGGTCTGCTCTGACACCCTGAGGTCCAGTCAAATAGACACATAAAATTAACTACCAAAGGGCCCTCCCTGATGGTGCAGCGGGTTAAAGCACTGCACTGAGAAGCTTAAAACCACTTCCGCATGAATTCGATTCCCGCCTGCCCCGGAGGAGTCCACATGGCGTGGCAGACCTCTCCTGACCCGCCCACTGCTCCCCTCAGCAGTGTACTACGTCGATCTGCCTGTTCTGTTCCCTGCTCTATATCTGGTGAATCCTCTCACCCTCTGGGTCTCTGGTCTGTACCCCAGTTCTGTATGAATAAATAAATAAATCTTTAAAAAAAAAATTAACTACCAAACTAATCATGCAAAACCGGAGTACAGGTACTAATCTCTGTGATCCTTACTTAGAGACTAAAAACAGGATAATTCTGGAAATTGAAAAAGGCATAAGGGCCTATAATAGCCCTTTTCATATAGTAAATACTCAACAAACGTTAGTAAAGTTTCCTCTCTACAGAAAGGGGAAATTTGAGAGCTTCCTCACGCAAGAAGAGAATGAACATGGAACGGTACATAAATCTGAAACTATACGCTCTTACAGGCACTTTGAAGAAAATGATGGCCGGGATTTTTTATTTTCTTTGAATATAGAACAAGAATATTGAGGGTTACGCTTTAAAGCAGTGTGTGATTTATGTTTAGAGACAAAGAATTTTAGGCAGTAAGTACCAGTAGATGTTGAAATGGGTTGTTAAGGAGCTTATGGGATCTCCTACCTCTACAGGTCTTTAAACTAAGAAATAATATTTTGTGTTCAGAAAAACCTGTGCCTGAGTTTGCCTAAAGGTATGAAAGTGAAGCAAATTACAATTCACCTACTCTCATATTATCTTCAGTTAATTTCACCCCTTCTGCTTCTTGAGAATGAACAAGAACATTAGGATTTTATTTTCCAAACTATGCTTTTCTTTCTTCGGAAGACTATGACTTTAAAACAGAAACTTCTGCTTCTTTTTCTTCTTTTTTTAATTCAGAGGATTACCCCAGCCAACCACCTATGAATAGAGCAAACAACACTTTAGGCTATTGCTTCAGTGCTTGTTATCACAGACACCTTTTACAGGTGCTGCATCCTTTCTAACAAGGTGGTTCTTCTGGGATTGTATAATAGTTTTATGTTACTGCACACCACTGTCTGGAGTTCTACCCTGTGATATCTGAAAATGCCCTTACCCAAAGTATACTTTTCTTTGTTGTGATATACTAATATGATTTAAATATTTTAAAATCATAAAATGGTATTATTACAAGGAATTTAAGAAAACAAACTTTCAAGTGGTAATTGAACATCAAAGTGAATAACAAGAGAAACAAATTAGAAGTCACTGGATAAAACAGGAAACTATAAATCTATTCTTACTTATAATCTCAATCCTGAAAACAACCTTTTAATATAAGCAAAACAGTATTTCAAACCTGGGGAACTAAACTCAGAATGTTGCAGTGACTTTTCCAAGTTCAAAAGGTTACTGACAATATTTTTTTCTATTTTTAAAAATTTTTGAAACTATCAGAATTATTAGTACAAAAAAACTATTTTCTTCCTAATCTATGTGAGTCGTTGATCTGGTGCCTCATACATCAAATACTCTACCACAAGAACATCTTCATCTACTATCACAAAGTAACTATCTATACTACTACCTCCATGAGAGAAATGGAAACAAACAACTGAAAATAATATTCAGAAAATATTTCCCAAGTTCATCTGAATAAAAAGATAAGTAAATTGTCAATATATCCATTCCTAAATTTAGGTGTAATGAATGGTCCTCCTAAGAACAATAAAAGAATACTCCATAAGGACTTACTCATGATATGGGAACACATCAATAGAAAGTCTATGCAGTGCACTCAAATGTACCTATTTCAAAATTAACTTAGTTTCACAATATAAAGACATAGAAGCAAAGATATCAACATAATGTCATAATATGTTGTCCACATAGACGTATAGAAACACACACACATATTGTGACTAAAAATTGTGACTATCTTTGTGATATAACTTGGAACTGTATTTCTCTATGTAATATAGAAATAGAGGATAAAGTATTAACATTTCTGCATATTTAAAAGATTCCACATTTACAGATTTACTAATATATTAGAGGGTTTAGCAATAAGGTTTTCATTTGTGTGTGTGCTTTTTTTTTTTTTGACATATATGTATGAAAATATTTTGCAAGAACAGGTTCAAAACTGGGGTGGGAAGAGAACATGGGACCAGGGTGATGGCACGGGGGTGAAGTGGTAATGGGAAATCCACAAGGATTACAACTGAGATGGAAAAGTACAAAATGAAGAATGATGTGTGTTTGTGTGTGTGTGTGTGTGTGTGTGTGTGTGTGTATAACAAAAAAAGAGAGAGAGAGAGAGAAAACTGCAGGTCTATTTGGGCAGACTTAAAATTCTGTTTTGACCAAACAAAAGGTCAAGAAAAAGACAAAACAAGAAAAATGACCATATACCTGAGGCATAGAGCAAGGGTGGAGGAGGGAGAGGGATCAAACAGGGAAGAACAGCAAATAAATATGGTGATGCTTATGGGTGATAGGGTGGCAGGAGAACTATGGGGACTACACCTGACAGGAGAAACCAGTTACTTTACAAGTATAATCAACAATGTAAAAATTAAAGATAAGTAAAGTATGCTTTAAAAACATTTTGCAATAATAAATATCAATTTATAATAAATGCCACCAAAAAGCACACCCAGTTGTAGAGCTGTCAATTAAACTTTTGTAATAATGTTAGAGACACAGGAATAGTTGCATAATTCCATGCTCATGATAATTCCTACTGGGCATGAGCAAAAAAATCTTTCATACACTTATAACTTCATTATGCTTTAATATGAAAATTTATATTCAGTGAATTTTCTTCATGCAATTCAAGCTTTATTCTTGTCAATAATGCTAAACGCTACTTTATATAACAGGATGTCTAATACTCAACAAAGAAAGTCCTCCCCATTATTTATCTGATAACTTGTTTATTAACAGTTGTTTTTTTTTAAACCTAGATTAGCTTTCATTCTTAAAGATCATATTTTGAAAATCTACAAAACCCAAACTATACAATGTCACACAAAACAGAATGGAGAAAAGGAGGGGTAGGTGATAAAAGAGACAGAATAGAAATGCCTAATGGAGTGCTATCAATGGTGTGTTACAAACAAGTCAGCAGCAAGAAATAAGAGCTCCAAATTCTAGAATCACAGTTTGTCAAATCCTCAGAATTTACCACATGAAATGGAAAACATGGGATCATTCTCAAATCCTCTCAAAACACGTGAGAGATGTCAATAGCAAAATGAAATGATGTGAGATGTAATGAAAAACAGAAAAACGCTAATTCATAGGAAAGACAAAGCAAAAAAAAACAAAAAACAAAAGTCAACACCATCAGTCTGGGAAAAATTCTATAGGAATAAGATGCCAGGTCAGACTAACTATGAATACATCTGTTGGGTTGCAAACTGATTCCCACACAGAGGACAGGGAGAGACTGAGGAAGGCTGCAAAGTCCTCTCTGGGTTGGTAGTTGGTAGGTTTAATGAGGAAGGAAAGTTATGTATGAATCTTGTTTTGGGAAGCTGCGAGATGAGTAGTCTCTGTACCTGCCTGCCAACTACTAAAGGTTTACACAGAGGCCATGCAGATGGTCTCAAAAAATTACAAGCTCAAATCTATGTCATTGGGGAGTCTCTTATTTGAGAAAGGGAAATGTGTGAAGTGTGCACACTTCAAGAGCAGGGAGTGAATGAGATAAATGGGTCATCCAATCCAACACCAGTCGTCTACCAGCAGTCACAACCTCTCAATTACCTATCCCAACAATATCTAACCTAAGAAATTATGGATTATACTTTAAATCATAATCTCTCTTAAAATTTTATATGTGTGTTTTAATTCCATGTATTATTTCCAACAAATATCATTTGGGGGCAAAATGGTCTAAGAGGACACATAATTTAATTGCATTCATAATTCTAAATTTCTAGTAGCCATATTAAAAGAAAACAAACCAGTGAAATTTATTTAAATAATGTACTCTATTTTACCCAAAATGCCTAAAATAATACAATTTCAACATAACCAACATAAAAATTACTGATATTTTATATATTGTTATTACTAAAACTTTGAAATGTGTGTTTTATACTTACAATTAGCACATATCAATTCAGTGACCACATTAGATGTATATAAATTAGAACAAAGAAAAGAATTCTTGGTGTCAAGGGCTTGAATTATTCTGAAAAAATACTATAGAGAGCAGTTTTAAGTTTACAATAAAATTGAGAGGAAGATACAGAAATTCCTCATTAACCCTGCCCTCATTATCACATTCATACATGCTTAGCCTCCCTGATTATCAACATCACTCAGCAGAAATATATATATATATGTATGTATGTATATATACATATACATATATACGTATATATATATACATATATATATATACATATGCATATCTATACGTAATAAATACATATACATATATATATATATTTTTTTAAACCAAGGATGACTCTACATTGACACATAATGATTTTATACAAAGTCCATCGATAACTTTAGTTTTCACTCTAATATTGCATGGGTTTATACAGAAATATGATGGCATATACCCATCATTATACATCATGAAGAGCATATTCACTGCTTTAAAATAATCCTGTGTAGGGCCCTCCCTGGTGGTGCAGCGGGTTAAAGCACAGCACTAAGAAGCTTAAGCCATTTCCACATGAGTTCGATCCCCGCCTGCCCCGGAGGTGACCACATGGTGTGGCAGACCTCTCCTGACCAGCCCACTGCTCCCCTCAGCAGTGTACTTTGTTGATCTGCCTGTTCTGCTCCTCACTCTGTCTCTGGTGAATCCTCTCACCCTCCGCATCTCTGGCCTGTACCCCAGAGATAAATAAATTTTAAAAAATAATAATAATCCTGTGTACACTGCCTATTCAACTCCTTCCATTTTCCCAACTTCTGACAGTCCCTATATTTTTATTGAATCCATATTTTGTCTTTTCCAGGATATCAATATACATGGACTTTTTTTTTCCACTTAGTGGACTTTTTTTGTCTTGTCATAATTGATAGTTCACTTTTTTTTAGCACTGAACAATACTTCTTTTCTGAATATGCAATTTATTCATTCTCTTGCTGAAGGGTATCTCAATTGCTTCCAAGAATTGGCAATTATGAACAAAACTATAAGCATCTGTGCACAGGATTTTTGTGAGTATGGATTTCCAGCTCTTTTGGGTAAATACAAAGAAAGCACTATTATTGGATCAAATGATAAAGCATTTATTTATTTTTGTGAGAAATCCCCAAAGTGTTTTCCAAAGTGCCAGGATAATTACACATTACAATGTATAAGAGTTCCTGTTGCTCCACATTCTTATCAGCATTTGGTGTTTTCTGTATCAGGATTTTGGCATTCAAACAGTTGTTCTGTGGTATCTCATTTTAACTGAATTTCCCTGAAAAATTATGAGTTGTATATCTTCTCTTATAAATTTACATGCCATTTGTGTATATATATATTTTTGTTCAGTTGACTGCTAAGGACTTCCACCCCATTTAAAACTGGGTTTCTTTGGTTTCTTGTTCTCAAGATTAAAGAGTTCTTCATCCATTTTTTTTTTAAAGATTTATTTATTTATTCATACAGAACTGGGGTACAGGCCAGAGATGCGGAGGGTGAGAGGATTCACCAGAGACAGAGTGGGGAGCAGAACAGGCAGATTGACGAAGTACACTGCTGAGGGGAGCAGCGGGCGGGTCAGGAGAGGACTGCCACACCATGTGGTCACCTCCGGGGCAGGCGGGAATCGAACTCATGAGGAAGCAGCTTTAGATTCTCAGTGCTGTGCTTTAACCCGCTGTGCCACCAGGGAGGGCCTCTTCATCCATTTTTAATAATAATCTTGTATCAGATGTGTCTTTTGCAATACTTTTTCTCATTTTCTTGTCTTTTAATTCTTTTTGTATTGTCTTTTAAGTGGTATGTTTTCTCATTCTGGTGTTATTCATCTTATCAGCTATTTCTTTCATGCATTGTATCCTTAGCTTTATATATAGAAAGGAATAATCATATCTAGTATCATGTAGATTTTTTTCTGAGCTATCATCTAGGAGTTTTATAGTTTCATAGCCTGTTTATTTTTAGGATGGTAGAATTAATTGTTATTATTCGAATATACAGAAGACATTAATGGACACACATACAAATCAATGCTATAAGTTTACTTCATCATCTTTTCCCGCCCGAATTTGTACATCACTTTTTTTCTTCAGTAGTAGCTTCATCTAAGCTGGATGAAAGGACTGACAATGAGAGTGAATGAATGAATGGACAAAAAAGCTTGATATTTCTTACAACAGGTCAATATTTTCTGCTTCATAGTCAAAATATTTTATATTTAACAATCCTGAGTTTTATGAGTTATTTGCAATTACCTTTTGTTCCAAATCACTAAAACATCTTTCTTTTTTATAGCAATTTTAGTTGCTAACCCACCTGACCATATCTTTGTGTTTTATTTTCTTACTGCCTTTTATTATAAATCTTTCTTTCTTCTTTCGCTCTTACTCCTTTTGACTCCTGTGCAATCACTTTACCAGTGTAAACATTTAACTAAACTGGACTTGCATAATGACAAACTATATTTTTAGTAAAAGGGTATAATAAAAATTTACTGCTACTATTCTCTTGAATATATGGTAGAAACAAAATGAAACTATTTTAAAAATGGATATAAAAATCCATTGGGATTTTTTTTATTACAAATCCATCTGATATCAAATATCTACTTTTTCCCTATTTCACTCCCCCATCCCTCTCAGGAACAGAGGTAAGCATATGACCAGAAATGTCAGTGAACCACCACTGGGAAAGAGAACCTGTCACAAAAGAGAGATTGAGATGGAAATGGGCAAGACCTAGCTGTGAGAAATGTTTTGAGTTCCTGATTCCATCTATGCCTGAAGCTATTCCCTAAACTTCTAAGTCACAAAAACCAATACAGTCCCTCTTAATGCCTATATGTACTTGAGTTGAGTTTTGTAACTAAGTGTCCTGCAAATGCCAATTTTTTAAAAAGATTTATTTATTTATGCATACAAAACTGGGGTACAGGCCAGAGTGTAGGGGCAGTGAGAGTATTCACCAGAGACAGAGTAGGGAGCAAAACAGGCTGACTGATGAAGTACACTGCTGAGGGGAGCAGTGGGGGGGATCAGGAGAGGTCTGCCACGCCATGTGGATCACCTCCAAGGCAGGGATCGAACTGATGCTGAAGTGGCTTTAGCTTCTTAGTACTGTGCTTTCACCCGCTGTGCCACCAGGGAGGGCCCACAAACGCCAATTTTTAATAAATTCGTATAATAAACTTCTGAAGCAGAACCAACAGAATAACAAAAATGTAGTATATTATGAAAATGTAGGCTTCTGTACTAATGATAATGTTATTTTTTATATTCTAGTAATAAAGATTATTATTATAGACAGAATAATAATATTACTATGTTATAATCACATGTTCTATAAGCTAGGTATCATATCAGTTATGAATAACATATAACTAAAACCTATATTTCCTGAGAATATAAATTAAGATCTATACATTGTGTTGCCTGTTATATTGCATATATGTTAAAGGTACATTAAATCTGTGAGTCCTTAAAATTCTTCTAACAAAATCCTTAAAATTGCATTCAACTCAACTCTCAACACTCTTTGAGCTCTATGAAGATTGCCATTTAAAAATTATGGTGGTTAGCCATCCTTATAGGAAGAGACGTCAATTCTTTTTGAGAAAGGGTATGGAAATCACTTAGTGGTGATGGTGGTGGTGGTGGTAGTGGTGGTGGTTGCATGGAATGTCTCCAATGAGCTATAATTCTGCACATGTAAATCCAAGACACATATATTTCTGAGAGGGGGGAGTGTAAAATATTCACTGCCATGAATTCTATTTGGCAATGGAAACTGCCCTATATAAAATCTCTATTTCTGCAAAATACTCCCACTGTAAAATACTGTAGAGTAAGGAAATACATTTGCTCCTTCTAATTCTATATGAGCTAGTATAACTAGGTAATATGGTAATAGCTGACATGAAGAGAATGCTGGAAAGAACAGACTCAAACTATTATTAATGACTTCAAAATAAAATGATTAAACTATAGCACTCATGTTCTACACATGTTGTCATATAAAGACAATAATCTAAAATTCACTGATATTAGTTCATTCAAGTCCTTGAACAAGACTTCATTTGCTGGGTAAGAGAAGCTTTCTTCAAAAGTAAATTGATATTACCACTGTCAGTCAACCTGGGAGGAGGAAAAAACTAAGGAAAATAAAATAGGGGAGTTGTAAGATAGGCTGTGGTGAGGGTGGAGGTTTTCATTTCCCTGGGCTTGGAGTATCTGTTTAGAGAACACGGAAGTCATTTTCATGGGAATACTTTTTGGAGGAGGCAAACTGACCCTCATTACCTAAATAGGAAACAGTGATATACTGGCATCATAATACTTCAGATTCTCCATGGAAATGTTCCTGTGGACTCCAAGAATAGTTCAATGAAAGAATACATTTAAAGTGATACCTGCATGCTTCCTACTATCACATTTTAAATATCAATATAATTTTGTCCACATTGCCTTCCTGGCCTTACTTTGTGGGTGTTCACTCTATGCTTACAATAGGTCAGCAAATGGAATAGACCTTCTCATAGTTACTTGCAGAGCAAGATCAACAGTGCCATCCCCAAAAGAGTGCTGTGTAGTGAACTGCGATTTCAAGAGGCCTTCCAATAACTGAGGCTAAGAAACCCACCTTGCTAACTGGTCAACTCTGAATACATTTCTTTGTCAAAGAATACGCAAGCCTACCTAGTGAGACTGCCTGGTGAGAGTAGTACATTCCAAGTTGACATTCCTTCTCCCCTTTCTCTTTAAGTATCCAAAACCTTCTTCCTCTGTGCTCAGTTTTAGATAATAAACGTAACTGTGTTCTGCACTGAGCTAATGGAAATAATCAGTTAGAATTGTCTGCAATCCAAGAAAAAAAAAAAAAAGAATCATCATCATCTACTTTCTCTTCTGCAATAGAAGGCCAATCCTTATCTACAAAATGCCAGGAAAAGCAGTTGTGTTCTATAAATATCATTTCTTGCCTCTCAAAAATTTTACCTTGACAATAATTTGCTATCTCTACAGAACCATGAATATATTCTTCTCCAGTGGTTAATTATTAACAACGGCAAGTATATAAAATCTAGTGTCTGTGACTTGAGAAAAAGGAAAAAAAAAAATTCTTGCAGGAACTTTCATGTCTTTCCAAAGAATATCTCCTTTTTCACTTTACTCAACAGCCAAATGCCTCAAAATAGTTGTCTGTATAAAAATGCTTAACTTGAATCTGATCTTCAATTCAATTCAATTGGGAGTTCAGTCTTGTAGTCCAGTGAAACATCTTTTGTCAAGAACATGCCAATAGTCTTCATATTACCAAATTTTATAATCCCATCTCTGTCTACTCTTGTTTTTTATCTCAGCATCATGTGCACAGTCAAGTGCTCTTGACTTTTCATTTCCTGAATTCCTGAACAGTATTTTTTTCCAACTACAATGATTTTCTCACTCAATCATCTTTACTTTCTTCTCTAACCAAATTCTAAATATTTAATTTTCCTATGGATTAATTCTATAACTTTTTGCCTTATTTTTTATCATATCCCCCCAAAATTCATCTAGACATATTAGCTTAAATATCATTTAAATTTTAATAACTCTCAAATTTAAATCCTATACTCTTAATACACAAATTCAGGTTGTATCTCTGCTTATCATCTCCAATAGTAAGCATAGATCTAAAAAAAAAAAAAACCCAGATTTTGTACTGTACCAGACAGCCAACTCCAAAGAACCCATTCTTTGTAATGTACCAGACAGCCACCTCTAACAAATTATTTTATCTCTACTTCCATTCACAACTATTATTTAAAAACTTAGGCATCTTTCTTGAATCATCTTTGTCCTAATTTATCAAGTCAAATCAGTTCTATTTCAAAGTAAATCTCAAATCCTTCACTATTTCTCTTCACTTATATTTCCTTAACAAAGGCAGCTGCTACCACCTCTTACCTGGATTATATTAATAAAAAATATATATTCTTTTTTCACCACTGCACCCATATCCAAGTTCACCCAATGGCCAGAATTTTTTTCTTTTTTAAAGACTTATTTATTTATGCATACAGAACAGGGGTACAGGCCAGAGGAGCAGGAGCAGTAAGAGGATTCACCAGAGACAGAGTGGGGAGCAGGACAAGCAGATAGATGAAGTACACTGCTGAGGGGAGCAGTGGGCGGATCAGGAGAGGTTTGCCCCACCATGTGGGTCACCTCCGGGGAGGGAAGGGATTGAACTCATGCTGAAGTGGCTTTAGCTTCTTAGTACTGTGCTTTAATCTGCTGCACCACCACGGAGGGCCCCAGAATTATTTTTTAAGTATATTAGATCATGTGGTTTATCTGCTTTAAAACTGCCAATAACTTCTAATCATTCTGATTGTCCTCTGATGCCTTTCGGGACCTGTACAATTCTCAGTCTCACCTTGTATCACCTTATCCCTCCCCCACTGTTTCAGCTATACTCATTATCCCCCTGTTGATGTCACTCTAACCCAGTGACACTTTCTGAGGACTTTGCATTTGTTGCTTCATCAATTTAGAATATTTGTTCTCCACCTGTAACTTTCACTTACTCAAATCCATCTGAGTCTTAGCATAACTTCAGAACCCCAGAGAAGACTTTGCTGATTATTATCATTAATGTTGCTACCTTATGTTACCTCGCCAGTCAACATCTACTGGATCATTCTGTTTTAGTTACTTCATATTACTGGTTCTTATTTATAATTATCTATTTTTTCTGACTCCATCAGTCATCACATGCCATCATCTGTAATGTTTATGAAAACAGAGGCCTTGTCTACTCTATCACTCTTGAACCCATGTGCTCAAGAAGGTCTTAGCACAAAATATTCAATGAACACAATTGTTAGGCAAGTGAATATCTTGTGTTTGTTTTAAAACATTTAAAAAACAAAAAAACCAAACCCAGTTCTTAGTCCATGTGAGAAAGAATGTATGTCATTTTTGGAAATAGTGAATGTCTTGAGGGGCTCCATATTGCCAGTCTTTACCCACACCAACCTGGCAGATATTAAAGGAAATGAACCTCATTTTACACTCATGGTAAAAGCCTGGCTAAATGAATTATATTAGAAATAATATAGGTTGTAACATGTTATTTTCTCCATTATATGATAACAATATAAGACTTAGAAATATATAATAACTTGCCTAACTCCACATAGTAAATAAATGGTGAAGCTGGGCTTCTCACCACTGTATTTCACTCCAAGTTCTATGTCCTTCCTTATATTCTAGAAATAATAGATTGCTGGCACAATGAAGTATTTTCTTGCCTGAAAATATTGTTGTGCATGAGTCCAAAGAGGAACTAAAATTGTAACTATTGGAGGAAAAGAAACTGTATATGAAAAATGCAGTACATGGGTGTCTTTGCACATACTATGGTTTTTCAATAGGGTCTGTTGAATCACACATACACATAATCAGTGTAATTCCAGAAGCAAGCCCGCTTGGCTCAGCAGTTTTAATATACAGATCAATTTTGCATTACCTCCTCCTGGCTGTGAGTGCTCATAGAGGGAGGTCATAAAACATTTATTGGGCCAAAGATGCAAATTGTGCAAAGAGTGAATCTTCAATCTGTGGACAGGCTCTTGAAAGAGACTTGTCAGATGAGCCTGTGATGAGCATTTGCTCTACCCTGCACCTATGAAATTTTCATTTTCATTTCCTTTAAAGACTTTGCTTCTTTGGGGTGGAAAATTATATCTCTGTGTATGTGTGTGTGTGTGTATACATGAACTATAGAATAATAAACCACATACGCTTTCTATTTTAAAAATGAAAATGGATGTGATAGAGGCTATTGGAAAACTAAACTTGAAACACTATAACAGAATTATTTAAGAAATTTTCCAAACATCTGTGGGCAAACCAACATTTGAGGATATTAAGTAAAAGCACAGAATGAGTGGTAGTTTTTACCATGAACAAAGACTCCAGGCCAAAAGACAATCCAGATAATTCATGAATTACCAGCATAGAGGAATTTCAATACCTGAATGGGTACACAGAAAAGTGAAGCAATCAGGAAAACTTCTATAATTCTGTGTTACATTTAATTCCTTCAGTGTAGAATGGTGTGAATAAGGCTCTTCTCAATCCATTTTAAAAACTCTGCTAATTCAAATAATGAGAAATCAATAATGACTTGCTAGGACCTGCCTGGTGGTGCAGGGGTTAAAGTGTCAGTGCTATCAAGCTATTATCAGCAACTAAGGCAAGAGTTCCATCCCTGACCAGGGAGCTAACTCACAAAAAGTGACAGACCTCTCCTGCCTCACCTGCTGCTGCTCAAGGCAGCATATTTCAGTAGATCCATCTGTTCTTCCCACTCCCTATCTGTTGAATCCTCTCACCCCCTATATCTCTGGCCTACACCTCAGTTCTTGTATGCATAAATATATAAAAATGAATCTTAAAAAAAATAACAACTGTTTGCCATTATACAGCCATCATGGCACACAAAAGGCAAGAAATAAGAGAAAATGAATGTCACCAAAATGATATAGAGGGGAGTGGTATTTAATACAACTTGCGGTTTACCCTTTAAAGCCCTGAACATGTGTAAGTTGTATTTCTGAACATAACCGAGGTTTCACTCCATGAAGTTTCACTGGCAAGTTCCAGCCAGTTCCAGCCCAGAAGGATTGCCTCCTTGTCTAATTACTTGAAGTATTTAGACCTTTGACACTCTTTAGAACTAACTAAAGGTACTTTGCATCATCATTGTTTCTCTTTTGGAAAGAAAACTGTATGCAATGAATTAGAAAATGGCTGGGTTATATCTTTTATTTGCTAAGTGGACAGATTTGCTACAGAGAATGAGAATTAATGCTTGTTAATAGAGATGATCCTGAATTTGTGTGTGTACTTCTCAGCAGTAACAACAGACTTATGAATATGGCCACATTACCCATAATTAGGGATCTCCTTTCATAACAAAAAATAGAGAAAAATAGGAGATGAGCAATTCAGAAGAAAAACTGCTAGGTTTTAAGTAAGATCATGATCACCCAGACTATAAGTTTCCTGAGAGAAAAACCAGTCTTCTTTAGTGTACTCTTAGTAATTAATAGTGCCTGATTCATTATAGCTGCTCAATATTTATTTGCCCAATGAGTATCACACATAATGTGCCACACACATAACCAGCATCTTCATAACATTTACACAGATGCATTTTATATTTGAAGAAAGTACATTATTCATACAACACCTTGTAAAACCACCAACCCAAAACCCTTGGGCATTTTAATAGCTTTATATGCTTTTAAGTTAATCTTTGTTGTTTCACTTAATTCTGCTTTATTAAAAGTTATTTGAATTTTTTTTCTTAGTTGTCAGTCCCATTAAATTCCCACTGATTCCCAGATTCTGTAGCCTGAGATCAGCATCATTCCCAGAGAGCCCCAGGGCCAGTAACAGGGGCAGTTGCCTGGGCTTATTACTTCTCAAGAAAGATTTCAATATAAGAAGAAAGATTTGGGTTGCCCTAATCTGTCTTCTGACTTTGAAGTTCTAAAAATGAGGGTGACTATGTGAAAAGGCAATTTTTATATCGTAGAGTATCCCATTCAAATCATTTGATCAGGATACACCTAGAAAATAATGTAAGTGGTTGTCAACAAAGCAAGTAAGGCTCACAAGTTGTCTGGAATAGAAGAGAGCAGAGTCTAAAATATAACAGGTAACACTAAGCCATACATTCATAGTGCTCTTGGCAAAAATATTTCCTAAGAATCACATAGGTAGTAAACTCTATATAAAGTAGGGTTTAATTAATAGTAATATACCATTGATTGTGACAAATGTACTATAATATTGTAAGATGTTAACAATGGGGAAAACTCAGCCAGAAGTACAAAATTCTATAATATCTGGCAACTTTTAGTAAATTTAAATATTTTACAATAAAAATCTTTTTATAATTAAAAAGAGAATCCCAGGATAGAAATACAAAATCAGACAACTAGATATCTCTCAAAGTTTCTTGAGAAACAAAGTTCCTATGGAAAACACTCAAGTCCCATTCTGTCTACAATTTTTGACCCAGTGAAGACAAACTGAATGTCTGGCTAGAAAGGACAGTGACAGTAACGATAGTACAATTCAGAGAGATTACAAAGTACATTAGGGACAGTATTTATTTGAGAGGTGAGGAATGAGAAACTATCAGTCCTTATCAGGATTTTGGATTTAACAAGACAAAATATGCTTTATTACTGTTTAAAGATTTATTTATGTATACAAGAACTGGGGTACAGTCCAGAGGTACAGAGTTGGGGGTGAGAGGGAGAAAGGATTTGCCAGGAATACAGAACAGTTAGATGGAGTGAAGTACACTGCTGAGGGGAGAGCAGGTGAGACAGGAGAGGTCTGATGTGCCATGTGGGTCAGCTCCCTGGCTGAAGATTGAACTCATAGTGCAGATAGCTTCATAGTGCAGAGATTTAACCCCTTGAGCCACCAGACAGCCCCAAAATTGTGCTTGAATTTAAAATACCTTCCCACTCTCCAAAATACTTACATACTTTTTGACAAATGAGAGTCATTCTATTAAGACAAACATATTCAAGAGAGATAAACAATAAAATTAACTTCACTGTATCCTGCAAAAGAAGAAGAAAGGAAAGGCATTTCCAAACAGCTTTAAGGGATAGGTGGGTAATGGTGATAATGGATGGGGAAAGAAAAAGACTGCCAATCAAGACAGGTGGTGACAATTGGTCCCACATCCTAGGAAGAGAGCGCAGGCAAGTCAAAATCTAAAATGTCAAAGGAGAATGAGGTAAGCAACTACCTTTGGGAGAGTGGCAGTAGTAAGAAATGTTAGGAAGGTCTATGTATTGAGCAAGAAGAAAAAAGTATTTTCACTGTAGAGAACAAGGACAGTTACCAGTTCTTGAAGAGAAGATCTTTACTTAGCATACCAAAGCTTATAAGGCCTAGAGGTTAATGGATTATTCTGAGAGATTCAGTGAGGAGATTCTGAAAATCTTAGAAGCTGAGCAGACAAGGCAGCATTAGAAGTTACCGAATTTAAGAATGATGTTAGTGGACATGTTCCTCAACTTCAAATTAATTGAGCTCTTTAAAGTCCTGTTATATTTGGATGAAAGTTTACCACAGCCAAACCAAGTCAAACGGTACTGTCTACCAGCCAAGGGAGACCTCTCTTTGTACATGCTTGGTAGGACCCCAATTGTCCTGGATAAGGATATAAAAGAATATAAGATGACTAACCATTTCTTTTATGTCTTATTATTAAGAGAAATAATTTCAGTCACAGAAACATCTATAATAGCAGATGTGTTGCTTCCAATGAGATTAGACAGAGTAATCCATGAATTTGACTTCAGGGAAAAGACAAGATCTAAAAGGACACATAAGGGGTAGAATTTTCCCCTTCATGGGAAAATAACATACTAATGTAAGAACATCCTATCATGTCACATAGTGGTTAAAATCTGAAACACACTATTGAGTTTAGTTTCTCTTTCAGATGTTAACATATTATAAACTGGTGAACAGTAAAGTATATTTCAAAATACTACAGGGTTTTCTCCAAAATGTCTCAGCTCCACTATCCAGGTTCATACTTAGGCTATTTTACAATGTTATTCCAATTCCCAAATCGGCATCAATTATCTCAAGGATCTTCTACCCATCATTAAGGAGTGAGGGTGAACTTAGCCTACGTTCATTGTATGTCAAACCTTAAAATTATCCTTTCAGTCTACAATTAATGAAGTGGTACCTATAAATGTTTTAATACAGAACAATATAAAATAAAAAGTAAACATCTTCACTTAGAGCTTACTCTCCAAGATTTACCTCTGTTAACAATTCAGTGGTGGCTATATTCCCAGGCATATTCCATGTGAATAAAATTGTAAAATAAGCATTTATTTACAAGCATAAGACTTTCTCTACATGCTTCTTTGCATTCTGCGTTTGAAGGACATTTTAAATTGTCTTTACATATAGAATCCTCTGACAGCATTATGACACAGACCATAATATATCTATTTCATGAATGAATAAAGGTACTTCAGAAACATTGTATATTCTACCCAAGTTTACATAAGCAGAAAATAGGATTCAAGCTCAGATCTATTGTTTCTGTAAGTCAAAGTACATGAAATAGAAAAGTATATGTTTATACACCTTAATCTCCATGGTTCAGTTCAGACATAGGTAAACATCTTCTGTAAATGGGGGGAAGAAAAAAACAAAAAACAAGTATTTTGTGCTTTGAGAATCCCATAAGTTATCTCTCATAGTTTTGTTTGTGGGGTTGGGGGGAGAAGGAGGGTGTATTTTTTTTTTTTTTGAACTACACATTAAAATAAAAAAGTCACTTTTTTCTAGGAATGGGAGAAATGGAAAAATAAGCCTCCAGTGTTAGAGCTTTGGTCTGAAAGGCTTCAGCTTGTTCATTTTTAATATAGTTCCAACTACACAATTTAACAATCTGAACTTTTAAAATGCCAAAATTTTCTTTCTTCCCACTGAATGTATCTTTCCCTTTGGCTAGACATATAAATTCTTAAAATACAAATCAAGCTTTGGAGAGTTTGGGATCACTGACTCCATCCTTGTACATGTCACTCACCATGACATCATCCATCAGGCAATAAGTTACAAGGCTTCACACAACTCATTCAGGTCAAACTGAAGGGGAGATTTGGTTTTCCTGAAACTAAACCTTTGGGGAAACAAAAGAACAAAAGTATAAATCTCTCACATAAAAATAATAGTTGAGACATATTTCAAAGCGTTTGTAAGCTGCTCCTTTTTCTTGAGTTGCCGAGAATTTACCATCACCAGAATGAATTCTTTATTTTGAGACACCAATGAGCAGGCTACCAGAAAATTGGCTGCCATTTTTTATTATGAGGTATTATTGCCTTATGTTGTCAAGACACAACTACTCCAATCTTCATCCTCCTCCGCTCAGAAAAGATTTGGAGAAAAATAATTCAGTGTGACATTTATCTCTAAGAAGTAAGAGGATGTATTAGGGGGAAAAAAAAGATCTTCAGAGATAGACTTTAATTTTAATGTCTTTATTTATAGCTAATTTGATACAGAAACTCCCTGGATTTTAGTCACTTTATCTCTAAATTGCAGTTATTAACAGAACAAGAATTGTAGACACATAGATATGTAATATAAATAAACTACATATTGCCACTTTTAATTATCATAAAGTAATAATTAGGGCCTTCCCTGGTGGCACAGTAGGTTAGAGGACAGCACTAAGAAGTTAAAGCCACTTCAGCATGAATTCAATCTTCGCCCCAGAGGTGATCTACATGGCGCGGCAGACCTCTCCTGACCCACCCGCTGCTCCCCTCAGCAGTCTACATCATAGATCTGCCTGTTTTGCTCCCCACTCTGTCTCTGGTGAGTCCTCTCGCTGCCCCTGCACCTCTGGCCTGTAACACCCCAGTTCTGTATACCTAAATAAATAAATCTAAAAAAAAAAAAAAACAGTAATTAAAAACCACAGATAAATATGCCCAAAGTCATCCTAAAACAACAATTTTACCCATCCTGTGAAAGACAAAATCCAGTATTTAATAACTGCTCTTACAATTCTACTAAAAGGCCCAGCAAGTAGATTCTTCAGAGAATCTGTGAGATTACTCATTTCTGTCTAATGTTAACACACTTTTCTCACTTAATGGCAACTAAAAATAAAGAGCATCTTCTTACAGATCTTGTTCTACCTATAAATGCAAATAATTAGAAAAAAATCAATATAACTTCTTTTAACTACATTGAACACATTTTTTCACCATCAACCTGAGCAAGAACAAACAAGTCTAACACAATGTCTGTGCTCCTTTTAATAATAGATTTAGCAAAGGACGAATGCATCCTAAAAGATTAATAAGAAGCAAATATCCAAGACAAAGAAAAGACAAACATCAGAGTGGCTGTTTTGCCTGACAGTCTGTAAGCAAATATTCATGCCTACCTTTGGTCTTTCTTTGGGCCCATGCTGCTAAGCTTGCCTCTGTCTCAAATTTCTGTCAATAGCCTAAAAGCTATATTCAAAAAACATTCAAATGTGTAATATTCTAGCACTCTAGACACAATGGGTTTCCATTTAATTAGAGAAACTTCCAAAATGATTTATATCAAAGCTGTCCAGGGCTCAGTAACAAATGATAAAGAAAGGACTTATTTACATATTTACATTAATATATTCTTAGATTGTGGGGCAACATTCTTTGAGTCAAAAGCAAAAAGTCAGAACATATAATGCTTAAAGTAACTTGAAAAATCTCCTAGAGACATCCAAATTATTAACACATATCAATTGTCAAAAAGATGAGGTATACCTAATAAGCTTCTTTCAATCCCATCAGATTCATTAAAATTCCCCAATGGTTGAGCTTTTTCCAAAAGTGCAGAAACAAAGGGATTATCTTTAATCGAAAGTGATAATATTGAAACCAGTAAATGCCATCTCCTATCAGACTCATGATCTGCTCCAAAGAGTGTAACAGCCCTTAGTCTCTTTTCAATCTACCTTCTTGGGTGTCTCAGAGCACTCTTACAATATAGCAGATATTTACACACTTGCACTTCAGTGGCTCCCCCGACATGTACCCATTTTTAGTACCCATCAATTTATTATCTGGGTCCAAGCTATTTACTTGCACCCCCACCCCATTCATTCTCTTTCCACGCTTACTCTTGCGCTTTTTGCCCTTCAAAAATACTATACACACTCATCCTCCATTCTTTGTTCATAGCATTTCCCTGCCAAAGAAACAAAAACAAAAATTAGTAGCATTTCAATTGATAACAGTTCTGGCAGACAGTCTCCTCTGTGGTATTCAGCTTTCATCATTTTTGCACAGTCAAAGATTATGCTCAAGGTCTAGGAGTAAATGTGATTTGCCATGAAAAATATTAGCATATCTTTCTTCCCACCTATGAACTTGGAACACAAATAAAATTTTTAAATAACACATTTATTGAAATTTACTTCATATTTTTAATAAAGAACGCCCTTTCTCTCTGCCCATACAGCACCCACCTATACTATTAAACAGTAATATTTAAAGTACGTCCTATCCACACAAGGTGGACATGTGGGCTACTTCCTACATTCTTGAGTTTTATTAATGTGATGATTTCATGATGATTAGAAATTTTGTGCTATACTCCTATAAAAACCTTTGATTAAAGTTGTGACAGAAAATCATTCACCCTGCTGATTATTCAGGATAATGAAAGAAATTACATGTAACCATAGGTAAAATTTTAACATAATGAGTCTTTGTTTAGCAACTTCCAGCCAATAACTAATCGTACCAATACAAGCTCTCAGAGGGTGCGCATTTACTTTTCAACAATTTTCACAGTTTGTAATTTGTATTTTTATGCCATTTTATTAATAGCTTTTCCACCCAGGTTCCATGATGACAGAGTTCACATGTGTTTTGTTCATTATTATAAACCAAGTACTTAGCACAGTGCCTGGAACTGAATTAGCATTTAATACATATTTTTGAATGAATGAGGTGGGTGTGTAAACACACACACACACATACATATCTATCTATATATATATACATATATAAACATGTGTGTATATATGTGTGTATGTGTAACTGTGTGTATGTGTGTGTGTATATATATATGTATGTATGCATGTATATGCACACACAGTTAGAAATTGCTCAACTAGTGTAACTAGCATTATAATGTATCTAGATGAATCAGAACACTGGTCTAGGGAAATAAAATGGAAATGGAATTTAGGCTTACAAGGGCACAATTCATGATATCAATGCTCAGTTTGAAAGTCAATTTTAGATATGGTATGTATAAATACTTATCTTTCCATATATACATACATATATCCAGAGAGGAGGATATATATATATATGCATATACTTTTAATTTCAAGAAACTCAAGTTTAAAGTATTTCATAAAATCTTAAAACATTACCCTTCAAATTAAGAACAAGATAAACATAAGCATACACTTAAGGTTTAAGGACTTTGACATCTATTAAAATACCCCAATTTCTTCTTGGAATTATAATTATTTTTATCAACACTCACACATATATTTTTAGAAACTGGAGGACAGGGGAAGAACTTTTTTTTAAAAAATATAATAGTTTATTTTTACAACATTTTGTACATTTTTTTTAATCTCAATTGTAATCCCTGTGGGTTTCCCATCACTGAGTCACCCATGTGCCATCACCACAGTTCCATGCACTTCCCTCCCCACCCCCCCACCACCCCCCGTTTTTGATCCCATTCCCCACTCCCCCCCCACAAAATGTCTCTGGTATATGATGGTTCATTATTCTTATTATTTTCTTGCCTGGTCCATTATACTCCTCCTATGAGTGAAACCATCTGGTAGTTTTCTTTCTCTTTCTGGCTTATCTCACTAAGCATGATCTTTTCCAGCTCCATCCAAGTTGCTGCAACGGACATGTTTTTTTTTTTTTTGGTTGCTGAGTAATATTCCATTTTATATATGTACCTCATCTTTTTAATCCAGTCATCTACTTTTGGGCATTTGGGCTGCTTCTATGTTTGGGAAGAACTTTTTTTAAAAGATTAAAATTTCTCTTAATGTAGGAACTATATTTACTTGAAATATTAAAAGGCTTAAGGTGGAAATTGAATTCTGCCAGTTAGAGTGACAACAGAGCACAAGACTACAAAAAGCAGTGCAACAGCATTTTGCAAAAGATAAGCAGAGGTATTTGCCATTTACAAAGAACAGAAATGAAAGAAGAAAGAGGAAAGAGAGGAAAAAAAAAGATGGAGAAAAACTGGGACTAAGTGCAAACTAAGGTCAATAAAACTTCAAGTGTGACATCCTTTGACCATGGATTGCTTCAAGAGTAACTTTAACTTTGTTCCACCTGGGGATGAAGCAATGACAGACATGAAATTAACCCTCCTTCTGAAGCTGACAACAGCTGTTTTTGTTTTTGTTTTTGTTTTTGTTTTAATAAACACAAAACAAATAAATGAATAATTATATATAACTGCATGAAGTAACTATAAATGAACCACAGAAGACAGGACTTGAAAGGTCAGTTCCAGAAAGTAGGCTCACTTAGGTGGTATCACTTAGGTGGTATTTGAATTTCCCCTGGGGTATTTTCCAATTCGTAGCACATGAAAGAAAGGCAGGAAGCAGTTCCTGAAACTACAGACAGTTCTATCAGATTGGGAGAGAGATGTTAGAATTTAGCAGTGCCTGAACTACAGAAGTGAATTTGAAATGCTATAATCAATTTCCCCAGGAAGCATTAGCTGAGACCTAGCTGCATATCTGAGAACCAAGAAGATAAATAGAGAGTAAAGCTGGGAGGCTAAGACATTGAACCAAAGATAGTTTGAATTTTGGTGGTGCTGGAGAAACAAGGCCAAGGGCTTACAGCTCTTCACCATAAAGTTTCTGGTAGAAAAATCAGAACTTTAGGTAAAATCCTAAAAGTCTACTTCCCACAGAAATAAAAAAAAAAAAAACTGTGCTATGAGAGACAGAAATCAAAATGAGTCACGTAACATAATTGGTACTTCATTTGCCAATCATTAGGAAATGAATTCTTTCTGGAGAAAGGTGACATCTAAATGTCCACATTTAATGTCCAGCACTACATCAAAAGATGTTCCAGGACTGAACCACATGGTTAACAACAAAAGAAATATCAAAAGAGTCACTGATAAAGCAAATATTGGAGATACTACAAACACTTTAAAACAGCTATTATTAAAATAGTAAGAAAATGGAAATAAAGGTAGAATATCTCACCAGAGGATGAGAAACAATAGAAGAAATAAAGTAGAAGTTCTGGAATTGAAACAATAACAATTGAGATTAGAATTTCACAGAGAAAATCTAAATAAGAATGTTTTTCAGTTAGTAATGTATCAATATTTGTTCAGGAATTGTATCCAACATAACATATTGTTAATGTTAATAATGTATAAAACAGGGTGCAGGGAATATTTACATTTTCTGTACTAATAGTATTTTTGGGTGTTTTTCTTCCATTCAAAAATGTCATTTTAAAAAGTCAGAAGTGGAAATAAAATAAAATAAAAAATAAAATTACCTTAATGGACAAATAACATCACAACTAACTTCATCAGAAACAATGAGAGCAGGGGAAAAAAGACTGAAAACAACTTGAAACTATTTTTTTGAACCCTGTTCATCTAAGCTGCAACACCTAGCAAACACATCCTTCAAAATGAAGGCAAAATAAAGACATTTTTGTTTAAATAAATCTGGGATTATCTATTTCCATGACATATACACTGAAACAAAAAAAAAAAAAACAAAGAAAGTATCAAAGTATCAAAAGTATCTTAGCTGGAATTCTGATTATACACAAATGATGTCAGAAAAAGAGTATTATAAAAAGAATAAAGAAAGTTAATAAATTTGAAGGGAATACATTCCCATTATTAAGATTTCTTGTATACATTGTAATTTAAACACTATGGCATTATAAATGATTTGTTTTAATAGAAAAGACATTGCACAACCATACTCACAAGATCTCTGACTTATCTTCAAATATGGTAGTGAATGCTGGGGGGAGGGGCTAAGAAATGGAGGAGGATATTTTTTTGCAATAACTGAGAACAACTGGAATACTGAGGCTAACAAAACAAAAATAATCTAGGAAAAGAGGCATGTATATTCATACCATTGGGTAAAAATAGATTTCTCAAGAATGAAAAAGTACTACTAGTAAGGAAATTGTTGATAAATTGGACTTAATTTCAATTAAAACATTCTCAGAGTATGAAGATGTAAGCCTTAAATAGAATAAAGATATGTGTCACAATAACCATTAGGGCAATAAATTAGGGGCCACATCCGTGAGAATCTAGATAAATATGTGGACTTGGAGTGAGGTGCTTTCTGTAGGACAACAAGAGGGTATGAATTAGCAGATTTTTGGTATGAAATGGTGTGCCACACAAACAAGGGTTCCTAGTAGTTCCAGAGTCATAGATATAAGTTTGGGCTATTAGGAAGCTCATATGCCTGGAATCATATAGTATGTACTCTTTTATGTCATGTTTCATCATGAGATTCTTCCATGTTGTAACATTTAGTTTTAGTAAGTTCCCTGTGTGTCAATGAGAATAAATGTGTGACACAGCATTTATTAACTAGAAAAGAATTTGAAACAGATATTTTTGCAAGGAAACAAAATTTAGTGCATTGATATTCTTTGATCCAACCCTTTTTTCTACCCTTAAGACCAAGTAAGGCTATTTCATTGTCATACCAAAAATGTTCTAATTCATACCTTTATTGTTCTACAGAAGACATGTCCAGGGGACTCACAAAAATACTGCTCCCTGGGCCCTCCCTTGTGGCACAATGGGTTAAAGCACAGCATATAAAGCTACCTACAGCCACAGAAGCACAAGTTCCATCCCAGCTAGGGAGGTGACCCACACTATGCAGCAGACCTCTCCTGACTCGCCCACTGCTCCCATCAGCAGTGTGTCTCAGTCAATCTGCCTGTTCTGAACCTCCCTCTGTCTCTGGTGGATCCTCTCACTGCCTGCCCCCCATACTTCTGGCCTGTACCCCAATTCTTGTATGCATAAATAAATAAATCTTTAAAAAAAATAGGGCCCTCCCTGGTGGCGCAGCAGTTAAAGCACTGCACTAAGAAGCTTAAGCCACTTCCGCACGAGTTCCATCCCTGCCTGCCCTGGAGGAGCTCCACATGGCATGGCAGACCTCTCCTGGCCGGCCTGCTGCTCCCCTCAGCAGTGTACTTCCTTGATCTGCCTGTTCTGCTCCCCACTCTGTCTCTGGTGAATGAATCCTCTCACCCTCCGCATCTCTGACCTGTACCCCAGTTCTATATGAATAAATGAATAAATCTTTAAAAAAAAAAATATATATATATATATATATATTGCTGGCCCCTTCCTGGTGGCACAGCAGGTTAAAGCACAACACTAAGAAACTAAAGCCACTTCAGCATGAGTTCGATTCCCGCCTGCCCCGGAGGTGACCACATGGTGTGGCAGACCTCTCCTGACCCGCCCGCTGCTCCCCTCAGCAGTGTACTTTGTCCATCTGCCTGTTCTGCTCCCCACTCTGTCTATGGTGAAGCCTCTTACCACCCCTGCACCTCTGGTCTGTACTCCAGTTCTGTACGCATAAATGAATAAATCTTGAAAAAAAAAAAAAGAACAAGACCTTTAAAAAAAATACATATATTGCTCACTGTTCAAGCTTTATGTGATAAAATTTTTATATACTGGTTAGTTCTTCCAGAGATAGTACTTACTGTATGTCTGTCTAAAAAACACATTATGAAAAACAGATCAATTTTCAGTAATCTGTTTCGTTATATTTTGTAGAGATTCGCATCTGAATCTCCAAGTGAACTGGTTCTCTAGTAAAACACTGTGGTTTGACAGTTCCCCTTGTTTAAAAGTACTGATCTTTTTACCTTTTATATTTTCTTCCCCTATATTTTATCTCTGCGATTAATATACTACAAAGTTAAAAACTGAGGAAAGTGTAGCAGTTAATGCGGGGAAAAGATGAAACATTCCAACACTGGAACTATTGTCATTGTCAGAAACCACTTTGCCTCATTTCTCATCTCAAACCAATATATAAACATGTCTACTGATAGAATATTATTTAGAATTTAATTATGTCCTGGGTATTTCTTTTACCTTAATTATTTTAATAACAACATTTCGTGATCATCACATCTGCTAACATTAAATCTATACGGTCTCTGGAACAACAACTCCATTTTCTATTACTTACCAGTCAAGATGAAGTTGTCCTTCTGAGGGCTAAATTAGTTCCTGCTTGGCCTCAGGCTGAGAGCAAATCTTTGGCAACATTAAAGCAAAACAAAATCCTAAGTACAAATATCTTACTTGGAAAGCAAATAAGGACATTTTCTAATGTAAATCTGCCTGTTCTGAACCTCCCTCTGTCTCTGGTGGATCCTCTCACTGCCTGCCCCCCATACTTTCTGGCACAGAAAGCTAAAAATCAACTGGATTTTAAGAGACAAAAACAAGTCTCCAGTTATTCAAGTCAGGCTCAGAAACAGGCTCTTAGGAGTTTACAAGAAAAGATATTTTATAAAGAGTACATTAAATGCAACTTAGAAAATGCAATTAGAAGTTCTCAGAGGCGGCTGTAGTTGATTTGAGTCTTCAGGCTTGTCCTCCACATCTTTGATATTCATGACCATAATAAATACATCACAGTTATGAAACCCCTCAAAGATGCACATTGCTTCTGTAAAGAGAGTGGGCATCAGGTGCCCACAGACCGCTGTGCCGTAGGCCTGGCTTAGCCACTTCAGTTGGAAAGGCAATTTCAGCTGGCCACTGTTGAACTGTCAGTATCCCTGAGCCCAAATCAATCAGATTTGTCCTACTGTTTCTTAGAAGGAAACATTTCTGCTTTTGCCATTTGATTTTTTTTCCCAGTAAACAACTGAAACAAGAAGTCAGAGAGTTGTCACTGTGTTTAAACGGAATGCAGTACTCTACCAGGGCTGCACAGCCCACATGAAATGGTCCCAGTTGGTTCTTCTGATGCTTTTACTCTAAAGTGAAGCTGTATTGCCAGACGATCTACATACACTTAAGATCACCATCAAATTGCTTAGACTTTCTGAAATTCAGTCTACCTATCTGTAAAATGAGAATTATAGTTAATTCAATGGAGATTGGAAGCAAAGACAATGAACATAAAAACTCTAACACATTCTGCTCCATCACACTGTGTACCAGGTATTATCAATATACTTAAATTCTGATAAGCCTATATTTATTTGTGAGAATCTTTAATTAAATCTTTTAATCTAGCTTTTAAACACTTTAAAATTATTGTTTCCCATTTATATCTATCAGTCGTGATTTTATTAGCTTTTCAAGTAATTTACACAATTTTCTTTCTGCTTATTTTCCTTGTAATTAACTTCAATTTCAGTACTGAACAACTCATTAATATCACTGTCATGAAATAAATCTATAATAATGAGGAAAAGGAGCTCAACCCAGTCAAGTTTGCCACTAAAATTTAATTCGATAATATATGAAAATAATTGACATTAGTGACCGATGCAGGTGTTAAGTATTCTTGTGTACATGTAGTTAGTTTCTGAAAATTGTGGGTACATGCAGCAGGGTTCAGCAATTTTCTTCTATAAAGGATTAGATAGGCCCTCCCTGGTGGCGCAGTGGGTTAAAGCACAGCACTAAGAAAGGAAAGCCACTTCTGCATGAGTTCGATTCCTGCCTGCCCCGGAGGTGACCACATGGCGTGGCAGACCTCCCTGGCCTGCCCACTGCTCCCCTTAGCAGTGTACTTCGGTGATCTGCCTGTTCTGCTCCCCACTCTGTCTCTGGTGAAGCCTCTCACCGCCCCTGTGCCTCTGGCCTGTACCCCAGTTCTGTACGCACAAATAAATAAATCTTAAAAAAAAAAAAAATTAGCTACTAAGGCTCTAGACTTCCTATAACCTCTGTGACAATGGCTCAACTCTACCATTCTATCATAAAAACAGCCATAGACAAAATATCAAAAATAGATGTCGTTTTTTTCCTATTTATTTCCAAAGTAACATTGTACTTGATTTATCCTAAGAACCATAGTTTTCTAACCCCTCTGCAACCAATCTACGGAACACAAAATATATCCACATCATCGCTCTCTAAAATTTGTGATAAAAGCTTCAAAGCAGTTGGTACCATGTGGTTACTACCTCACTCTCACTGCTGCTTTGGCACTGGGGATCTGGCAGTGGCAGTGTCCTTCTCACTAAAGCTGGGCATGTGCTCCTCCACTGTCATCTCTTCCTCTTCCCTCAAAGTCAGAATTTGTGATTCAACACCCCTTGTTAATTTCCTATGTCCACACCTTTCTGTAAATAGTCCCTTAATCCAGATAATGCCCACTAGTAGCCTCTTTTGCTGATAGGACCCTGACTAGTCTATCTTCTTAAGGGTGTGGGTGGGGGAATTCTAGTTCTTAGATTAATTCTCAAAGTAATTATTTTAATACAATGGCTAACAAAGAAAGCCAGGCCAGGTGGATCAAAAGACAACAGAAAAAAAAAAATCACATTAGGAATCTAAAAGCCAGATTGAACAAAGTATAGGTGATAAGCATCCATTCTTATTACATTCATCTACATTTAAGCTCAAAAACTACATTTTTTCTTCTACAAGGGCTGGTAAGTTTAAATAAACATAATTTTTTACAACACAGTTTTAAGTGTCTTGTGGGGCTTATATAGAAAAAGAATTAGGCCTTGCAAAATAATGGTATATAAAATGGGAAGTGGCAATTTAATTAAAAAAGTGTTTGAATAGTCTTGCATTTTTCTTTTTCTCTTTCTTTCTTTCTTTCTTTCTTTCTTTCTTTCTTTCTTTCTTTTTTCTTTCTTTCTTTCTTTCTTTCTTTAAGATTTTAAAAGGGAAGGTCTATTAGCAAAAGGAGAAACAAAAGAGAGAGACACCTGCATAGTCACAGGTGGGCAGTCTTTTGGGAGCACAGCTATCTTGTATTTTTTGAAAGAGTATTTCAGATAAAGATAAGTATTAATCTTCAATAAGTTATAGTTGCATAGGGCCCTCCCTGGTGGCACAGTGGGGTTAAAGCAGCACTATGAAGCTATCCACAGCTACTGCAGCACAAGTTCAATACCCGACCAGGGAAGTGACCCACATGGCTAGGCATGTAAAAGTATTGGAATGTTGCTTGTGGCTAAACACTAACAGGATGTTGTTGAAGGCCCTGGATGTTGTCAGAAGCCCAGGCACCAGCAGGACATTACTTTCAGTTACCACCCGCATGAAGGAGAATCTGAGAGTGACTCATCCTAATGGACTACACACTTTGGAAATTTCCCAGCCTGGGAATTTCCCTGTATAAGACCCTCTGTTCAGAGGCTTGGGGTCCATCCCACCTGGGTGAGACTGCTGTGTCGGTACACTCCAGGGATCAGACCCTAGCTCGGGCTAGCAATAAAGGCTTGTACTTGTCTTTTGCATTGGTTCTGTGTCTTGGCATTTCTTGGACTCTAACAGGCAGACCTCTCCTGAGCCCACCCCCAAACTCTGCTCCTCCCCAGCAGTGTGTTCCAGTCAATCTGCCTGTTCTGTTCCCCACGCTGTCTCTGGTGAATCCTCTCATCCTCCAATACCTCTGGCCTGTACCCCATATATTGAGTGCATAAATAAATAAATATTATTTAAAATAAATAAAT
>NW_004567107.1:57092328-57132525 GCF_000260355.1 Condylura cristata | reverse complement strand
TTTTTTTTTTTATTTTAAGGCAAAAGAAGTTTAAGAAACTGTCTACATGAGGAATTTAGATCAAGAAACATATATTGTCAAATCCCAATATTCTTGCAATTCTACACCCAAAAATGAATTGTACAGCAGTGATTCTTAAATGTGGGCCCCAAACTCGCATCAGCACCAGTTGAGACTATGTTAGGCTGCAAATCCCCATCAAAACCTTCTGCAACAGGAACTCTAGGCTTTGGTTCCAGAACCTTGGTTCAGTCAGATTCTAAGGTTCCTGAACTTCAAGAAGCACAGGAAAGTGAGAAAGTATACAGCAGGACACTTGCACATTCATCTGCAAAACTCTATAGTTTGCAATAGTGAAAAATAAAGAAAATAATAAAAACTAACAATATGTCCAATAATAGCAAAGTGAAAAAACAATATGATTTTATTTGATTTTCATTAGCTAGATTGCTACATAGAAATAAAAATGAGTGAACTATAATTATAAGCAAAACATAGATGAACCTTAAAAATACAATAAATAATTTGAGGAATGAGGTCTGCTTACGAACAAAAAGAGATTCATATAATAAAAATTATATAGATGTATATGTGGAATGTGGTCCCAAATAAAAGAAATCCATAAACAGACAAAATTAGTTTAAATTATTTGGAGATACATGGTAGGCAGACTAGTAAGGCAAGTCCAAGTCTCCTAATATTTATGCTCTTGCATGATTCTATTTTCTTAAAGTTGAATAGAGCTCTGGACTATGTCAACCAAAAGGATACAGCAAAAGTGATGGGCTGTACATGACTGTGATTACATTTTATTACAAAAAACGGTAGTGCCTGTTTTGCTAGCATCTTTATTCCTTGCTGGATTGATGAAGCTGGTTTCCATTCTAGGAGAAACATTGGCTAGGATCACCAAGTGAATTTCTACAAATGTTTTTAAGCTAAAAGTCAGAAAGAAATGGAAGCCCTTACTCCAACTGTAAATAAGTAAAATCTACCCACAATATAAGTAGGTTGGAAGCAGATTCTTCCATACTCAAATGTTCGGGTGAGACCCTGGCTCCAGTCAACATGATTACAATCTTGCAGAGAACCCAGTGAAGTTATACCTGGATTCTCTTAACCTACAAAAATTGTGACATAATTAACAGGTTTTAAGACACAACTTCTGCTGTAATTGTGTATAAAGCAATAGGAAACTAATACAGATGTCTCTTAACTTTGACTTCCTAGAATTAAAGTCTAAGACAGGGATTCTCTTTCAAGGGATTCATTTATTGGAGGAATTCTGTCAGAAGTAAAGGAAGTAGGGCCCTCCCTGGTGGCACAACAGGTTAAAGTGCAGCACTATGAAGCTCTCTGAAGCCACTGCAGCACGAGCTCGATCCCCAGCCAGGTAGTTGACCCACATGGTGTAGCAGACCCCTCCTGACCAGCCAACTGCTCCCCTCAACAGTGTATTTCATTCAATCTGTGTATTCTGCTCCCTAGTTTCTCTGGTGAATCCTCTCATCCCCCCCTCCCCACACCTCTGGCCTGTACCTCAGTTCTTGTAAATATAAATAAATAAATAAATTCTAAAAAAAAAAAAAAAGAAGAAGAAGAAGAAGAAGTAAAGGAAGTAGGATAAGGCAGGGGATATAAGACTGCAATCATGAGTTCCCACTTAAGGACTACTTAGTTCTAAGTCCAGTGCAAGGCTCAGGAGCACCACAAATGTGTGGTCCACCTTGATTGGGATTGGTGTTTTTGCTCAAAACAATCAGTTAAGAGATCACAGAAAGAGGAGACAATTCCTCCTAGTATTAATTTCCACTTGGTCAAGAGCAATTCTTAACCTAAGTGGGCAACTATGAGCTTTTGTTATGCAAAACTCATATCTGCTGAGGGTGATTGAAGGCAGGGTAGAAAAGTAACAACATTCTCTAAAGACTGTTTATTTGAGGTAAAATTTAAAGTAGAGCTAAGAAGTGTATCCCATAAAAATTAGTAACTTGGAATGTGTAATACAGAGATTTTCTAGAATTCTGTCAGTGTTCTATTTCTTAACCTAGATGACAGTGACATAGGTGTGCTATTGTTACAGGGCACCCCAATGTGAATTGGGTTGCCTGTCTGTGGGTTTTGCCATCCGCCGCAACAAGACAAAACATATATAACTTTAATGAAAAGGGACTTTAATACAGTAAATATACAATACAGAACACAGAGAATATAACTTCTAAATCAAACACCTGAAGTTACCCATCCCTTCGTGGGAAAAAGTCAACCCAAAGGGACTGGCCCAAAGTAAGGCCTGAAAGCCCGCCACATGACCAAAGCACCTTCTGGCCAGGACCCATGGAAAAGTGTTAGAAATGACCAGACAAATCTGGGAGGAAAAGAGCAAAATCAAAATCAATATAAACACTGCCATAGTCACTTCCCTACAGGTATCTCACCTACATCTGACTTAACCAGTCCAGGGTCAGAAAACAAGCATGGTTTCTTCATCACATGCTTGCTGCTCCATGTGGCTTCCTCAGGTCTCCTTCTTGTTCTCCATCCAGCTTCCTTCTCTTCTCTTCTCCTCTGCTCTAGCCTTCTTCTGGGTGGGGCAGGAAATCTGGAACTTCCCCTTTTCCTAGGGACCACCCTATTACACTATTTGTACCAATATTATTTACAATATGCAAGTTTCCAAAAGTCCATTATTTCACAATAAAATAGAATTCTTAAGAAATGGAGTCACCAAGCTAAGGAAATAGAAGGAGTACCCATGGAATTTGTTTACCTCTCTGATATCTTATATTTCTCTGTACTAGGGGTACATCACTTTTTTTTTTTTTAATTATACTATCCCTACTTCTATACTCTGGACTTTGCAAGATCAAGAATTCAGAAAATTTTGTCACAATAACTATTAGGGCAATAAATTAGGGGACACGTCCCTGAGAACCTAGATTAAAATGTGGACTTGGAGTGAGGAAGGGGAGAAAATAAAAATTAGTGTAAATATATTAAGTAGAAAACAAAAGGTCATTCATGATCATAAAAATGATGAACAAGGACAGAAGAAAATTGCTACCATCAATCAGAAAGGTTTTCTAGAAAAGGTGAGTCTTTGCATTCTAATTATTCTAATTCTCTAACAATAAAAAGGAAGACAGCATAGAAATAAAGAACAGATGAAATGAAGCCCAGATTTGTAACTGGAAAATTTTTACAAAACAAAATTTAAATCACTAGTCCCAGTCTTCATATTAAAAATGAAAAATATCAGACAGCATCCAGATTAAGTCACTTGGGTCATTTTAGGTTGAAATTCTTAGTAATCCTGCTATTTCTCACACTGTTTTTCAACAGCATGATGAAACCCCTGGAGATAGATTCTAATGTGATGACCAGCGATAATCCACATACTCCCTGGAAAATTCCAAGCAGTTACCATCAATTATAGGCAGATAATTGTCTCTCAGTGACTTTCACAAACCATGGTTTTTCTCTAAACACCAAAAGGAATTAAAAAGGTGAGAGATAATGAATATTTAAGGAAATGAATATATAAATGATATATGAAAAAGTTTCAAAATGTGCAGAAAACAGACAGATAAAATACATAGCAGTAGAAAAATAGTATAGCTGGAAGAATTAATATAGAATACCGTATATGTAGGTAGTATATTTATATAGAAAGTATCCAAAAACTTGGAGTCAGAGAACACATCTTGAGACACTATTAAGAACAGAGCTAAGATAGACAAGTCACATCGTAGGTCTCTTTCATGGCCTACTAGCTAGCAAATAAGACTGTGTACATGAAAGTATTTGCAAACTATTCTATTCTAAATGAGTTAAAATTATTTTGTAGACTTCCTGAATTCAATTTTAGTTTAATAACTAGGAGAGATTTTTAGACTTAGTTGCCAAATATTGTTGCCAAATATTTTAAGAAAAACAAAAAAAAAAATTCTGAAGGTAAGTCAAAAATTAACAGTTTATCTACCACAAAAGCTTTTCATCTAAACATATCAACAACTATGCTAGAAGCATGAGAGGGGGGAAAAAATGTTTATATTTTGGAAAGTTTTATAAAATTATTCCAAGTCACAACCCAGACACAATGTTACAGGAAAAGATAACTCCCCCAGGTAAAAACTTTTTCCTTCTCCACTAAGTGGATCATGAATCAGTTTTAGCCTATGGTGTTCCACTCCATTGAATTCAGAACATCCAGCAGCTTCCGGAATCTGCCAAATCATCAAGCATGGCAGACAATTCCCTTTAAGCCGATTCAAGTGCTGAAAAGCAGTGGGCTAGAACTTTTACCCAAAATCTGGAGCTCAATGATGTGTATGCTTCATTCTTCTTAAGAAAAATAACTCAAACTTTATAGTGCTTTGCAAGGTTCAGTTAAGATAAATTTCTGATTTGAGTACTATTTTTTTCTTTGCTTTTGTTTTGTTTTATTTTTAGGTGAGTATAAAGCAAACTTGGGAATCTGACAGTTATTTATTTTTTAGACTTCTAAGGGTCCTTCTAGAGACCCTTCAACTATATATTTGTAAAACAACTTTCCTGTTGTTACAAAGTAGCAGGAAATAGAAGGAAATTAAACAGGCAAGGGTGAAAATGATTCAAATTAAGAAATATGTTTAATTAGATAAAGCAATGGACATTAGTAGTCAAATCCTCAGTCATTACTCATTACATATTAATAGTATTGACATCTATTTATATTATAGGGGATATGTTGGGTAACTATATATATATATATATATTATAAAAGCATAACATTATACATATATAAACACATGTGGGAGGTACGGGGGGAGAGATGTTCAATATATACTTACTGAAAGGGATAAAAAATGTAGCATCTTTCTATTAAAACACTATACCATGGGGATGGTGGTCATTAGGTAGCTGAATGGGAAGAATAACACTAAGAGAAATTTAAAAATATATATATATTTGAGGGTGATTTTTTTTTTGAGTTAGTGGGTTTAGATGCAGGGTCCTGGGGTTCACTCTGGGAAAGGTTTCACCAGAGATCCCCTTTCAGCAGCACACAGTGAGTTCCCTAGGCAAAGCTTCTTCATAAGACAGATGTGTTTTGTTATATTTAAGGAGCCGATATATTAGGGAAAAGGACAGAGGAGTAAGGATACTTGTATAGGCACAGGCAGGAAGAGCTGCCGGGACCGGGATGGGTTTGCTGAGAGAGGACTATGTAGTTTCAGATAGGTGGCCTTGAGGAAAGCGGCCTCTGCCGAGGGAGGTCAGTGAACATAAGCCCTGGCATGATGCAGGTCACAGGCAGGCAGGAGGCTGCTGCCCTGAAAAGGGAGAGGGCTAATGGAAAGGAGCACCTGACGGCATAGGTGACCAGAACTGCTGCCCCCAGGGTCAGTGCAGAAACTGTGCTGATATAAACATCTCTTTGGGAGGGGCTCACTGCTTGTGAGCCTGGTTTGTTGTTGATTTTGAATCTGAAAGGGACAGGAGATCCCACAGTGGGCTCAATTTCTGTATCCCACAGTGGGCTCAATTTCCGTGTGTTGGGTCTGATAGACACTGCCTACAGCAACTTGCTACCAGTTTAGATTTTATGCTTTGTATTCTAGGCCTTAGTACCTAAGGAACTTGGTTTCAATAGCTGGCTCGATGGCTATGCTAACCCCTTCTACTCCCAATTCTCTAAGAGTCAATCTTGTGGTGCATTCTTTCTATTCTTTCCTCCATTAAGGGGACATACATGAAGTAATTCAACTTATTTGCTGATATACAAAGATTACAATGTCCCTTTATAAAGGATATTTAAACATTAAAAACGAAATCAAAGATGGCATATGTAAATGAAAATTAACTAAATTTCACTTTGTAAAGAACAAAATACATTGTTTTTAATTTTCTTGACATAATAGCGTAGTGTTTTAGACTCTTGGCATCTTTGGACTATTATTCTAGTCTTAGATCCACCATCGGAAAATATAAACGTTTTTGAATAATAAGATAATCTTGCCAGCTCAGGCTCAATAGGTGACACTTGAAGTAGCCCTCCCCTTTCAAACACATAGCTGGACAGAAGAATATCAAGCAACTGGAATTTTGGAAGTATAGAGAATTTGATCTTACCTATGAAAAAGCATTTAATATTTGTGAAGTAGTTTTACTTATTAATAAATTTTCAATTCGATAATTGCTGACTTAATATGCTTAATTTTTATTTTATACATTCCCTGATTTCTAAAAGGGTAATTTATTAATATAAATTAAGTAATTAAATTAATCTTACAATGATCAAGTGCATGGAAGAAACTGTGAGAAATTTAAAAGGTTCATTGACATGGGAGATAAATAAATATATATATATATATGTTTTGAGTCAGTTTTAAATGAAGTTACCCAATCATGCAAAATCATGCAAACTTCTTCAGACACCAATGATATGGTTCTAAATAAAGTGATACCTATTGACTAGATAATGTAGCATTCAAGGTGTCATCTTGACAGCCAACATTAACTAATACAGAAGAAATATGGTAACTGTTTTGTCCCAACTTCTGTAACTGGCCACAAAAAGGAAATACTGAAGGCAGAAAGGCTGAGCAAGCAGAGTTTATTGCTCCGGACAGCAGCTGAGACAGAGCCCCTAGGTGGTATCAGCAGCTACTGCCAACTCAGTAAGGGGGAAGGGTCTCCTATATAGGTCCTAAGCTCAGATTTCAAAGCTGTGTCCTTGATATGAGGCCCAATTCATTATCACCTTCAGCTAGTCCCATCCTGGATGCAAGGTCAGTTTATTAACACTTTATCAAGCTTGGATGCAAGGCTCAATTCAAAACCGCCCTAATTCAGTTCTTGTCAGTAACTCCTTGGTCACTCTCAACAGTAACAAATTAAAACTTTCTGGTCCTCTTTGGAATATAAAAAAATTCTGCTGAGTTTTTCAATGACTTGTTCAATTAAATATTTCCCCTTTATACTATGGATTGAAAATACTAATGAAAATTAAAACATTTTCTCCTTTACTTCATTCTAAAGAAAATTATCTTTATAACAGTTAACATTTGCCAGGATTAAATAATATATTCCTCAAAAAAATACATGGTAGGTATTATACTGAATTCTATTTTATATATGAGAAAAACTGAAGACCAAAACAGTAGTTCTCCCAAAGCACTTAATGTGGTTATTTTTCCTTCATTTAGTTATTACATTGATTCAACAAATGTTTACAGACCACATAGTATGAATAATGCCCTACCGTACTACAGATGTTTCTCTCTCTCTCTCTCTTTTTTTTTCAGACTACATACCCCTGTACCCATTAATATTAATTGAAGCATAGGTATACTTTAAATATTTCAGTAAATGTCATTTTCTTTCATAAATTTGCTCCCAAATCAAAAAGCTCACTAGTAAAGCCATATGCAGGGATGATGGGAATCTCTACCTAACAGAAATAAATCCTGTTCTGAACTGAAAAATTTCATTGACAATAAGGCATGAGTACCACAAAACAATGGCAGTATTTACACTGAGTGTAGTTTGTTAAATCTACCTCAATCTTCTTGTATATGATCTTAAATTTTTCTAGAGTTTAAAGTAAGTTTACATATTGTCCCCTAATTCTATCAACTATTATTCAGACCAGCATGAATCATCAACTTAAGATCATTATTATTATTTATATAGAAATGTATCTTTTCAATCCTTCTTTCTACCTATCACCTCTCTGCCTCACCATCTATCAGCAAGAACTGTAAAAATTTGTTAACTGCTAGCAACTGTTCCAGAGACCTTTTTATAACAACAAATAATCAGCCTTCATTTTAAGAGAGCAGTTTTGGCACTTCTAATTCCCCTAAGTTGTCATTTATTTGAAATAGTCCTTGAGGACTTTTTACTATAAAAAAATAGTAAGAAACGAGTAAGAAAATGTTCAATCTGATAATTAGGATAGAAAGATCACGTTAAAATGCTATTCTTGTTGATGAGGTAATAAACACATTTTCATACACTGTTGATGGAATTCATGTAACATCAGGAAAGAATAACTTGGCAATATCTATCAGTTATTTCAAATTCACATATATTCTCAGATGCAGTAATTACATTTCTAGAAATTTATCATAAATACAAATATGTATAATGTTAAATCATTGCAGGCTGTACTGACAGTAATGCTACCTCAAGGAAAGTATTTGGGTAGCAGGGCAGGTAAGAATTAGTGACAATTTTCTCTATGTCTCTGTATTTATTCAATTTAGTTCATGTGTATGAATTACCTATTTAAAAATAAATTATTTTAAATAAGTAAATAAATAAAATGGAAAAAATCAGTATACTGATAATAATTTAGAAATTTGCTATGAACCATTATTCCATCTCTGTCTCACATTTGCATCAGCAACCAATTACAAAATGGAAGCATCTAGATTTATTTTTATGCCACCACTTCTCACTATTGTCAACATATGTTAGTAAGTAATGTTAATGCCCTGTTCCTCCATTACTTGGAAACAGGTCAAAATTGGAATAGTTGCTTATATTTACAAAGTTTTTATTTGTCCTGAACAATATTCTTAGATACAAATACAAAATTTAGTGCTCCCAATAATCTATAAGGAAGATAATATGATCTTTAGATGATGGAACTGAGGTTCATAATGCTAGTCAATGGAGAACCTGGGACATGAATCAAGTTTCCTGTTCATTGTCAAATTGCCTCTGTTGTGCTCATTCATTTCATGTGACTGTATTCCATTATTTCTATGGTAAGTAACATTTTATCAAGTTTTTTAATTATATATATATATATATATTTACATTATTCTTCATTTTTAACAATGCATGCTCTTTCACCTCAGTTGTAGTACCTGTGGAATTCCCACCACCGATACACCTTTGTCACTCAACAATTATTCAATGTCATGTAGCCCTCAGCTCTCCAGTATATTTCAGAAGGCAACAGATAAGTGACTGAAGTTCCCAAAGACAGCCCACCAGAATAGGATTATTACACACTGCCAGAGTGTAAAATGACCCCAAACTTAGAAATGATTTTAAATGGATTCAAGATGGGCATATCCAATCACCTACTTGATATATTAACTTGAATGTGGAACACACATTTTGGAAATAGCATGCACAAAACTCATCTTCTTTGCTCACACCCACCCCCCCAAACCTGTTCACTTAGTTTCCTCACCTCCATAAAGAGCAGTTCCAGTCTTCTAGTTACTCAGGCATATCCCTCTCCCCTCCCCTCCCCTCTTCTCGCCTGTCCTCTCCTCTCCTATCCTCTCCTCTCCTTTTCTTATTATATCCAATCCATAAGCAGCTGTTGTTTCCCCGTTATCAAAATGCACACAGAATCTCTTTCCCACTAATTTATTGCTAGTTACTACTGCTGTCCTAGTCACTTTCAAATAGTCTGAATTACTTGAGTCTTTTAATAGTCCTCTATGTATGTACCAATGCCCCTACTCTGTATTCTCTACTCAACAGCTATAATTGCCCATCCTACATGGCAAGTAATGTATTACTCCCATGTCCCAAAACCTGCACCAGCTAAAAGGAAAATCCAAAAGTCTACAATTGCCTATAAAGTTAATTCCTTTATCTCTTCATTGTCAGTTCTACAATATATCTCTCCCCTTATATGCTCCTGCCACCCTGGACTCGTTGCCAGTCTTAAATTGTCCTCAACTTCAGGGCTTTGTAATTGTTCTTTCATATTCTGAAAACAATACCCAGGACCCAAGTATCTACATGGTTTTCTCTATAACCTTCAAATCTCTGTTCAAAAATCATTCTTTTCCATTTTCCAATTGCACTGAAGGAATTTTCCCCCCAGTACCACCTATTTCAAACCACAGACCTATTCTATGGAGACATTCCATATCTCCTCCCTGATTAACTTCTCACCTCAGCTTTTATCACATTATAATTTACTTTGCCATTTTCTTTCTTATTATGTTGACTGACCATCTTCCCACTAAAATGCAATTTCCAAGAAGAAAATATTTTCTGTTTTAATTTCTTTTGAGACCCTAAATTTGACAAATAAAGACTGCAGGTTACAAATACAATCTCCAACTAACAGAGTAGGAAAGAATTAAAAGTTAGTATAGTCATTAGAGATGAAAAGAAAATATTCAATAAAATTAAGTAAGACAAAAAATGAATGTAGCTCAAGAGTTTCAATTACACCAAAAAAAAAAAATATTGCAAAAAGAAATTGAGTCAAAATATAATGGATACTAAGATTCTCAAACATCTAGCAAATACTCTAAATTTTTCTTCAATTTTCATAAAAAAATTTATTTAGGGGCCTTCTCTGGCAGCCCCTAACAACAGGTTAGGATGCAGCACTTGCAAGCTGGCTGCAGCTGCCTCAGTGCAAGTTTGATTCCTCACCCCGGAGGTGATCCACATGGTGTGGCAGATCTCTCCTATCTCACCTGCTGCCCTCCTCAGCAGTGTACTTTGTCAATCTGCTTGTTCTGCTCCCCACTCTGTCTCTGGTGAATTCTCTCACTGCCCCTGCACCTCTGGCCTGTACCCCAGTTCTGTATGCATAAATAAATAAATATTTTTTTTTAAAGATTTATTTATTTGTGCATACAGAGCTGGGGTACAGGCCAGAGGGTCAGGGGTGGTGAGAGGCTTCACCAGAGACAGAGTGGGGAGCAGAACAGGCAGATCTACGAAGTACACTGCTGAGGGGAGCAGCGGGCGGGTCAGGAGAGGTCTGCCACACCATGTGGTCTCCTCCGGGGCAGGCGGGAATCGAACTCATGCGGAAGTGGTCTTAGCTTCTCAATGCTGTGCCTTAACCCGCTGCGCCACCAGGGAGGGCCTAAATAAATATTTTTAAAAAAATATTTAGTGATAAACTATTAGTGACATTTTAATAAACGTTGCTCTTTAGAATTTAAAATTAGAGGCCTAGATTTGCATGCTCTTCTTGTCAGTTTGTGCAAATTTGTTGTTTTTCAAAATTATACACACATGGGTGTAGGGCATACAGATAGATTAGCACAATAACAAGGACAATTTAGACTTTATGTTTTTACAAATTATGTCATCATTTTAAGATTCACTAGACATGCAAGCTAATAAAGGTCTTGTATATTCTGAACTTAATCTGCCCTCGATTTGCTCCCATTAACATTGACCATTTTCCTTTGCTTTGAATGAAAAGGTCTTATCTGTAGACTGGAAACCAAAAGCAGAGGCTTTCCACACTCCATTTCCCATTTGCTTCAAAGGAGCACAGAAAACTTTTCCTGTTCTTGATAGAAATACTAATCTGATATAGCCCAAATATAGTCACAGTACACAATCATTCTATTCTATAAATGCATAAGTAGTAAGTATAAAAGTAGGCTAGATAAATGAGTTTTTTCCTACTATCTGAGTGAGTAATGGCTGACTGAGAAAAAGATTTCATTTGAGGACCAGTGAACAATTATTAATAAAAAAGAAATTAATTTGTCTACAATTTTAAGATAGGGTATGGTTTATGACCATATTAAACTGGAAATATTCTGTTATCTAGTTAAAAGTGTTAATTAAAAAAAAGAAAAGATGAATTTAAATATAATTGACCAAAATGAAAATAGAACTTTAAAAAAAAATAAAACCAGATTTATGAGTGGTGGTAGTGATCATATAATTAACATTCTTAAAGGTCCAAAAATAATTGCAGAATTTCTAGAGGAGTGATTTGTTTTCCCAATAAATTCAAAAATCATATACTAGAATAAAACTGAAAAATAGAAAGACATATAAATTAGGAAGCTTCAGCAGGACTTGTAAAAAGAAAATTCAAAGCCTACAAACTCTCAGTTAACTTGAGTCTTTACCAGTGAAAATATGTTGTTTATACTCATTTATTCACTGAGCACGTACTGTGCCATCATAGACTGAAAAAGTGGGTTAAAAGAGTGGGAAAAAAAACTGGTTCAAGAAAAGTAGAGGCAGCCTAACAGGAGTCAACTGTGGTGTGGTAAGAAAAATGACTCTCCGTATTCATGAGCAGCTAGGTAAATGCTGATCTCTGGCATTATTCCTTGACAGAGAAAACCCAGCAGCAAGAGTTCACTGAAAAAGAATCAAGTAAAAGATAAGCCACTTTTGGACATCATGGAATTTCTCGGTGGTAGTTACATGGGATGTCAAGAAGACAGATATTTGGAGCCTGACACTAGAGGGACATCTTTGTTGCCAGCTTCATTTGGTGGTAATAAATGCCATGAAAATGGATGAGCTAACTCCCAAAGCATGCTTAACGACAGAAGAGTATCCAAAACAGTAACAAGAAACATAAAGAAAAACGTAAAAACAAAAGAGAATCCAAAAAACAGAAGTGATCTAACTTCATTTCCATTTGGGGAGAGAAGAATCATTTTTCTGGGCTTCCAAAAATAGTATTATAGAAATGATTTCACATTCTTGCTACTATGAGTGACCTTACATGTGCAAAACTGGGATAAATGACACTTAACTAGGAATTAAGATCACTTAGAAGGACTATTTGGGCACATCTATATATTGAATATGAAGCAGTGACAGCTACTTGTATTTCTTGCAACCAGAGAGCGAACTGATCACAGAAAGATTTCTCAAGTTGTTCTCAGTTCTCAAGATTAAATTATAGGTGGGCTTTCTCTATTGTATCTTCTTAAGAAGGTGAAACTGGGAGCTTTAACCTGAATAATTCACATGAAAATAAAACCATTTGGGGCTTGTCATCGCTTAATGGAGAAATCCATCATTGTTTTAAACAATTGGATACACTTAGTTCTTCACTTTTACCACAGAAACTCAAGAGGCATGTAACTATATATTCATTCCCAGTAAAACTCTTTGTTGCCAAGATGAAGTATAAAAGCTGAGAGCTCAGAAGAGTGTTCACTGGGTGTTTCAGTTTAGAGGTGACTTCACTGGATTGCAGAATACTTAACCCTGATCACACCTGACCTTCACAACAGAGCATTGCAAGCCTTTAGAAGTATAGAAGAATTCCTTTGTCCTTTGGGATTTGAAAGCAATCCAATTCCTGAGTAAAATGAATCATCCTTTGCCAGAAAATTAGCATTACCATCAGGGGTAGCATTATAGGACTACAGTTCAGGAACTAAATTAACGAATATACACAGGCCAGTTGAAGATATCTTCAATTTTTCTCCAAGCAGATACTTTCCCTCAAAGATCCAGGACTTTCTAGAAAATTCTACTTCAAGGGACATTTTCTTTGACCTCAATGGTCCCCTAGTCCACAATTTTAAGTGCTCCCTGTGTCATGGTACTAAGTTTCTTGTAGTACAAAGATAATGTGTGTGTGCATATATTTCTATACTGGGATTAACAGTTATCAAAATAAATATGATTTCTTTGAATGAAATAACTTCAATTTAAGAAAAATGCTATGTCTGATTTATAAGATGATGTCTTGATGATATAAGACTCTTAGATTTCCCACATGCAGGTACAACCTATCTGTGGAATCCCTCTCTGTTCCCTATATAACTTTTCTACTTTTATAGTGTGAATTTCTGTTCATTCTCTCTTCAAATGGAGGAAAGATTGTTTTAGCTTTAATCTCCAGACTGAGGAAATTCTTCAATTAGACTAAAAAGGTAATGTCATAGCAAAGCATGTACAGGTTAGTAAAAGAGAAAAGACAAAGTAAGAACATTTCATAAAGTAGGTGTCTCTTGAACTTGCTCTTAAAGAATAAGTAGACATTTTCCATAAGGACAAAGCAGCAACGGTTAATCTGGCAAAGGAAATAGCATGTTCAAAGTCATAAATGAAATAGCAGTATTTCAGGAATAATAAACAGAAAAATAATTTATAAAGTATAAGATACAAAAAACGGGGTGATTCTAGGAGATAAGGACTCCAATTGTGACCTATGTACAATGCAAATAATACTGGAATTTTATTCTCTAAAGATGATGACTGTAAACAATAGTTATGAGCAGAAAAGGACATGATCAGACTAGCATTGTAGAGTAGACCCATCATGAAAATGGTCTCAATCAAAAGACTCAGGAAAAGATTTCTCAGAATCTGTAGCCAAGTGTGCTAACCTACTCTTTGCCACGTATCCACTTCACACACAAAGACACAGTGATCAAATATCACTTATACTATCGAAAATAGTCTGAAATACATAGACATGTCCTTTGGCTCATTTCAGCTGATAAAGAGAGATGCAATTTATAAGAAATGCCAACAAGCATATTTTTTGGATGAAGAGGGGTGACATTTGTGCACAAGAAAATGCCAGGGTAAATAAATTAGCACTTATCTCCCCTGCTCAGCAGAAAAGTACAGTATATATATTCAGCTTAAAGACACAGTCAAGAGGCTTGTTTTTTTACTTTGTACACCATTCTGTCCTCAGTTAATAGGAATAATAATATTGTTTCTTAGTTCTCTATAAATAATAAACTATTTTCAAACAATATCTCATATAATCAATGTAACATTCCTGTAAGGACCTAAGCAGCTAGGCAGTATCTATCCTTTCAGATCGCTACATATTTGTGTGTATATGTGAGTATGTGCTGCATGTGTATATGTATACACACATACACACCCATATATATTACAATAAATCACATACAGCTAGGAATGAACAGACACTAAGTGGTAGTTTTAAAATCCAAGTTTTTCAACTTTGGTACTTTTTCTGCTATCCAATACCACATATGTAGAAAGTAAGCAAATTGGGCACATCCTTTGCTATTAGATTAAGGATTCCAGAAGTCAAGCTAAGTAGTATTTTATACACTGGACAAATTAATCTTAAGTTCTTCAACTTGTTCTTGTTCTTAACAATAGAGGCAGGTCAGGTAAAGCAGAATATTTCAAAGACAGGCATTTCCTGTGATCTCAGTAGCACTTTTTCCTAACCATGCCCTTTCCACACCATCAACTCCTTCCATGAAATTACTAACCCATCAGTAGGCTAATTATCTGCTCCAGAATATCAGGACAGTAATACCAACAACCTTGAATTTACATTGATTATATAGGTATGTATTGTTGTTGTTTGAATTCAAAATACTTTTGTGAATTGCTTAAGGGGGACTAGTAGGGAATTTTGAGTGAATTTGTCTTTCCTTCAATGCTAAGTTTTCGACTCCATGGTATTTTCACTATCTGATCCCCTGCCTTTACCAAAAAGGTGGGAGATAAAATGCAAGAAAAGGCAGATGGCATAGAGTCATCACATAATTAAAATCCCAGCATTTTTTCCTATCATATGTGGTTCACGAGGGAGGAATGCTTAAAGAGTTGGATATTAATTCAAAAACTGAGTAAAAGCAAAGCACTGGGCAGTTCAGTTCTGAGTTAGCCTATGGGGTGGTAACCATCACTCTTCTGTCTGCCACTAACACCATTGTGTAGTATAAAAGAGCTGCAATAGCTAGTGTTTGAATTACACAGTAGTCAAGCGAGATAATTAAATTTCCCTTCCAGAAAGAATATGTCCCTGCTGAGGGAACCTTATTGCATACTGCTGTTCATAGTGACCATTATTAAATTTGTAGGACATGTCTCTGTATTATAACGATTCATTTAGAAGTTATCATTACAAAACCTAATATGATTAGAAAAGGGAACAAAAATTCCAGCATAGTTTGAAAGAATCTGAAATTTCCCCAAGATTTATTTAATGTACATCTTATCTCTGTGTCAACAGCAAAGAGAACAACTGCCATAGAGTTCTTGCTTTCCTTAATGGATAATAAATAGGGAGCTTGCTGCCATAGGAATATCATATTCAAGCCTAGAAGTTTCTTCTCTACTATTGCTTTGGGATATTTCAGTGAGTTAAGTTGACAGTACAAGAGAAAGTTGTAATAGTGACAGATCAACATGAAAATCTATACTATTTATCTTAAAGGGGATTAAATTCAAATATTTTTTAAAGATTTATTTTTTTATGCATACAAGAACTGGGATGTAAGCTGGAGGTGTGAGGGAAGTGAGAGGATTTACCAGACACAGAGTTCTGGAACTGAACAAGCAGATCTATTGAAATACACTTTGAAGGGTGCAGCAGGCGAGAAAGGAGAGGCCTGCTGCGTCATTTACCTGCTTTGTTGACAACTACTTACATTATTTTCTAGGTGTATCCTGATCAAATGATTTGAATGGGATACTCTATGATATAAAAATTGCTTTTTCACATAGTCACCCTCATTTTTAGAACTTCAAAGCAAGAAGACAGATTAGGGAAATCTAATCTGTCTTCTTGTATTGAAATCTTTCTTGAGAAGGAATAGGCCCAGGCAGCTACCCCTGTTACCGGCCCTGGGGCTCTCTGGGAATGATGCTGATTTCAGGCTACAGAATCTGGGGATCAGTGGGAATTTAATGGGACTGACAACTAAGAAAAAAAATTCAAATTTCTTTTTTAAAGATTTATTTATTTGTGCATACAGAACGGCATACAGGCCAGAGGCTCAGGGTCAGCGAGAGGCTTCACCAGAGATAGAGTGGGGAGCAGAACAGGCAGATCGACGAAGCACACTAGAGGGGAGCAGCGGGCATGTCAGGAGAGATCTGCCGCGCCATGTGGTCACCTCTGGGGCAGGCGGGAGTTGAACTCATGAGGAATGGCTTTAGCTTCTCAGTGCTGTGTTTTAACCCGCAGCGCCACCAGGGAGGGCCTCAAATAATTTTTAATAAAGCAGAATTAAGTGAAACAACAAAGATTAACTTAAAAACATATATAAAGCTATTAAAATGCCCAAGGGTTCTGGATTGGTGGTTTTACAAGGTGTTGTATGAATAATATACTTTGTTCAAATATAAAATCCCTCTGTGTAAATATTATGAAGATGCTGAGTGTGTGTGTGGCATGATACTCATTGGGCAAATAAATACTGAGCAGCTGTAATGAACCAGGCACTATTAATTACTAAGGATACACTAAAGAAGACTGGTTTTGCTCTCTGGAAGCTTATGGCCTAGTTGATCATGATCTTACTTGTAAACTATCAGTTTTTCTTTTGAATTGCTCATCTCCTATTTTTCTGGTATGAAAGGAGATCCCTGGTTATGGGTAATGTGGCCATAGTCATAAGTCTGTCATTACTGCTGAAAAGTACACACACAAATTCAGGATCATCTCTATTAACAAGCATTAATTCTCACTCTTTGTAGCAAATCTGTCTGCCACTAAGCAAATAAAAGATATAACCTAACCATTTTCTAATTCATTGCACACAGTTTTCTCTTCAAAAGAGAAACAATGATGAAAGTTACCCTTAGTTTGTAAAGAGTGTCAAAGGTGGCCCTCCCTGGTGGCGCAGCAGGTTAAAGCACTGCACTGAGAAGCTAAAGCCACTTCCGCATGAGTTCGATCCCCGCCTGCCCCGGAGGTGACCACATGGCGTGGCAGACCCCTCCTGACCCGCCTGCTGCTCCCCTCAGCAGTGTACTTTGTCCATCTGCCTGTTCTGCTCCCCACTCTGTCTCTGGGGAAGCCTCTCACCACCCCTGAGCCTCTGGCCTGTACCCCAGTTCTGTATGTACAAATAAATAAATCTTTAAAAAAAAAAAAGAGTGTCAAAGGTCTAAATATTTCAAGTAATTAGACAAGGAGGCAATCCTTTTGGGCTGGAACTGGCTGGAACTTGCCAGTGAAGCTACCTGGTGTAAAACCTCAGTTACGTTCAGAAATACAACTTACACATGTTCAGGGCTTTGAAGGGTAAACAACCAAGTTTATTATTAAATACCACTCTCTCTCCCATATATATATATATATATATATATATATATATATATATAGCTGTCATTCATTTTCTCTTATTTCCTGCCTTTTGTGTACCAAGTTGGCTGTAAAATGGCAGGGCATTATTATTATTTCTTTTAAAGATTTATCTTTGCAAATTTATGCTACATGAACTGGGGTGTAGGCCAGAGATGCAGGGGATGAGAAGATTCACCAGAGTGGGGAGCAGAACAGGTGAATTTACTTAAACACTGGACACTGTTCATAGGAGCAGTAGGTAAGACAGGAGAAGTCAGCTGCAGCATGTAGATTTGCTCCCTGTTTAGCCAGGGATCGAACTTATGCTTCAGTGGCTGTCTTTAGATAACAGTGCTGTCTTTAATCTGTGTGCCACAAGAGAGGCCCCTCAAATTCAAATTTATAATTTGAAATATAAAATGAATCAAATCAAAATAATAATTTTGTGTATATACTATTGTGAATTTGTCCCAAAAACTAAGTAGACACATTGATGTACCTTTAATGAAATTTAAGGAAGCACTATATAAGTCAGGAATATAATTCAACTAGATTCACAATAATCTCTTAAAATTTTCACCAATTGTAAATACTCCTCATACATAAAGAGACAAAAAAAGATAGAAACTGCCATTGGACTAAACAACCTTAGTGTCTATGCATCCCTCAATTCTATTGGTTGGAGTTCAGCATAACATCCACTGAACATTGGCTGTTTCACTTGCCTTTTGTGACCCCCCACAGAAACTCATTTAGAATTTGTACTAAAAGTAAAATTGCAAATGAAGAATTTTCCAATCATGTAATTACTGGATAATTTCTATGTGTCATGCATGCTGCTTCTATAATATGAAAGATAAAGAGTATTAGAACTTTCACTTTAGTATTTTATAATTTTGTTGAAAAGGCAACAAAAATATCTTTAATGATACATGGCCCATAGCAAGGATAGTGAAAGAACGGATAAACAGCTGGGACTACATCAAGTCCAAGAGCTTCTATACAGCAAGAGAGACACTACACAAAACAAAGAGATAACCACAGATTGAGAGAAAATATTTGCACACAATACTAATGACAAAGGACTGATCACAAAGGTATACAAAGTGCTAATTAAACTCAACAAAAATAAAGTGAACAACCCCATCAAAAAATGGGCAGAAGAACTACAAAGACAGTTCTCCAAAGAAGAAATGAAGATGGCCAGCAGGCATATGAAAATTTGTTCAACATCACTTGTTAGAAGGAAAATGTAAATTAAAACAGCAATGATATACTATCTTATAACAGTGAAAATGGCACACATTAAAACAACTACAGCAACAAATGTTGGCAAGGATGTAGAAAAAAGGAAATTTCCTATACTGCTGGTGGGAATTCAAGCTGATATAACCATGCTGTTTGGAGGTTTCTCAGAAGGCTAAAAATAGAACTTACCTCTGACCCAGCAATCCCACTCGTAGGTATATACCCAAAGGACACAAAAACATCAATTCAAAAGGACACCTGCACTCCCATGTTTATTGCTGTTCTATTTATAATAAGGATGATGTGGAATCAACCCAAATGCCCAAAAATAGATGGCTGGATTAAAAAGATGTGGTATATATACACAGTGGAATATTACTCAGCAATCAAAAAGATCAACACATGCCTTTTGCAGCAACATGGATGGAGCTGGAAGTTATCATGCCTAGTACAATAAGCCAGAAAGAAAAAGAAAAATACCAGATGGTTTCACTCTTAGCAGGAGCATAAGGGATGGGGGTGGAGAAAAACAAATGCATTAGAGTAATAATGAAAACATTGAACAACTATAAACCAGAGCCATTTTATGGGGGTGGAAAAGGGAATGGAATCAGAACTGGGGTGGGAAGATGCACTGGGCAATGGTGATGGCACACAGGTGAACTGGTAGTAGGAAGACCACAGGAATTACAACTGAGAGGAAAAAAATGTACAAAATGAAGAATTATGCAAAATTTAAAAATATATAAATAAATAAAATTTTAAAATGTATTACTAAAGAAAATCAGTATTTTTAAGTGTTTCAGTTATAAGTTTTAATCCTAAACAATAACAATAATGTGGGTCATTAAGGGCCTTTACTGCCTTTGAATTCATCATACCAACTTTTATTTTTTATTCATTCCTGAATAACTTGTATCCTTCTGCAAAGCATACATTTTTTTTTCAATGATGTAAATAGATCAATGATGAATAAAATGATAGAAAAGCTGCTACACATCTGTTTAGTTAGTTAATATGGTCTTCAATAAGATCTGTACCTCCAAGTAGTTTGTCTGTTCTGTATTCAAATATTATTTATGGTGGGAGAAAGGGCCTTATACAATTAAAATGCTAATAGGTTTTACAGAAAAATTTGGGGATGTAATTTCAGATGCAGTATATTTTCAGTCAGTGGGGAACTTTATTTGGCTACTGCAAACAACTACTTCCTGGTTTTATCGTTATAATTATTAGTCCAACTAGAAATGTATCATAACAATCCCTTCTTAAAAACTTTACCTGGTGTTTTCTTTGGTAGCGCATATACTAAAATTGGAATGATACAAAGAAGATTAGTATGGCCCCTGCACAAGGATGACACGCAAATTTGTGAAGAATTCCATATTTTTACAGGTTTATGGGCAGCTAATCTTTGACACAGGAACAAAGAAGATACAAAGGAACAAACAAAGCTTGTTCAACAAATGGTGCTGGGAAAACTGGGAAGCTACTTGCAAAAAAATTAAAAAATGAAAATATATCACTACCTTGTACCATACACAAAAATCAACTCAAAGTGGATTAAAGACCTAGACATAAGAACAGAAACCATAAAATACCTGGAAGCAAAGATGGGCCAAACACTACACGACATACACTTCAGCGACATCTCTGAAGATACAGCACCCAATGCAACAACAGTGAAGTAAAAGATAAATAGATGCAACTACATCAAGTTAAAGAGCTTCTGTACAGCAAAAGAGACATTACAAAAAAAAAAAACAGAAATCGACTGATTGGGGAACATTTTCTCACACAAAAATAGTGATAAAGGATTGATCACAAAAATATAGGGAGAACTGATGAAACGCAACAAAAATAAACAACCCCATCAGAAAATAGGCAGAAAAGCTAAAAAGAGACTTCTCCAAAGAGGAAATGCAAATGACCAGCAAACATATGAAATAATGTTCAACATCATTTCTGATAAGAGAGATGCAAATTGAAACCACAATGAGACACCACCTCACCCAAGTGAAAACGGCACATCTTAAAACAACTAGCAACAAGAAATGTTAGTAAGGATGTGGAGAAAAAGGAACTCTCCTACACTGCTGGTGGGAATGCAAACTAGTACAACCACTATGTTTGGAGTTTCCTCAAACTGCTAAAACTGGAGCTTACAAATGACCCAGCAATCCCACACTTAGATATCTACCCAAAAGATACAAAAACAATGATTCAAAAAGCCATCTGCACCCCCATGTTTACTGCTGCTTTATTTACAATTGGAAAGACATGGAAACAACCCAAATGCCCAAAAGTGGATGACTGGATTAAAAAGATGTAATGCAGATACACAATGGAATATTACTCAGAAAACCAAAATATAATAATAATAATAGTAACAATAATAATAATAATAATAATAATAATAATGAACAACTATATACCAGAGACATTTTATGGGTATGGAATGGGGAATGGGATCAAAAACAGTGGGGGGAGGGAAATGGAGTACTGGACTATGGTGATGGCACAAGGGTGATTTGGTGATTGGAAGCCCACAGGGATTACAATTGAGATGGAAAAAGGCACAAAATGATGTAAAAATAAACTATTATATATTTTTTTTTAAAAAAACTTTACCTGGCTCATTGTCACATAAGACAGCATCCAAGATATTTCTTGGCAAAATAAGGCCTTTCATAAATTAGCTCTCATTTACCTTACCTTGCCTGAATTTGGGTTGAGGTAAATGACAATTTTCTGCATTTCTGAAAATGCAGTCAAAGAGGTCACTACTATTTTGGTTGAGAATGGAATCCCAACATTTTGGTTTTTCACTTTAAAAAAGGCTTATACTGTACTTAACTCAAAAGAGAGCATTTTACAGCAAAATAATACCTAAGGAAGCTTATCATTATCTAGGAATCAAGGGCAATGAATTGAACAAAATCTACAACTGATTACTTTTTATTAGAATACAATATATATCAAAGGAGTAGAAATTCCAGACAGCTTATTATTAAAATGAAAGCTGCAGAAAAGCAGACTGCATTTTTATCTAAGTTATCCAGCTGATCAATCAATTTAAATGAATCTGTCTATTACAGAGTTATCAGCTAAACTGGCACTCTAATCATTGATTGATAGAGGTGAGTAGGATGAATTTTGGGTCAAAAGAAAAAATGAAACAACCTTTTTATTTATATATCTCCTAAAGATAAGATAGGTCTTTAAACAGTTAGAGAAATAAGCAAACATGTCTAGGACATTCTTTTCAAAAAATTCCAGACAACTGTTTGTGCTAGTCAGGTGATAACAATCTATCAGAATTTCTCTTTTAATCAACTGAAAGAATATAGATTCCCAAAGACTCAACCTGTATCTGGGAGTCTCTGTCTTCACGCATCATATTTGCTACATGGGCTGGGCTAGCTTTGTTCTTCCTTATAATTTTTCCTGCCCCTTTGACTGACTTGAAGGTCCCAGGGATGTTATGCTGCTCTTAAATGGGCAGTCTGAAATGTGCTGCAAGTGACATATTATGGTCAGGAGCCAGCTGTTCACATATTTGATCAGCCAGCAGGAAATCTTTCAGCAACTCTTAAATAAAAAATACAGGACGGTGTCGGTGTTTGGTGACACTGTTTTTAATCTTCACATTTCTCACTGACAGGAGGTAATGGCTAGCCATGGGAGACCTGTCACATGACAACAGCTTCTTTACCACCAAGAGAGCCACAATATGGCCTCCAAACTACCTTAACAGTCATAGTAAGTAGGGCTAGTCTTTCTAAAAATGCTATCTCAGGTGACAGAGGTAAAAACAAAACAAAAACAAACAAAAAAGGACATTGATTGGTTCAAAAATGCTTTTGATATCTCAGTAATTATTAAAGGACTTCTCTAATATTAGACCACTATAAATCCTAGAAGTTAAAGCATAATTTAAAGTTGTTTTTCTAAATCTAATATCTTTATAATAAGACCAAAAAGTGAACAAATTTATGGGTAGATCATAGTGATATAAAAATTAACATCACTGAGCCCTCCCTGGTGCTGCAGCAGTTAAAGAACAGCACTAAGAAGCTAAAGCCACTTCACAATGAGTTTGATCCCCACCCCAGGGGTGACCCACATGGCGCAGCAGATCTCTCCTGATCCGCCTACTGCTCCCCTCAGCAGTGTACTTCATCAGTTGGCCTGTTCTGGCCCCCATTCTGTCTCTGGTGATTCCTCTCACCGCCCCTGCTCCACTGGCCTGTACCCCAGTTCTGTATACATAAATAAAATAAATCTTTAAAAAAAATTAACAGCATTATGCTGACACCTACAATTCACAGCCCATGGAAAGTAAAATTTTATTTTGCTGTTGATTAGTGGGGAAGATCAGGTCTCAGTAGAAGGTCATATTCCAAGAAATGTCTTATCTTAAATTCTAAAATTGTTCCAGGAATTTCTGTGAGCAATTTATAGAAGACTTGAAACTGGCTCACTTTATTTTCCAATCAGTAAAAATCAACACATAAAAACTAACAAAGGAATCCAGGCAAAATACAAATGTAAAGCTATAATTTGATCAATAATTTTAAATGAGAGTTTTAAAGTAAACATAAACTTCGTATAAGATTATGAGGAAATTGCCCTGTAATATGTGAACACAAGTTTAACTTATACTTGCAGGTTTCTTTGTACACATGTTTTGCATATGACATAATTTACAAAGGTCATTCTGGTGATATAGAAAATAACCACAGGAGGGCTTATTTCTCTCTGTGTGTACATACATATGCTCAGGTGTCCTACTTTGTAATGTGAGCATGCAGACTGACTGTAAAATGTAAATTTTAAAATAACATTCAAACAAATAAATTTAAATACTTTAAACTTTCCCATGATCACTCAGGAGTTCCTTCAAAGTATTTAAAGTTCAGGGTTTCACAATCTCAGTTCTATTAGCATTTTGGTCTAGATAATTCTGTAAAGGGCTAACTTATGCATTGTAGGATGTTTAGCAACATCCCTACCCTCTTCCCATCAGCTGCCATCCCTATCCCAAACTCTACGCCAAGTTGTAACAAACAATTATCTCTAGTTATTGTCAAGCATTTCCTGGGGTGGGGAAGGAATTTCTTCTAGAGGAGAATCACTATCAAAATGGCTAATAATTGTTTTCTTCCATTTTTATTTATTAAGCATAAAACAATTGCTTGATTTACAGAAACACTAAAACTAAGATATAAATTTTAAACAAACAGTGTTCTGAAGGCATTTGCCCTCAGAATGCTACCTTTTGAAATGATGAGAGAAAGTTTTCTTACCTACCACACAACCCCCACATCAGAGCACCCCTTTCTCTTTAAGGAAGTCACAGGCATTAATGAGCACATGAATGACTACTAAGAGAGGAAGTCTGAATGTCAATAACAAATTCTTACTAGCTGTGAACTGACTCAAATTGTAGACTGCAATGTGTGCTAATTTGTATTAAAGACAGGAATAAATATAAATACACTATAAACACTTGCATCTTCTATCCATCCACTTAGTTCTGGCATAAGTCTGTGGACAACAGTGTCCAAACCAATCACCCATCATCACTCTGTTCTGGATAATCCACCCTTCTATTGTGTGACATTTAAAACACTCTTGGACATGAGAGAATTGGTCCTACAATTCTCTCCCTTGACATTCATCATCTTCCACTAACCAAAAATAGACAAATTAAAGAAATATTCAAAACTCTGTTTGGACTTGGACAAGACACAGTACATAAGGCACAGAGAAAAATCAAGAGACATTTTTTTTTTATCTCTCCAGAATCTTGAGCATAGACTCACAAATAGCATACTAGCACACTTAACCTCTTAGTCCAAAATGGAGATATGAGTAGTGGTACTTTCCGCTCAAGATGAATTGAAGGCTTCAGTTTTAAAAGATCAAAATCGCTTGAAACCTTGAAAGCTGGCTTTTAGATCCCTAACTTTTTAAGACTTCAAAAATCAAAGGGCCAATCTCAGTGAAGTTCCCCATTCCATGTGTATTTCAGTAAAATATCAGTCAAGTTTGACACAAAGTATTTATCAACTATTCCATACAAGTGCAGGTAGCAAACAAAAATTCCAAGGTTTCAATTGGTGCAGAAATATACATATTTTTAAGAAATGGACACATAAAAAATTAGTGCAATGAAGAAAAATTTTAGACTATTATATCGTATTTATATTCAAATTATGTACTTTTAAAATGATATACAATATTTAAATCTAAAGTGAATACTTACCCATGTAGCAATGATTGATTGATCAACAATTCTAAGTAAAACTTTATTTTGATTATTATTACCCATAACTTTCTAATTGTTTACATGTCCTAGGATTTTAAATTTTATGCATTTAATATATTTACACTGCTTATAATTAGAACAACAGTGAAGTTATTTTATCTAATAACTTTATGGGTGAAGTTATTAGAAAGGTAAAAATATATACAAGCCTTATTTTTATATGTCTTTAAAAATATTGTTTCACGGCCAAACTTTTTAATTTACAATAGTAAAATATTATATTTAAATTGAGGTAGATGGTTAGATTAAGTAGGCAAAGAGATGATAAGTAGACCTAAAAGCTTAGCATTTCCCTTTTGAATTTCTAGGACATGTTTTCCACTATGCTACTTGTCCTTGTGAAGGGGAATTGAATGCAAGGACACAGTTCAACCCAAGCCCCAAAATATCATGGGTTGGCTATTTCAGTGGATAATTTTTTTTTAAAGTTTTATTTATTTATTCATACAGAACTGGGTACAGGCCAGAGCAGGGGTGGTGAAATGATTCACCAGAAATAGAGTGGGGAGCAGAACAGGCAGATCAATGAAGTACACTGCTGAGGGGAGTAGCTGGCATGTCAGGAGAGGTCAGCCACGCCATGTGGTCACCTCCGGGGCTGGCGGGGATCGAACTCATGCTGAAGTGGCTTTAGCTTCTTAGTGCTGTGCTTTAACCTGCTGTGCCACCAGGAAGGGTCTCAGTGGATAATTTTTATAAAAAGATGATCTACTTCTAGTTTTTAACTCCATAATAAAAAAATTTTTGAATACTATCATTTTCATCTTTATAATTGAGAAAATTTGATCAATTTGAAAATAAATAAATGATAGTAATGTATAAGAGAAGGAAGGAATTGAGTACTCTCTTTTTGGACACTGGAACTACACATTTTAGTAGGTTTTTTGAATTTGGACTTAGATTAGTTTAAATGTAATACAAATTGTACAACAACCACTAAAACCTAAAGTGTACATGCAAAGAAAAGAAATAAATGGAGTAATACAAAGTACTCAAAGTGAGAGTTCATTAAAAAAGAGAAATATAAATAAAAAACACAGTAAATATAAAACTTAATTCATATGTTACCAAGCTGTATCACTAATTAATGTGGATACTCTAAATATCACAATTAAAAGAGAGGGAATGTGAGAGTATTTAGAAAAAAAAAAAAAAAAACAAGGTCTAAACCTTTGGACAAAAAAAAAACCTACTTTAAATATAAAGACTCAAATATGTTAAAATGAATGGGAAAGAGTAAGGTATAGCAAGTTAACATGAAACATAAGCCAGATTAAAACAGACAAAGGCTTCAAAACAAGTAAAATTTTCAGGGATTAATAATGATACTATATATCAGAAAAGGGGTCAATTATCTAAGAAATCATAACAATTTTTATTGAGTATAGTACAGTATCAAAATATATGAGGGAAAAACTAATACAACTGAAATAAGAAATAGAAAAATGCACTGTTAGTGTTTATGACTTTGATACCTCTGTTTCAACGAACTGATAGACCAAATCATTTAACAATATAGTTGACCTGAATCTTACTATCAATCAAGTTCCTCTAATTGACATTTTCAGAACAGCCCATCCAACAATAGCAGAATGCACATTATTCTCATATTGAATATTTGAAACTGGAATATAAAACTCAACTTAATACCAAATATGTTCAGAAATCACCAAGAAATTTAGCTACAAATCAGAAAAAATGACTGGGAAAAAACCAAAATATTTGGAAATTAAATTGTGTACTTCTAAAACCATATGATCAAAGAAGTATCAAAAGAAGATACCACATATCAAAATTTGTGGAATACAGTGAAAGTAGTGTTGAAATGCACATTTATAGCATTAAATGCTTATATTTTAAAAAGAATGATCTAGTATAGATAATTTAAGTCTCACTTTCAGAAATTAGAGAAAGGTGAACATGAGACTACAACTAGAAGATGAAATGAAATACAAAAAATTATAGCATAAGTCATTGGAATAAAAAAATAGAGCAAATCAACAATACACAAAGATATTGTTTGAAAATTTTAACTAATAAAATTGTCATTAGCAGAAGTGAAAGAGGAGTTATCACTACTAATTATTTGATTATATGGACTCTACAAAAATAATAAATACTATAAACAACATGCAGGTTTGGTGTACCAAATAAATGAACCAAGTTTTTGGAAGACACAGTCTGCCAAAATTCATACAAAAAGAATTAGAAAATCTGAGTAATTTATAATGTACCATGAAAGAAGACCAAGTCAAGATTTCCCTTGTAAATCTTATCATTTTTGGAAGAAATTATGTCAATTCTCAGCAAATTTTTCCAAAAAGTAGATGCAGAAGTAATAGTGTTAATTCACCCATTAGCTACTTTACTCCATCAAAATAGTCTCTTTTGTTTTACGTAAACCAAATAGGCATATTTCTACATCAGTGTCTTGAACTTTCCATCCCTTCTACCTGTACATTCTACTCCAAAATAGCCTTGTATTCTAGTTCCTAAACCCTTTGAAGTTTAATTTCCATGGGACCTGTCATCTACTTAAAAGAGTAATAACTTTGACACCCACATCACTACTTATGCCCTTATAGGCATACTTTTTGCCATTGACACTTAAGTATACCTGCATGTTACATATCTTAGTCATTTTTCTGTCCATGGAAAATTCCATAAGAATGCTTGCATATTTTTTTTGTCTTATAGCTTCACTTCTTCTTTCTTGATTTTCAGTGTATAACCATAAAGATTGACTGTATGAATAGATAAACTGTGCAAAAGAACATTTGAATTTTATCTAAGCTTGATTTATATTGAAAATGGAAATCAAGAGCTAAAATGATTTTTTTCTTTTCCTTTTTTAAATCATATAGTAAAAGTTATTCCAAATTACTCAGATAAAGAGATGATGTGAATGTGCATATATCTCAGGGGAATGAAAGGAAATAGTTCATCATCCTATGAAAATTTTATTAATGCATTTTTATTTAAATTTTTCATATGTCACTCAATTTTATATGCTCTTCATTTTGAATATGATTATCTTATACTATTATTTAAATTCCAATATATGACAGTCTGTTAATAAGTATAATGCTATATATGCTTAGCACAATTTGCAGTCGCATAGTAATTTCTTAATAGATGTTAACTTTTAAGTTTGTCCTCAGGGCACTTGTGCCTGCTATTTGTATAAATAGTCACCAGATGGCATTCTGGTTCACGTTGGGTGAACACAATTCATGAATTTCTTCCAGAAGATCTCTGGAAATTTTATAAACTTTAACCACCAACTATTTCTAAACAAGCCCTTTATTATTAAACACAAATCATTAAAATTGACATAACTAATACTTTATAAACACTGGAAACAGAAATCATGACTATCGTAAACCTTGGAAAGGAGCATGTGAAAAGCTCACATTGTTGAATAAAGAACAATGGCACAATACTTCTGAAATGGTATTTAAAACTGTCTAACCCAGTGAAATTTTCTCTTCTTCTGCAAACCAAACTCTTAGAAATCATACTACTTGAAACTTCTATGTATCCTACCTGCTATTTTATATACTTATATATTTTGTTATATAATTTTATTTAACATTATTAATATTTATATCTAAATAGTTCTGAAACCCATCCATTTCTCTCCCCACTCTTGTCCTCTTACCATAGCAAACAGTGCATTAACTCTTATTTTGACTAAATCGGATATAAGAAATCCCTGGTAAAATCCTTTCAGTTGAATGTCACTGTTCTCCTCAGAAAGACAAATGTCTCTAATGAAGATATCCAGATCATGCACCCTTACATCCAACCCTTCCCTGCACTGTGTGGTCAGGCTCACTGGCATACTGTCACTGGCCCCTCTTTTATTCTAGAGCCCCTTGAACTGCTGTTTCCTTGCCCTGAATTGTCCCAATCTCAAATTCAACCACCCTTTTTAATGGTCAAATAGAAAAGCAAATTTTACCTTTGTGTAGAAGCTACAAAATGCTGTCATAGAACTATGCTCTATATCTTTATATCAGCTTATTGCTTTAGTTTGTAAATATTTGATTACATACTTTCTCTCACTCAATATTCTGTAAATTCCTTAACAAAAGAGTGACATCTTCTATTGCTGCCACTTAATCTCTAGCTTCTGCTTGGTGTCTAGATCACTTAAGGGTTTCATTTTTAAACATTTCAATATTCAATATCTATTAAATGTTTGAATGAAGGAAACTTCTCTCCATTGCCATACTATGACTCAGATCCAACAATCCCCAGTCTCTCTCTACCCTACATTTCAATTCCTGGAGGATAAAATATGACTAGCCCTGCATAGATCATTTCCAAACCCTAGATCAATAAACTATGGACAGAATTTTAGGATTAAAAGTAGAAAAGTGATTACTAAGTGCTCATATATTTTTGCCAGGAAATGGGAGATTATTTTGTACTGGACGCTCACCTCAGAAATACCTACTATAAATTCCTTCAAAGGAGTAAGTTATATGTCATACTTATATTATGGTATTCTGAATAGTACACGGTATACATCTGCTACTTCAGAGACCTGCTTTTTTCAGCCACCTTTTCATGTATTTTACACAAAAACACATGCAAACTAGAAGCTTGCCCTCAAATATTTCAACAATGATATGTTTTTCACTCTCCTTTTCTATGGTTATAAAATCTTCAAATAGGCAAGTGATTTATAGTGCATATTCATTAGACTTAATTATCTGACATAGCTTATAAAATAGTATCCAATCATTAGCATAAGTTGGAAACCAATTTTCCACAAAACACTGACTTAATAAATAGTAGGTAAGTAAGTTCCACACCACAGAGTACACCAAACACACAGAGGTACAAATGGGGGGAGACTCTGATGCATGGGCAAGCAGCAACAATATGTAAATATGTACATGAAATATCTCCCTGCATAAGCTATTACTGGGTATTTTATACCTTCAAGGGAAAATGTGGAGACTGCTCTCCTTGGCACTTGAAGAACCTCCCAGAGGCCTATCAAATTCATAAGTGTTAGATGTGTTTTAGTCACATATTCCATGCATATCTTCTTCTTTTGTACAAATCCATTTCCTTAAGATTTAATGACAAATGGGCTTCTCTACTGGTTTAAATTTTATTAAAATTAGAAATAAAAGTCAAATGCTGACAAATGGGGATAACTAATCTCTGTGTACACTGGATAGATACCTTGAAGAATCCACCTTCTCTTGAATTTCTTGATTTCTGATATCCCACAATGAAATAAATGTTTCCTCTGACCAACTGATTTTCTACTTTATTCAGTTTAGAAGAATCAGACTAACAAAACAGTTCAAATACCAATTTAAAGGAATTGTTTAATGAAGGGGCAAAAGAAATGTGGATTTCAGCAGTCTGGCCCCAATTCAGTCGATTAGGCATAGCATACTTTATACACTTAGAGAATTACTAGAGTTAGACTTATGTATTCTCTTCTCTTCCACGAGTAATGAATTAGATTTATACCTTAGAAAACCTGTAGTTTATTCTGCTGAGAATATACCTACAAATCCCAAGCAACGGATTTTCCTTCTATTTTACAGTAAGCTAAAAGTATCCCATACAGACTGAGTTATTTTAAACATTAGTTAATGTTAAAAGGTGACTTTTGAGAAGCTAGTACTATTTTTACCATCTTCAAGACAAATCCTATTTATTTTATAAACTGCATTTTTCTGTGTTTTCCTCATCTTACACACTGCTTACTATGGTTTTTTAAGGAATCAGTTCATTTTAGAATAAATTTGTGTTTCTATGCTTTGTTAATCTATTACCCAAGAGTAGAAAAGTACACATTGCTTCGAAATTTTGTTAACAATAAAAATACAGTAATTTCAAACTGCAAAAACACTCATCTTAACATATATGATGTTAAAAAAGATTTGAAGAGCATATATGTAAAATCAAAGCCAATAAATGAACATGTTCTCCTTGCATGGTCAAGTGTGTTCCATAGCTCAGCTCTGTGATGTAAAGCACACAGCCTGAGAGACTTGTTAGATGCAGTCACTTCCGGCTTCCTGACCTGGCCCTTTGAAAGTGCTTTCATTGGAGACAAAATAACTCTAAATATTGAGAACTGTCTCAATATTGAACCACAATTATGTATCACTAAGAGAATGAAAGGTCTGTATTATTAAAATGATGCCGAGGACTAAGAAATGTACATAAGAAGATCCAGAAGAGCACAGAAGACAAACCAAACTCTGACATCAAATACACAAGCAGTGCCAGTAATGGGAGTAAAGGAGATGTTCTGACAACTACATCTGTTACTAAAATAGATACTGTGACAAATAAAAATAGCAAGAACAAGTCCTGTAATGGGATTAAGACAAAGCATAGAAAACTAATGACTGAGGATAAAGACAAACGTGGTGACAATGGCAGGTAGTGTGACAAATGGAATGCTTGGATAAGCAAAATTCAGGAAACCAGACAGCTGAAAGACCCAAGACCAAGACTAAGACAAATCTGTCAGCAATACAGATAGCATCACACTGTGCCAGAAGACAGTGCTAAATTATAAATGTTAATGATAGATGGATTCAACAAAATCATAGGCAGAACAAAAGAAATGAAGTGGAAAAAGACCCTTGCTGCAGTGTTTGATGTAGGTCTTCATTTTAAGGAAGATATAAGAGTCCTAAGCTCTTATATAGAGCATCTTGATTCCAGATAGCATGGCAGTATTTGGTAAATCCCACCAATTCTTTTCTATAATTGTCTTATGGTTGTTAGGAAATCTTCACTTGAATACAAACTCTTGAGCCCAACTGTAAAAGAGTCTTACTTCAGCAAGTGAAGTAAGAAAGAAAGAAGGAATAAAAAGAGAAACAGGGGGGGGGGAAGAAAAGGGGGATTTTGGAAGAGAAGAGAAATAAAAAGTAAAAAGCAGGAAAAAACATGAGAGAATAAAAATGTCAACTGTTCAAATATTTACAGAGCAACTACGATGTGACAGATACTACACAAGCTGCTAGAGATAAGGTGGTACAAAGAAAGTGTCATGTTTTCTGGTCTCATGAAGCTTACAATTTGGTAACAGAAAAACAGCACACACATAAAAGCACAACTGACATGCTGAAGCATTATGAAGCAGCAGTGTATGGCCTCACCACACATAACAGATTAGAGAAAGGCCAAGGAAGTCTCCTGAAGGAATTCATAAGGGAGCAAAATACCCTCAGAAGAAAAGGTCAGAACGTGTAGGTGAAGCTCCTCTAAGCAGTTTGGCCATCATAGAAACTGGTCCTGGAGGAGGAGATAGTGAGTGATGATCAAATGAGTGGAGGAGGAGAGACCATGGACTGGAACAAAGAACTGGGAGAGTAGAACGTACCTGATGGAGCTGAAGAATTAAGTTATTATTCAATAACTTATTATTTGTAGCTTTGTTTTAAGTGCAATAAAGCTAGTCAAAGTTTTAAATATAAAAAGGTAGCAAGATCTCTAATCACTGAGCAACTAGCACACTCACCATTATGGGTAAGCCTAGTCTTCACTCACCACACGCATTCCATCTGCCATGGAAACTTGGCTCTTGCTCCATCATACCAGGCTTACTTTCAACTCAAGTCTGCTTTTGCTGTTCACCTGCCTGCAACCCTTTTCCCCAGCATTTACATGCCTCTCTGGCACTTCACCTCAGGTCTCTGCTCAAATGTCTTCTCATATACACCTTTCCTGAAAACCCAAACTTAACACCCATGTATCTTACTCCTCTTTATCCTCTTCACCAGCTACATGACATTTCACTAATGTTATCACTAACATAAATAAAATTTGTTAACATTATAACATACACATACAGAATCTGGCTCCAGGAAAGCAAGGAGGTCATTTGCTAGCTATACCCATTACCTGATTATGTTTAATAACTATTAAATCAGTGAGTAAATAATTCATAAGGAAAAAGTGCTGTCACTTAAATTATAAGCATCTGAGATAGTACCAGCAATTTTGTAATCTACACTTTCCCCATGACATAGTCCAAACATGAGAGCTCAAATTTAGAGGAAGAACTCAATCAGAACCACCTTTTTACCCTGTCGGTTGTTATATCAGAACACAATGCATACATGGAGAAAAGCATGAGCATAGGATTGTATACATCAGACATACCAAAGACAGAATATGTGCAAACTCACTGGCAGAACTGATTAGATTAAAGGTACTATTTTCAAAATAATAATAATTAATTAATAAGTTTTCCATCCAAACTGAACATAAATAAAGAGTGAATCACTGCCTCACCAGAGTCTGGAAGGAGAAAACCAAAACCCACAAATATTGTCCCTCTGTCACTGAAAATCAGCATGAAGAAGTTACCTCAAAAACCACAACAGTTAAGTGCCATGAGCTTTTAGGTGTGTGTTGTTCATTGAGACTGTTGTACATTTGAATATACAGAGCTACCATATATATGTTGGTGCAAAATTAAGCCATATTGCCAGGAACATCTCATAATATTGGGAGAGGTAGAAAATTTTGAAAAGGCAATTACAGAAAGGGGAAAAACAGACTATTTGCCAATGGGACTGGAAAGAGAAAACAAAACAATCTCTTTCCAAACTAAAATTAGACCCTTCTCCTTATATCAACTAAGAAATGCAGAGTAAATGTTATTTTTTTTTCCTTTAAAGGAGAATAATACAAAACCAGCATCATGTACATGGGGAATTTTTAACATGTATTTGTGAGGGGAAAACAGAAGCTAAAAATGAAAGAGAAAGAAATCACTGAAATTTGAATCATTCAAGGATATTTGGTTTATCTCTGGATTCTCTTTCATATAACAAGATCAAAGGAGTTACCAGAAAGGAACTTACTACAAAAACAGTCATAAATGTAATTATTATGACTATATGTTATGATACAAGGATCTGCAAAAATATTCTCGCCTGAAATCCCCAGGTTGGGTCATTTCTTTTTAGGTTAAAACAACAGATGTACTCTGTTGTAATGTAAATATGCAAACTATTAATATAATTGTCTGAAGTGACCATAAGACAAAGTTACAAACCTTGGTACACAAAATGATAAGGCTAAGTCTAAAACAGAAGTATTTGCAGAACCAGAGTTGGGAAAGCCAGCATGATCTCCCCTATATGGGGGTTGGGATGTAACAGGGAAGGAGGGAAGCAGGAGGATAAAAAGGGAAATGGAAGCATGTTACAGACTATTTCTTTCTAAGTGTCCCTGGGTTTTAAGCAATTTGTCAACATATATGTTTGGGATACTATTTTACAACAGTTTCCTAACCTACCCACACATTTCAATGAATGTAAGCAAGGTATAAACCAGCCTCTGGCTTCTAGTACTCTAGGGCTACTAAGTAGCTCATGGCTTTAAATGCAGGCATTTATTTTTCTGGCCCTCTTGAAAGTAAACTTCAAGCTTTCTATGCTAGCTTCCAGCTCTAGTATTCCATGATTCTAAGTGACATCTTACCAATGTATGCCAAAATATATTAGAATCACACATTTCTAACCATATAATGTATGCAGCTGCACTGAGGAAACTCTTGCCTTTCAAAAAGTAAAATTACTGTATCTTAAGGAGATTCTGGTTTGTGGAAGAGCTGCTCTAACAGTGTAGCACTTTTTATTTCATAGCTACCTTTCTCTTTTCCCTTTCAAGCACCTCATTACCAATGGAAGTTCCCTTTGAGTGGAACTTCTGGATTGAAATTTCTGGGTGAAATGATGAAGGCACTAAGAATTACAAGCAAAGTAGCAAAGGAAATATTGTGTGTGTGTGAACAAATTAAACATATTTATACATGTGAAACTATGTTATAAATAGTAGTTCAAGTTACCACTAATCACGAATTTTTTTTAAAGATTTATTTATTTATTCCTACAGAACTGGGGTACAGGCCAGAGATGTGAAGGGTGAGAGGATTCACCAGAGAGAGAGTGGGGAGCAGAACAGGCAGATCGACGAAATACACTGCTGAGGGGAGCAGCGGGCGGGTCAGGAGAGGTCTGCCTCGCCATGTGGATCTCCTCCTGGCGCAGGCGGGAATCGATCTCATGCGGAAGTGGCTTTGGCTTCTCAGTGCAGTGCTTTAACCCGCTGCGCCACCAGGGAGGGCCCTACCACTAATATTTTATTAAATTTTCACTTTTTTTTTTACCTAGCAATAGCTATAAATAAAAAGAAATTAGTAGAAAGTATCTATTCTGCATGAGAAATATATATTAACCTGAAGGGAATTTTTCATCCAGAAACTGGTAGAAGCTTGTCTGAAGAATGGAGTGTTATCCCAAGAACTAACCTGTGTAATGCATAAATATCATCAGTAAGTCTCCAAAATCCTAGAAAAGTGATCCTGCAGAATCCTTATCTCATTGAACAAGGCATGGTAGAAACCTATAACGTTGAAATTTTAGGACTAATTAAAGAAAATTTTGGGGGAAAATGTACTGATTTTTAAATGCTCTGATGAAGAATTATATTAGCTTCATGTTTTATGAGAGTAGGAATAACAAACATCTATATGTTTTTTAGCACTGACAAACTGGAAGAAAATAATACATGAAAGAGTAGAACCTACAATATACTTGGGTCAGCTGGATTAGGAGTAATAGTTAAAGGCTATCTCTGGTTATACTTGTAATGAATTAAGAGATTGATCAGACCAGATAAAAACCAAAATATTTGTTCCTTCTGCAGTAACCTTCAATGCTAGAATGGAAGTAAAGGGAACAAAGATGTTTCTACAGGATGACAACAAGAATTCTCTCTCAAGAAGAGTTTTCAGTTTCATGGTTTTGTTAGGGGGAAAGAATTTCCTGAAGGAACTCTCTGCAGAGTTTTGTGGACTCCATTCCCTACTCCAGCTTTCTGAACTCCACTGCCTACTCCAGTTATTGAAACTACAACCCCAGCAATACCATAGAGAGAAATGTGAGGGCGGAGCTAAGCAGGCATTCTGGGACTTTGGAGGATATATAAGGGAGCCTTGTTAGCCACGCTTTCTCTCTCTCTCTCTCTCTTTCTCTCTCTCTCTCTCTCTCTCTAGACCACGTGGCTGGTGGTTGGTAGCTTGGCTCTTGATGAGCTTTCAGTGTGCTGTTGGAGTTCCAAGTCAGCAGAACTGGTAGGATGCTCTAGTTAATCTTATGTGTGTGTCTCTCTCTCTTTCCCTGGGTTGTTCTTTTTCCTTTCCCTTTGTGAATACACCCATTATTGACCTTTTTGTGTGTGCCTGCAGTACAATTGAATTTTAAGCATGTGGATGAGGACCCACAGACAGTAACTGTAACAGTTTCAGTTTCTCTCAAGGAAATGATTTCAACTTCTCTCCATGAGTTGCCCACTCCAAGATCGAAAGTTACCAGCTGAGGCTTGTGGAAAATCACTCTCATCCTGTCACTCTACAGGCTGAAGAAAGCCTGCTTGAGTAATTATTCCACTACATTTTTTTCACATTTCCATTCTTTCCTCAGTGTATCTCTAAAAATGGCCCCTGATGATTCTTTTATTCATTTATCAGTGGCAGAAGCAACAAGCTCCTAGTCCACATATTTATAGCTGGTGAGTCAACCACATTATATCATAGACTATGCTCTCTTTTCCTTCACTGTTCAGTCCAATTTTACAACAAACATCTGAAGAGCAGCAAGTCTGGAAGTCAGTAACTTTGAGTTCAAATCCCAGCTCTGACATTCGTTTCTTCTGAAGATGTGAGCTGTTCTACAAAAGTACTCACTGTGGCATTCAAAAAATCCTGGAATCTACTGTGCTTATGAACTAACACAAAGAAATCTTTCTTGCCACCGTGCTTATGGCATTTTTCAATACTCTACTAATGGAGGCTTCTTCTACCACAAAAAGTACAATAGAAGGCAAAGAGCAAGTGGCTTAGGCCACCCTTCAGTCAGAATGGCTTTGACTGCTCAGAGTCCAGTAGGCGGCAAAAGAAAATTTCAAGGTCAATTTCCTCAACTTTCAAACCTGTGATTTCATATTAGAGGATCAGGCTGTCAGCCTTCCTGTGTCGACAATTCTCTCTGGGAAGGTTAATGTCACTTCTAAGCTTAATAATGGCCCCAAAGTTAGGAATGTTCTGTAAACATCCTGAATGTGATGAATAAGTCAAAGTAAACAAGAATGATAAAAGCAAACTGTGCCTGAAATTTGTTAAAGCTAATACGGGCTGCCAAAACATCAGCAGGGGAAAACAAAGCTAAATTTGTATCCACCGAGTCAAATTTATGTATGGAAAAGAAAACATTTAAACAAAAATGCAAATATACCATCACTATACTATAAAATCAAATATAGCATCTTCATGCTATAATACTGAAAATTTCCAGTTTAGTATTTAGAAATATATAAGCCAACACAAATCTCCTGAAAATTATTAACTTCAGTACTTAATTAAATCACACATTCAATGTAGGATCTCAAAAGTCTCTTCTGTGAAATGACTATAGCATCTGTTCCGTTACACATACCACAAGATAATGATGGATTTAAATGTGACATTTATGTTAAATAGTTGAAGTGAATTGCCAGTCATGGTAGAATCATCAGACTTGGTCACTGGGCTTGACAACTTGTGAAATGGTATTGGTTCAGTTATTTTAAGTTATCATGACTTTTGCTTTTTTGTAGTGCAGTGGTCCTCAACCAGGCTGCACATTAAACTCAACTAGGGAGCTTTAAATTTTTTTTCCAATTCCCAGTCCCATCCTAGACCAATTTAAACTAGAAGATCTAGGGGTGGAACTGAGAAATTACTATCCTCAAAGGGTGCTACTAATGTGTGGTTAGGGTAGAGAACCACTAATGGAGTGCAAATCTCCTTACACAATAATAAACTGGAAAACCAAGAACTAACAAAGGAAAGTTAGGCCTGTTCCAGGCTGTTGTGCAAACATCCTTCTAGACTTTATACTCCACCTGTGTGCACAGTTTCCCACTAAACTTCTAATTATTATCTCACCTAATAGAGCTTAGAAGACCAAAAGATTAGTGAAGAGAGAAAAAATGTCCACAATTTGAATTAATTGGAAAAGTCTATCTAAATTAATGAAAATTCAACATGTTAGAATACTTTTAAAAGAAAAGTAATTTTCTGCCTCAAAGTGCCATCTCTATTCCAACACAAGCTGACAAGGTCAACCAAGGCATCTTTCATTCATTGAGACTTATAGAGGTCCTCAAGAGATTTCTTTCAATGAAGAGATTTTTTTCAAGCAAGTGCAATTAGCAAATAGATTGCATCTATATATCATATGCATAGACTGTGTTAATATGTTGACCTTATAATCAAGGACAAATAAAATATATATGGTAGCCCCTGCTTTTCCTACTAGACTCATTCCCAAATACCTACATCTCATTTTAAATTATCTCTCTCTCTCAAAGGTAAATTTGTCATCAACTCCGCTCCCTAGCCAGCTGAGCCTAAAATTAATCATTTTTCATATCCTTAATGAGATGGAATGAAAATTGGCAAACTTCTTTTTGCATTCAACAATTCTTTTATTCACCAAAACAACCCAGTGAAATATTACTATATGTCTCAAATACTAAGATGTTTTTTTTCAATCACGTTTTTACATTTTACAATCCATAATAGGAAAGTACTATAACATAATTGCTGATGAGATTTTTTTCACTTAGTAGTAGTACAAAAATTTGGGTTCATTTTACAGAAGAAGGTAACTGAGATGGAAAAAGTTATGCATTGTGCCCAAGGTCCCATTGTTGCTAAATAACAGTTAGTTTAAGTTCAGGCATATATGTTCCAGGTCCATATACCACACATTTCTTTGGGGAAGAACTGCTATCTTAATCATCGGTGACACTACATTTTCTCATCATCATGTGACTAAACTCTGAGCTAAAGGGTTTTAAGCAGATTAAGACATGATTAACATACATTATAACAGGATCACTCTAGGCTGCATGCTGAAATGAATTCTTTCTACAGAAATTGAATGAACTGTGCAAACAGGGAGGCTACTGGAAGGTATTTTAACTATCCAGTAAATAAATGATAGTAGATGAATCACAGTGGCAGCATTGGAAATGAAGAAAACTATAACTTGATATAAAATCCAGTAGTAAACATTGAGCACTTATTAAAAGGCACTTACGACGTCATGTTAAGTGTCAAAGTCTTATAATACTAAATTGCATTAATAATGCAGATAAGATTGAAGGGGAAATCCTACCCTGGCTAAGGAAGAGTGATTTTTACTCAAATTACCTCAGTTTCCAAAAAAAAAAAAGCCAAGTTAAGGAACATTCACTACTCTCATTTCCATTTGTAAAAAAGAATTTTGAAAAGGAACCTACTATTGTTTTAATTGGTCTATTTCACTTAACTGCCAATTCTCAATGAAACATCCTGATTGTAATCTTTCAAAGGTACCTTAAATTTTATCTCCTATAGAATAAGTTCCATGTGTTTCTCTCAACTAGATGCTGATTCTCTATCTTAATCTTCTATGACAGTATATATGACAAACTAATCACACACACTTTACTTCAACTTGCAACAATTACTTACCTTTCCACCCACAATTCTCTGTACTGCTATCCTTGTTTCCTCCCTCTTTCTTCCTTCATTCAAATACTCACTACTCTTTCCATCAACAATAGAAATGTGTTAGGTCTATCCTTAGGACATGAGGTATCTTTACATGTCTTATATCTCTAATCTTCTGACAGGGGCCTTGCAGATTTTCCTAGATCAATACATATCAGGCAATTTAAAGAATAAATTTCTCAACCATTTTAAAAAGGTTCTCCCTGTCTTTACCCTTAATTAAGAATCTTTGCCGGCCCT
>NW_004567107.1:57071198-57092083 GCF_000260355.1 Condylura cristata | reverse complement strand
AAAAAAAAAAAGAAGAAGAAGAATCTGTGCCAACCAATCCAACCCATAGGAAGAGACCAAGTAATAGAGCAATGAGAGAGTTTGGTGGAGTGGAAGGATGACCAGGACCACTGCTGAGGTGCTCTTCATTCCAACACTATTTGTTTAGGGAAAATACAAATAGTTACTGTAAGTCAGGAAGTAACATGCCAAATGTAGTCTGATCAATACAATCAGAGTTCCTTGCCTGTCATCAAGAATATTCTCCCAGGTTGCATTTTGAAAAGTGGGAGTTCATACCCAATGGACTGATTTACTCCCAAATTTAGTTCATTGGACACCATAACCAGCCTTTCCATTCCTTTTTTTCTTTACACTAAAGCCTAATTATTCTGCTCCCCAAAATAACAACATCTATTGCTGCATATAGCATGAAAAGATTACATTCTGAATAAATATTTTGTACTTATTTCAGGAAACAAAAACAGAAGTAAAGAGCCATGTAACATAAATAAGAGTCCAAAACTAAAAAATACATTTATGAACAACTAATCTATGACAAAGAGTAAACACACACACTGGAACAAAACTAGCCTCTTCAATAAATCGTGCTGAGAAAGTGGGCTGGCACAGGAACTGCTCGAGTGTGTGAGGTACTATCTTCCTTATCTTGACATTCAACTTGTGAAAAACACAGTTAATTCAGGTTAAGGACCTCTAGAGTTTTGGGGGCTTATTCCCCCATGTTTTTTTTTTTTAAAGATTTATTTATCCATACAGAGTTGGGGTACAGGCCAGAGATGTGGAGGGTGAGAGGATTCACCAGAGACAGAGTAGGGAGCAGAACAGGCAGATCGACGAAGTACACTGCTGAGGGGAGCAGTGGGCGGGTCAGGAGAGGTCTGCCATGCCATGTGGTCACCTCTGGGGCAGGCGGGAATCGAACTCATGCGGAAGTGGCCCAGCTTCTTAGTTCTGCGCTTTAACCCGCTGCGCCACCAGGGAGGGGCCCCCCCATGTTTTATCCCCCCTCCATGTTTTTAAATAAAACTTCACTGACATTTTTATTGCCTCCCTCCATTTACATCTTTTGAGAAATGATTTCATTTAACATGCTGATTTTTAAAATCTCTTATTTTCACTCAGGTTTTATATTTGAAATACCTTCTCAAGGAATTTAGCAGGTTTTTTATTTTTTCAAAGTAACTCTAAGGTATTTAAAAGAAGTATTTCCTTCTTCCTATGAGGATTTCAGCATTATTGTTCTGTTTGTGATTTTCTTCTTTTATTTTTCCACTTTGCTAACATCATCTAATAAAAGTTTACTTTTGTATTTGATGAAGCCTCTTTCAAGGTGTATTGACATGTCTAATTTCCAACGACTGCATGAAAGAGTTGTAGCTGCGAAAGTACTGCTTTTCTAAAAATGTATACACAACTTAAAAAAAAAAAATCAGTGAGTTCTACAGTTCCACCCTCAACTTACATTATATTATCAGTTTCACTACTAAAAGTGAAGAAATTGGAAATGTAGTACTAGAATATAAAATTCTCCCAATTGGACTCAGGTAATAACGGTTATCTCACAGTGCAAAGTTGTCAATTTCCTACTCTACCCAGGTCTGAGCTTAGGTCAGTTCCTCAGCCAAAGCTTCTGCAACAATCTGAAATTAATACTGACTTCTCTCAGCTGTAGTTTGATTCTAGCTTGTGAATTCTGCACCCAGTGTTTTTCCAAGGGGTGTAGTGGGGAACAGAGTGCTCCAGGAACTGTGCTGAAGGCTGTAGACTGGCTGCAGTCCCCACTGTGGTCACAGGAGGATGACAGGCATGTGTTTCTCTAGGTCTCTATGTCCATCTGGCAAAGCCTGTCTTATCTCTTAGGGTTTGTGGCACCAGAGGGGCCTGGAGTCAGGTCAGAGATTCACGAGGGTCTCTTCACAATGGCTTTTAGTTACTGAGTCTCCCCTTAATGTGCAAGTTTCTGCCACCAGAGCCTAGTTTTTTAAACTGGCTGCAAACATGGGACATGAATGTTATCCTAGCAATGAACACAGGCAAGGTTAAGACAGATTTCTGGAATAAAAGATCCCTCTCATTCAAATCCATCAAACCAGGCATTCCTCCAAGATTTGAGCTCTAGTGCCTAATAGTAGGGGGCTGTAGGCTCAAGCTGACAGTCCTTATAGCAATAAATACTAAGCCAGCCGTATCAAGTACTAATGACCTTAAGCACTCCTTGTGCAAGGCTTTTTACCGTCTGACCCTGATTCCTCGCATGGTGTCTCTGTTCCTCTAAATCTGAATGTTCTCCAGAGGCAGGCCCTTTCATTTTCACACCGAGTTATGCATACCCCTACTCCAGTGTAGTTACCAGGTTCTGAAATTCTTTTTTAAATATTTATTTATGCATATAAGAACTGGAGTGTAGTCAGAGGTATCAGAGGGTGATCAAACTCACCAGAGACAGAGTAGGGAGCAGAACAGGCGTATCAACTGAAGTACACTGCTGAGGGAAGCAGCAGGAGAGGCAGGAGAGGTCTGCTGTGCCATGTGGGTCAGCTCCCTGGTCAGGGGTCTAACTCAGACTGTGATGGCTGCGGATAACTTCATAGTGCAGAGACTTAACCCCCTGGGCCACCCGGGAGGCCCCAGATTCTGAAATTCTTAATGTGGTTGTGTTCTCCTTAGTTGTCAACAAAAAAAGTCTCCATATTTCAGTTATTCTTGCCTTTTTTGGGCCTTGCTGCCCCAGCAACATTTTAAACAAAATTATAATCCAAATTTCCTATTCTCTGCTATATCACTATTCTTTGTGAGAATAATGGTCCTCTGGCAGTCCTCTGTGTGCTGTGTTTTTATCCATTATCCTGCTGTATGTGTGGAGAGGAGGTGAGCCCAGTTTTTTATTCTTCCTCCATTTTGCCAGAAAGCTCATCATTTATTGTTGGCAGTTGTAAAGGTCATCATTTGTACTCTTGTATACTTCATTAATTTGAAGAATTTGTAAAAATGAAGTTAGCTCTTTGAATAAACTACATCAAGGCAACATAGTATTTTCTCAACTAACAATATAAAACACTGGATATTAGCAGATGTAATCTATAAGATTATTATGTGGCCAAGTGACCCAAGGGAGGTGAAGAATTTAGAAACAGTTGGCTAAACAGGGTCAGACATATTTCCTTAAACTAGGATCTCTCAGATTAGTCCATGTACTAATGTTCATTTTGACACTCAAAGAAGACAATATAATCTACATTGTCTGCCAATTTTTGGCCATGGAAATGTTGTATTTGCCATGTAATTTAACACATTCTAAAGTGAGTCTACTGGAAAAGTGAGCCAAGTTAGGAAGCCGATGTCTACGAGGAAATCTGGGCTAAATCAGGCCTCCACAGTGACTGTGTCAGACACAGTGAAAGTATAAAACAACGCTAAAACAGAACTTATGTTTATCCCTTTCCCCAAAACTAACATTGAGATTTTTTCCAAATGTGCTAAAACAAACTACTGAATTTATCAAAGGGATGTGAAGCTTTAAAATGGTAGAGGAAGTAAATCTAGTTTGAAGATTTGATTTTCATGTTAAATTACATTCAGAATGATATATTATTAATGATATATAATTAATAATATATTATTAATAAAATACAAAATCATTTTAACATTTTGAAATAAAATATATCATTTAGTATGTAAAATTTACTCTTGAAATTATTCCAATCACTATTATTTCATTTAAAAAATCACCCAAAATTTAGAACACTTATATTATGCTCACAGAGTCTACAGGTCATGAACTCAAACAGAAAAGAACTTGTTTCTCGTCTTCGATGTTTTGGGTGTGGTGACCAATCCATATGGAGCTAGAACATCCGAGGCTGGGCACCCACTGTAAAAAGAGCTTCATACATACTTGGACACGTCATAACTTGGAAATGATGGCTGGAAAGTGGAACTCAGTTAAGATTATTAGCTCTGGCACCTCCAGCCTAAAGACATCAGCATTATCAGACTTGCCAGTTCATTGTTTTAATGAATATTTGGAACGTACATGAACTTTTATTATCTGTGTCAGAAATTACTAAGTAATTTCTACCATATTTTCTTGATGTTTAGTATCAAAACCTCATCCAGAATCCAGGAAATTTGACAAGACCTTATCTCAATTAGAGAAGCATTATAGAATTAATTTAAACTGCCACAGAAATACTTTACAAGTTCCTAAAACTGTCTCCACCAAAAGGGCTTTTAGATTTTTTTCTCTCATATCCAAAGTGACAATGACAAGATGATTTGAGGCAATTCAGAATGTAAGCTTTCAAAAAAAATAACAATGTGAGAGATGGAACTTTTGAAAAAATTGAGTATAAGTGTTGATGGGGGATATTGCCATATTTAATTTTTCAGTAAAGAGAAAAACAAAAAACACAAAATATTAGATTTGATGGAAAAACTAAGAAATTTTATAATTTGTGATGCCTCATCAAAGTCCCTATATTACTGACATTAATCAAACTGCTTTTCTCAAAATATTGTTAAAAAAGCACCAACTAGGCCCTCCCTGGTGGTGCAGCGGGTTAAAGCACAGCACTGAGAAGCTTAAGCCACTTCTGCATGAGTTCGAATCCCGCCTGCCCCGGAGGAGATCCACATGGCGAGGCAGATCTCTCCTGACCTGCCCACTGCTCCCCTCAGCAGTGTACTTTGTCAATCTGCCTGTTCTGTACCCCCACTCTGTCTCTGGTGAGTCCTCTCACCCTCCACATCTCTGGCCTGTACCTCAGTTCTGTATGAACAAATAAATAAATCTTTAAAAAAAAAAAAAGCACAAACTATACTGGATTGGAAATTCATATCCTAGTGTAACAACTAGTCCTCCATGGCATATGAATAAATCAACTCTGAGCATCTGTTCCACAGTCTATGTGAACCTCCATCTTCATGCAGTTCTTCAGCAAAGGACTGAACACTTCCTATGTGAAAGTGCTGAAAACACATGTATACCAGGTAGTGTTAGTGGCCGCCCTTAGACAACCCAGTGTAGAGCAGTACCCAAAAATTTACTTATTCAACTTCTTTATGGTTTCAGTCACAGTTGTAACTTAAAATATAGTTATGTTAATAAAAAGTGAGTAAAGTATGCAACAAACAGAGGGGAAAAGGCACAAAGAAATGTACTGATGAGTCATGAGATAAGTGGCACAGACCATAAATAATTTTAGTGTAGGAAGAGATCACTAAAGAACTAGGGAAACTCAGAAGAGTTCATCGAGGTGCCTAAATGTTTTTTCTCTAAAAATTGTTAACTTACTAGTAACCAAATATTGAGTGTTATTTGTTCCAAATGTACATTTCCATAATTATAGGACATGAATTATTTCATGTGATATATAAAATACAGGATATATATATATGCCTTTATTTCTCTAAACTAAATATAGTTAGCACCCACTCACTGGCTAAGTGTGGCAAAATGACAAATATCAGCAATGTTTATGTTCTTCATAAGGCTCTACTCCCTAACCCTCTTTCTATTTCTCTCCCCTCCCACATATGTACATACATTATTCTCATTCATTTTATATTAAGCCATGACAATCAGAATTTATAAAGTCTAAAAAAAGAAGGTCAAGACACACAGACCAGTGGATTTGAATAGAAAACCACATGTTTATGGGAAGCTAATCTTGGACAAAGGAGCAAAGAATAGACAATGGAACAAAGGAAGTTTGTTCAACAAATGGTGCTAGGAAAATTGCGATGCTACATGCAAAAAAAAAAAAGAAGAAGAAGAAACTAGATCACTAACTTGCAGCATGCACAAAAACCAACTGGAAGAGGATAAAAGATCTAGACATGAGCTTTCCCTGTTGGCACAATGCGTTAAAGCACTGCACTAAGAAGCTAAAGCCACTCAGCATAAATTCGAACCCACCCTGGAGGTGATCCACATGGTGTAGCAGACATCTCTTGACCTGCCTGCTGCTCCCTTCAGTAGTGTACTTCATCAGTCGTGCTGTTCTGTTCCCCACGCTGTCTCTGGTGAGTCCTCTCACCATCCCTGCACCTCTGGCCAGTATCCCAGTTCTGTGTGCATAAATTAATAAATATTAAAAAAAAAAAAAACCTAGACATAAGAACTAAGACATAAAATACCTGGAAGCAAAAATGGGTCAAACACTATACAACATACACCCCAGTAAAATCTTTAAAGATAGAGCACCCAATACAATGATAGGAAAGGAAAGGATAAACAGATAGGACTACATCAAGTTAAAGAGCTTCTGTAAAGCAAAAGAGATATTACAAAAAAAAAAATAAACAGACATCCCACTGACTGGAAAAAAATTTTTCACACAATACTAGCGACAAAGGATTGATCACAACATATATACAAAGAACTGATGAAATTCAATAAAAGTAAGCCACCCCATCAAAAAAATGAGCAGAGAGCTAAAAAGACACTTCTCCAAAGAGGAAATGTAGATGGCCAACAAGCATATGAAAAAATGTTCAACATCACTTGTAATAAGGGAGATGCAAATTAAAACCACAATGAGATACCACCTCACATCAGTGACAATGGCACACCTTAAAACAAGTAGCAACAACAAATGTTGGGGAGGATGTGGAGAAAAAGGAACTCTCCTGCACTTCTGGTGAGAATGCAAACTAGTATAACCACTATGGAAAACTGTTGGAGGTTCCTCAGACTGCTAAAAATGGAGCTTCCATTTGATCCAGCAATCCCACTCCTAGATATCTACCCAAGAGACACCAAAACACTGATTCAAAAAGACATCTGCAACCACATGTTAATTGCTGCTTCATTGACAATAGGAAAGACATGGAAGCAGCCCAAATGCCCTAAAGTAGATGATTGGATTAAAAAGATGTAGTACCGGGCCCTCCCTGGTGGCGCAGTGGGTTAAAGCACAGCACTGAGAAAATAAAGCCGCTTCTGCATGAGTTTGATTCCCGCCTGCCCCAGAGGTGACCACACGGTGTGGCAGACCTCTCTTGATCCGCCTGCTGCTCCCCTCAGCAGTGTACTTTGTAGATCTGCCTGTTCTGCTCCCCACTCTGTCTCTGGTGAAGCCTCTCATCAACCCTGAGCCTCTGGCCTGTACCCCAGTTCTGTATGAACAAATAAAATAAAATCTTTAAAAAAAAAAAAAAAAGATGTGGTACCTATACACAATGGAATATTATTCAGCAATCAAAAAAGATAAACTCATGTCTTTTGCAGCAACATGGGTAGAGCTGGAAGGGATCGTGCTTAGTGAAATAAGCCAGAAAGAAAAAAAAAATACTCATAGCATGAGCATAAAGGACCGGGGGGTTGGAAATAATGAATAACAATATACCAGAGAAGTGCACGGAACTATGGTGATGGCACACAGGTGAACTGGTGATGAGAATTCCACGGGATTGCAGCTGAGATGGAAAAAGGCACAAAATGATGTAAAAATAAACTATTATAATAAAAAAATGTAAAAGAAAAGTTCATAGTGATTATTCATGGTCATTGGGCAGAGCACACCTCCTTGTTAACAGGGTTCATTCAGAAATGACTCATGCTGCTAATGACTCAATTACATATTGTTAAAATTGTCACTATCAACTTTATTCTGCTGTCAAGTCAAAATTTAGGTGCCTATGCTACTTCTTGAGGTACATTTATATAAAAAGTTAGGTATACACAAAGGAATGACTGACAAGCCCGAAAAATGTGTAAAATTGTCTTTTATTCTGTTTGTAAATCTATTCCAGACCAAAAAGAAAAAAAAAAAACTAAGAACAAGAATAAAAAATTATTAGTATGTCTCCCTGCCACATGCAAAACCTCATTTTTCCTTTTATTTAAAGGTTACCAACTTTCAGAAAAAAACTACCTTATTAAAGGGGAGATTAAGCACATAAATCTGGAATAACATTTAGCTGCACAAATACCAGAAAAAAATATGTAAATGGCCTTTGTAATAAGAAAATGAAAAGACATTTCTGTCTAGTTACAAATCGAACATTCCTAATATCAATCATTTTTCCTCTAAATTTTATACTATTTGGTATTCACTGTCATTTATCCAATCATAATAAATTCATTTGACATTTAGAGATGATAGTCTGAATATTGTTATCTAATTTCTGTATCTTAGTATCAATTATTTAACAAAATGGTGACTTTTTTTCCTAATTTAAAAACTCTGCTGAAACAAGCTTTCGTAATCAATGAGGAGCACATAGCAGTAAACCTGGCTTTTTCTGTTTGCCTTTTCTGAAGAAGGCAGTTTTCACAGTGTCTCAGTATTAGAGATTGCTATTGTTATCAACAGAAAAATGTGTTGATTCAATCTGTCTGCAATCTATACCTCCAACTGAGGGATATAAACCATATTTTACATTTCAGTAGTCAATCTGCTTTTTCTATTTACTTTGTGAATAAAATATTTAGGTGTAATTCTTGGCTGATCATATTAACAAATGGTGTCATTACTGGTATAAAAATAACATTTCATTTAAATATGATTTCTCAGTTGAGAGCCTCTTTAGAAGTCAAAATCACTCCCATCAGGGACATAACAAAGTTAAGTGTTTCACCCAGCACAGTGAGCTATTAAGACAATCAAAAAACTTTTTCTCTAGGTTCTGATGTTTATGCCCACCTTCACCCATCCCCCAACTGAGTACTATCTATAAATTACATAGACTGCACATTTTAACTACATCTACCAAAACAAACTACACAGACCATGGATTTGTAGATTATTACTGCTCAAAAATTCTTTGGAGGTTTTGAAACTTCACTGCACATTGTAATCACCTGGGGAGTTTTAAAAAATGCTGTTGCCTGGGTCATGCCCCAGAGATTTTAATTTAATTGGTAGAGAGTGAGGCCTAAGCATCAGGATTTTTAAATGCTCCCTAGGTGATTCTAGTGCACAGCAAAATTGAGAACCACTGTTCTAAACCCTTGTTTTACAGATGAAACAATTAACCCTATCAGTGACACATACAAATTTGATGTTAGAACTAAAGCTAAAACTCAAGTCTCCATAATTTGAATTAATAACTCTTTTCACTAATCTGTGTATTTTCAAATGTGTTTTCTCAGGCCTCAGAGCTATTGTAGGGGCACAGGGAATGATGATGGGAATGACAGATAGAGCAGATAGAGGTCTAGACCTACTTATCCCTCAACATCAAGAGATGTTTTATAAACTGAATTGCTTTGGATTTGAAAGACTTCTCAGGGGGTAGAAGAGGAAATAAGGGGAAAATGTTTATCTGCCTAAAGTAAAAAAATTCTCTAACTAATTCAAATATAGCATTTACATAGCATGAAATTCCTCTCTCAAACAAAGATTCAAAGGAACAAAGAAATGAAACAAGAAGAGAACTTAATTTGGCAACACATATACTAAAATTGGAATGATACATAGATTAACATGTCTTCCACACAAGGATCACAAGCAGAATAGGAAGCATTCTGCACAAAAAAAGGTCAAGAAAAGGAAAAATTATGACTTTAAGTATGACCCCAGGTCAGTGGATACATTTATACATGTTAAAATATAAACCGGGTATTTGATTTGTTTAAATCTAAGATGAAGAAGGATGTTCAGGACCAGTAAGTAACTGGCTTTTAACATTATGGTTTTTAAAAGAAAACTGTGTCCTTCCATGCTTTGAGGTATATTAAGAAGGCCCCTGAGTAACTTCTTTCTGAGAAAGTAAAAGAGATTTTTATTAAACAAACAAGAAAATGAAATGTCAGGAGAGGAGGCCAGGAACAGTTATTGGAGCAAGGGTAAGAAGCCTGCATGGAGAATGCTAAAACAGGTGCTCTGAAGTTTGAGAGAACCTAGGCTTATGGTGATTTTATATGCTAACTAAGAAAGGTAATCAACCTGAGAAGACAGGAAAAGGAATAATCACTTTCTAGAGGACCTCCATCCATTTTAACTCTAGGGCATACTAAAGCAATGAAAAGGTTGAGCCACTGAGCTGAATGTGGTCATTCATCAGCTAGATAGTTACTAAGATTCAATCATCTACCAAAATCATGCAAGTTTCTACTGAACATGTGTTTCTAGTTTTCTTTAAAGTTTTCCCACCTTAATATTTTCACACTCATCCATTCTTTTATTTTTATTTACAGTATTTCCCATTAATGCATAAAATCTGAAATAGAATTTTATTGATATATTTTATTATTAATAATTGGAGATAATATGTAATTATAATAGTTTTCATATATCAATCAACTACATATGCCAAAACACAAGAATATAATCCTAGAAATATTTTTAATCATTACAAAAACTATAAAGTTAAGAATGGTGTCGCTTTCTTTCTATTCAAGGAGAATGTGAGGCTCAAAAACCTAAGTCACAAAACTTAAAACTATTTTTGTTAAGAGTCCCAATATCTATATTCCTCCTCTGCTATACCTTGTGGTTCAGTATCTCCATAAAACCCCACAGTCAAGTAGAAATACTTTTCATGTTTCTGAAGTATATCAGCCATCTATATATTTTTTACCTGAATGGGACTCTATTTTCCTTTGTACCCAGAGATCCTCAGAAAACTACTACTTTGTTATGAATCACTTATCACATTTTTTAAGAAAGTAATTATAAAATGCATTTCATGACATACAAGGATATTTATTCCTGAATAAGACATTATAAAATTTCATCAGATTTGATGAACTTTAAGCATTGTATATTAATGAATCTAAAAGTCCATCTCCATCTAACAATATAATATTTAATTTTCTGCATATTGACCTGAGAGCAGGCAATTAAAATGCTTATTTTGGAAAATCCTTTCTTTCCTTCTCCAGCAGAATAGCTAATAAAAATCCAACATCATTATTAGTACTCTAAGCTTAAAATACAACTTGTTTCTTACTAAAGTTCTTTAAAGTGTAATGTACAGGTCTTTCTTTCTCCCTTTTACCATAGATATATGTCTTAGCTCATCTTCTGTAAAATAAGTTTACCACTGCATAAGTCTAACCTATGTATCAGTACAGCAAGACTTTGTTGGATTATTTGTATTTTAAAACAGGAATATGAGATTCTATTCACATTTGATACTGATGTGTGTGTTAGTGTAAAAACCATCTTCCAATGCTGATTTCAATTCTCTCTTCTTCAATATTTACATCATTTTCCAGTTACTTCTATTTATTCAAATAAAAATAGCTAAAAGTTTCTGAGCACTTAATGTACCCTAGGTTATTCAACCATTTTAAGAAGAAAGTCTTAATTAATTGTGACAATTATCTAAAGGAAATACAAATATTGCCTCCATTCTAGAGACAAATAAAATGAGTTTAAGTAATATACTCAACATCCAGTTAACAAGTGTAGAGCATGGAATCTAATTCAAATCTAAAATTCTTTTATTATTTGACTACTCTTGAACAAGCAAGTTCATTCCCTTTAGCCCCTTCTCTAACTGTGCCTTAAATTATTGTTATACCTTACTGCCTGCACAAAAAATCAGAAGCTAGAGATAGAGTCTCTCTATTATTCTTTTCATCATCTTGCAATGTAAGATAATACCCTGCACAAAAGAGTGGCTCAACAACGTGAACTAAATTATTAAACTAAATGGAATAATTAGACTAATCATTTATTCATTACCTAAATTCTCAGTATATTTGCATTCGAGTTAATGTGCTATATGAGAGATATAGAATAGTGAATATAATGGGGGAAGTGTCTTCTAAAATGAATAATATACTAATTTAGTGATATATATCATTTTAAAAATCTAGTTAATTAGTGATTTAGTTGATATACTTTTAGTTGTCAGTGAAAGAACTCAACCAAAATTAGCTTCACTTAAAAGATAACCTAATGTTTTACATTTCTGAAATCTAAGAGTTGACTGACTTCAGACACAATGAGATCTAGGATATCCAAAATGTCATAAGGAAATTCTCTCTTCTTTTTAGTTCTGCTTCCCACATTTTTTTATCTTAGGCAGAAATCTCTCCAGGTGATAGCAATAAGAACTGACAACACCAACAACTGGCATAACTCCTAGTAACTCAAAAGCAAAGGGAGTATTTCTGAAAATTTCAGCTAATCTTTTGACTGGAGCTATCATTGACCAGTTTTGGGTCACATGTTCACCTCTAAGCCAGGCAAAATGACAAACTAACTAGCCATGCCATGATAATGTGCTCATAGTTCACTTCTGTGCTGGGGACTAGTCCTCGAACACTGGGGCTAGGGAAACTTGCCAATAAATGTCACCTCAATTAGTCAGAAAAACAAAAGTGTTAGTTATTCCATAAACTCACTGGGAAAGAAGTTCTTTATTCATTTCTGCCCCCAAAAGATACCTCTCAAAACGATTACCAATACCAAGAAAGATTTATTTTAAATCTTATTTTGGATTGTTTCTCTGTTTATAACTCTACTAAGCTTACTCATAATATTGAATCTACTGCTTAAAAAATAGAGACAATAGCACAAGCAAAAATGTAGGCTAGTCTCCACACTAAAATGATGCATGCATTAAAGAGTTTATGGCTGGAAAAAATTTTTTTATATTAAAAAATCTAAACTGAAAAAAATGTTATATTGTTTCTCCTAGATTATTGGCGTGATAATCTCTTTGACCCTTAACCATGTCCATAGAAAACCTTATCTAAACACAGTTTAAACAATTCTTATTTATATAGTATTGGCTGATCCCAAAACTGCTTGCTTCAGACTGCCACAAGAGTTCACAAAATGTGAATTCAAAGTAAAAATGATTCACACATATTAAAATTCTTTTAAATGAAATTGCACAACCTACAACTGCATATAAAATATACTTGGAGGTGGAAGAGAATGGGGAAATCAGGGAATAGGGAGCAAACAGAAATAGCTGAGAATATCAGGGAATAGGGAGCAAACAGAAATAGCTGAATGACTGAAGTTTCTCATGAGCTACTTTCATTTTGGTGAGCTGAAAATATAGTGAAAAACAAACACCCAGCTGACTATGAGAACATGGAGAGCAAAGTTTAAAAAATAAATACCAGCATGAAATCAAGGTAGCTAAAGGGGATAACTTAGAAACAGATAAGAAATAAAAATTTTAAAAAGCAGCTGACAAACTGAAAAAAATAACAGGGGAATCCTAAGAGGACAATGGAGGAAAGTGGGCTTTTACAAAATGTAGGGGCAGATTTTCAACTACAATAAAAAAAATCTTGCAATAATTTAATATTGAGTCTATCAATCAGTTAAAGTCAAGACTAAATTCCAAGACTAAATTGGTGGTCTTTCAGATTCTAGTAGATAGCACTGTCATTCAGCTGATGAAGGAATAAACTATGACATTCAAGCAATGGACTATTACTCAGTGCCAAAAAGATGGTTCTAAAACCATGAAAAACATGGAGGAATCTTAAATGCTTATTATTAAGTGAAGAAAGCCAATCTGAAAAGAGTACACATTATATTTATTTTAAATATATAACATGTGGGCTCTCCCTGGTGGTGCAGCGGGTTGGGATGCAGCCCTGCAAGCGGGATGCAACACTGCAAGCTTGCCGCAGCTGCTTCAGTGCGATCTCAACCCCTACACGAGAGGTGACCCACATGGCGTAGCAGACCCCACTCTGTCTTTGGTGGATTCTCTCACCACCCCTGCACCTCTGGCCTGTACCCCAGTTCTGTATGAATAAATAAATAAATATTATATATAGATATATCATGTGGAAAATGGAAAACCACAGAATAGTTAAAGAGCAGGCATTTCCAGAACTGAGGAGGAGAAAGGAATTAATAGTTGGGGTACACAGAATTTTTAGGGTAGTAAAAATACTATGCATGATACCATAATGACAGATCTATATCATTAGACATTTGTCCCAATTCAGAGAAGTACAACACCAAAAGTAAACCATTATATAAATTATGGACTTTGGTTGATTATAACATGTCAATGCTGGTTCATCAATTATTATAAATGTACCAATTTGTGGTGATGTAAATAACAGATAATGAAATGTAAGTAGACTCTGTGCCTACTAAAGTAGTGAGAGCTTTTACATATCCTTTGCATTCTCTCATCCACAATTCTTTCCTCCACAATACAGAATTACTATACAAATTATCTTAGAAGTTGTTGTAACACTAATATCCTACCAATATGTAAAGCCCAAACCTCAACCTTAAAAAGACAAATGTTGCTTCTCTTTAAACATAAAACTTGTGTATTTATTGTATAGTTATACAGACAAATTAGAAGGTAATACATGAATTTTTTAAAAAAACATCATCTTGAATGTATCATAGTGTCCACAATTCCACAGCCAAATAAACCTAATGATAGAAAAACAGATGTAAGTCCATAAAATCAGAATATTCTAACAGAGAATTAAAGTATCTATCCTTCTCAAAATGTATTCTTTCAAATGTTTTAGTTTTCAGTAAACATTTAACAGTAAACACCTTTAAAATCACAACAAAAATAATTTTGCTAAAGGAATGCAAAGATTTTACCTCCCTCCTCACCTTCCTACCCCTACACAAATACACACACATCCCATGAGTGGTAATTTGCCATGAACACACCAGACATGTATCTTATATAAAAAGATGGGGAAAGGAAATTAAAAGCAGTCATTTTCTTTTTCAGAACTAACAAGGCCCCCCACAATAGGTGACAAAGAAGGAAACCTGCAATGATATGCAACCTCTATATAATTGTGGCCTTAATCTTTCAGTCAAAAAAAACAAAAGGTAATATCCTCCATTAACAGAAGGAAAGCCTTCAAAATTAGTCAGATTAACTAGTATCCATTATACAATCTAATTATTTTAAATCTGCAGGTATGTTTTAAAGTGACAACCTGGTGTACATGTCAGAAAACTCTTATTTACTGACCTGACTTTTAAGGAAATAAAAGAACCTGGAATTTAATCTATTTATAACAGATTTAACCCATAATATGTTAGGGGGGAAAGCCACAAAAAGTGCATTATTTAAGATCATTATTGTCAGTATCTAGATGCACATAAATAATTAATTGCCTACTAAAAGCCAATTTTAGCCAAATTATTTCTATAAAGCAGCAAAAAAAAAAGTATGATTCTTGCTAGATAAGAATCAAGTATTCTCTTGCCAATATTCAAAAGGAAAAAGCAGTTGGGCTAAGTATAGTATATTATTTGTTAGATAATGGTGAGATATATAGAGATACACATGTGTGTGAATTATTAAGGATGTTATTTTAAAGCAAATGGCTGCCTAGAAGTTGTCTATATAATTTGATATACAAATGATAGTTATTTAATCCAGCAGAATTTTATAGCCCTTACTCTACTTTTGACTCTCTATGGAAAAATCTAGTCTTGACATCACTTATCCAGATATAAACGAAAGTATGTTATTTCTATTTCAGCAGCTTCATCGAGATAATCTAGTCTGAATTTTAATATAGTCCCTTACAAATATACCCACAGGCTTCAAAGCACTTTTGCATAAATTATAACTAAGAATACACACACAAAAAAGGCATGATAGGGATAAACTTCAAAGTGCCCCTATTAGACAAGTTTTCATTCAATAAATGGTATTTATACTTAGTAAGTAGCTATTATGTTGGGGACACAGAGGAAAATAAAATAGATACAGATGCTGTCATTATAGGGTTTACCCACTGGTCTAGGTTCACCTATTTTACAAGCTTGATGCAGGACTTGTGATGCCTGCCCCTGAGCTTTCTTCACTCCCAACTATGGCCACCTGCTCCTATTTAGTCCTCTAAACCTCTTAACTGCTACTTTCCCATTATACAGATAACATAATGCAGAACTGAAAAATTTATGAAATAAACTCAAAATCATGTATGTCACATGCTTCAAAATCAGGTTTTATCCCATATATCCAGGCCAAATGGTAATAATCTATGAATAAGTAGACTCACATAATTTGATAGTGGCTGAATGAATTGCATGGTTATAGAGGCAGTTGTGTCTATTATGGGAATAATTTTCATAAATGAGTCGTAATGTCAGCCATGGACACAAAATGGGGAAGATGATCAATGTGCTCAATATTTTCCATCTATAAATACAAGCTTTATTATCTCAAAAAAAGTTAATTACATTATCAAATACATCATTGTGGTATAAATTTTAAAAAATATGTAGTATATAATAACTCCATCTTTATTTATCTAACCCACACTATAGCTTTACATTATAATATATATAAAAATGGGTATATAAAAATTGCTGTCACTCTAAAGCCACTCATACTCCAGCAAGAAAAAGAATTCTAAATAGCTGATACAGTAATATAAGCACTGAACTTGTAAACACAGCTCTAATATTCCTTTGAAGCATCTTTAATTTTATATCATGGGTAAAACAAGGTTTGGTATTTCATATGCCAATTACCAAGTGAATGTTTTAATATGACCTATAATTATCATTAAAACCATTGTTAAATTGCATATGATGAATGTAACTCTTTCATAAGTTTGTTGTACAAATTACATGGTATAATTCATTTTAAGTGTTTAATACAATGTCTGCAATGTAGAGAGTACTCTAATACCAGCTACTATAAATTAACCAATTGTCCCTTCCTGAATCTCTACACAAGTTCACTGGAATGCTTATGAAAGCACAAGTGTAAAAATTCATGAAATTAAAAACAGGATGAAAGTCAAATTACTGTTAAAATCTGGAGAAAATTTATACTAAGTGCAGAGACTAAGAAACCAGATTGAAAGTATCAGTAGATTTGTCCTTCTGAGTAGATATAGTAAGTTGTAGGGACAGTTATTTCATAGGCACAGTTATTTCATAGAAGACTAGAGGAATTAAAATTCCTGAGGAAGAAAGGTCCTTCCAAGTATTTTGGGATAAGTTGTGTTTCTTTAAATGATGCTTTAAATCCTCTTCCCCAGTACCTATGGATATGACCTTATTTGGACACAGGGATTTTGCAGATATTAGTACATAAGATGAGATCATTAGGGTAGGACTCAGCCGCTAGAATTAGGAGGGAAATCTGCTGCTTAAGCCAGCTGGTTTGCAATAATTGCTATAGCAGCCATAGGAAAGTAATATAGCAGGTAAAAAGAGAAAAAAAAAATGTGACCGTTTTCTTCCCTGGGGCATTTTCTGATTCTGATCAGAGCTGAGAATCAGTCTTCTCCCAGACCAGGCTATATAGCAGAACACAGCCCTGTGAGGTTAACATGTTAGGTTAGAAATTGGTTGAAAGACAAAACTTAAGCTGATTTTCACCATGCTGTTTTATGAAGAATGGAAGGCTTGGAGACTAGATGAAGGGGATTTTAAATGCCAGAGAAATCCCTTAAAGTACTGGGAAAATTAAATAAATGTTACCAATAATCAAGGTGAGGGAAGCATAAGTGAAAAAAGAAGTAGAAGTAGATGATCCAGTTATCTACAAACTGTGACAAACAGACAAAGGGTTCTAAAATATTATCAGTAGCTGCTAGCACTGTCTGGAGGGGAGAAAGGAAGGGTATTGCATCTTATCAAAATTATGATAAACAAGGTAACATTACAAAAAGTTGTTATAATAAAAATAGGAGGCAGATCTAATGAACAGCTTTAAATCAATACATTTGAAATTTAAATGAAATAATTCTTTGAAAACTATAAAATAGCAAATCTGAAACAAGAAAAACATCAAAACAGTCATTTATCAATTGAAGAGATTTAATTTGTAATTAAAACCTTTCACACTGACAACTTCTATTACTCTAGCTTACTGCCTTTAAAGAGTTTCTAAGCACTGACATGCGAGGGGAAGACCAGGTAGATCCTATGGGCTCACTGATTTGTATGTTTATGGACACAGTGGTAACAAGGGTTTTCTGAAAGAATATCAGAGAGCATAGAGCATAAAAGGGAAGTTCAGAAAACTGTAGGGACCCCTTCACATTTTCAGCTGCCTTGTTCAACACAAGTATGTGAGATGACTACCTGGGGTGAGGGGGCAAACCTAAAAGGATTGGCAATAACAGTGTCTGGTGCTTGTACCAGCCCCCAAACAGTCCTCTTCCCACCAACAAAAATGGAAAAAATCATGACTTCTGGGAGCAGTGGTATTGCATATAAGAGTTAAAACTCGAGTAAGAAAAAATTAAGCTTTCATTGAACACGGCCCCAGTTCTACCTAACAAATCTTAAGAACAATACTTAAAGGATCAAACTTTTTCCCAGAAATTTAATCGCCTCTCAAACAAAAGGTCAGCGATACTTTTAGGAAGAGAAAAATACTCTGAACTAAAAAGTAAAATTTATAATATCTGATACCCAAGCAATGACTTCTAGAATCTTACCCATTACACGTAATAAGAAGTAAAACAATCCACTGAAAAAATAATTAAAGCCAAATCAAAACTCCTAAGATTTTAGAATCAGCAGACAACATTAAAATAGTAATAATAACTGTATTCCACATGTTGAAAGAGTTAAGGGGAGCTATAGAAGCTATTAAAGAGGACCAAATCTTATTCCTACAGATGAAAACTATAATTCAAAATATCTTTAAAATGCAATAGATGGGATTACTGGCAGATTTAACAGCACAGCAATAAAAAAGATCCAAAATAAAACACATAGAAAAGATAACCTTTTAAATAAGCAGAACATCAAGGAGTTACATTATAACATCAATCAGCCTACTGTATGGAAAATGAAAAGTTCTACACTAGTAGCCAAAAATACTATGTAAAACATATATGTGATATTTTATTATATAAAATATATATGTATAAAATGTATATATGATAAAGTACTTACATCCAGAACTTGTAAGTAACTGAAATTTTAATAACTCAATATTTTGTGAGCAAAAGTTACACATATACATTTCATCAAAAATATACAAATGATAATGAGAATATAACTAATGTTTAACAAGATGTCATTATAGAAGTACATATTAAAATCAGAATAAAATATGCATACACATCTATGAACAATGACTAGAATTATAAAAACTATAACATGTTGAAGGTGGAAAGGAATGGAATGCTCATCATCCACTGCCAAAGGCTATATAAATGCACACAAACACAACACCTTTGGAAAATAACGAGACACTTTCTAAAACTTTATCTATGTACCTTTCATTTGATTTAGTCATTCCACTCTTTGGTATCTATCCAAGAAAAATGGAAGCAATGATAATACGAAGACTTTCACCTATAAGTTCACAGCAAATTTATTTGTGATAGGCAAAAATTGGAAGCAACTCACCAAAATGTAGCGCATAACAAACTGTTTTGGAGGAACACTTCAACAAGAGATACATAAACCATAGCGCATCTGTACAATGAAATACTGCTCAGCAAAATAAAGATATGCTGCATGTCAATTATAACGCAAAGAAACCAAAAAAAAAAAAAATTAACAAAGAATATTGCAGCCTTAGATGGTTTCAGTAGTAGACTCTACCAAGTATTTATGAAAAATACATATATGAATTCCATGCATACTCTTCTAGAGAGTACACAAATTAAAAATACATTTCATCACCTGCAAACAATATACTAACCTTTGAGAATTCCACTTGCTCTACATTTATCAGTATATGGTATTAGAGGTAATTTTAAATTTCCAGAAATTGTGATAGGTACGTAGTTGTAACTTACTTTTGTTTTAGTTTCAATTTATCTGAGTAAGTATATACCTTTCAACATATGCACATAGTCATTTGATATCCCTTAATAGTAGGTACTGCTTTGAGAACTATGCCTGTTAAATAATTGAGGTGTCTGTCTCCGAATGCTGTTGTAAGTCTGTATAATTTCTAGATATTAGTCTTTCATGGGATGTATTTGTTTTACTCTGTGTAGCATGTATTTTCTTAGTTATGTTTTTGAATGACCAGAATGTCAGAACTTTAATAAAAATTCAATTTCTCACCTTATTTTTTGGTAGTGTTTTCTATGACCTGTTTAAGAAAGGTTTGCCTAGCCCAAGGTCATGACATAGTTTCTTGTTTTCCTCTAGCTGATTTATTGTTTAACACTGGGTCTACAATCCATATCAAATTAATGTGTGTATGGTATGAAGTAGACATGGTTGATTCCCATTTATATACCCAATTGCTCCAATAATTTTATTTGAAAGACCATCTTTCCTGTATTAAAAGATACAGGCAACTTTTATGTAAATCAAGTGATCATTTTGTTTCTGGCATTATTCCATTGGTGTATATATGCATTTCCTTTTACCAGAATCTCTTATTTCCTAAATTACAGAGGTCTCCTATAAGACTTAAAGGCCAATAATTGAGGTCTGATTCTGTTCTTTTCAGATTGTTATGGCTACTTTAAGTCCTTCTGATTTTCTTGTAACTTTTAGAATCAATTTGCCATTTCTCTCTCACACAATAAACATGCTAGTATTGAGAAATGGCATTTTGAAAACATTTATCCATAAATAGTGAGCATTTCTTTACTTATTGAAATTTTTTTAAATTCTTCTCAATGTTTTATTGTTTTTCATTGTGGAGATCTTTATAGATTTTATCAGATTTATTCTTCTATATTTGCACTTTTGATGCTATGAAACAAATACACTGTTTAAAGTTATATTTTCCAATAAGTTTATGTAATTGTATAAAAATAGATTTTGTATATTGAACTAGTATCCATATATAGAGGCACAATTAATTTTTAATTCACTTATTACTGTTTATAGATTTGTGTATCTTCTATATATATCACATCAATGAATATTAATATTATTTCTTCCTTTACAATCTAAAAAACTTTTATTCATTTTTTTGCATTATTAATATCTAATAGAAATGGTGATATAGGTATCCTAATAATGTTTCTAACTAAAGGGAAAAGTATTCAATATTTTACCACTAGGTAA
>NW_004567107.1:57050691-57070603 GCF_000260355.1 Condylura cristata | reverse complement strand
TCTCCTGACCTGCCCGCTGTTCCCCTCAGCAGTGTACTTTGTCGATCTGCCTGTTCTGCTCCCCACTCTGTCTCTGGTAAATCCTCTCACCCTCCGCATCTCTGGCCTGTACCCCACTTCTGTATGAATAAATTTTTAAAAAATCAAAAAAAAAATATTTAAAAGATTAAATATTATCTATACTTATCTATACTCTCATGAGCTGGAGCTTCCAAAAATTCTTACGTGGAAGTCTAAATCCCCAGCACTTCAGCTAAGAGCAGTATTTGAAATACATGTCCCTTCAAGAGGTAATTAAGTCAAAAAGAGGTACTTGGGTGAAACCTAAACCAGTTCCTTTAAAGCATTTAGTCATAAGGTTATTGATCATCTAAATTCTGTTCCTATTGTTTTGTATAAATCAAATAAACCCTAATGTGTGTGCTGTCCTTAAATAGTTATATGTATAAAAATAGCTTTTTGTGTGTGTGTTTTATCTGTTGCTGTTGAGGCTTATCATTAACTTTTCAAACAGGTGTTAAATAATATAAATATGTACATCTCCTCCTTTATGGTCTGTCCTTTTGTTTCTTTTTCCACCAAGATGTCTGTCCCCTGTGTCACACAGTTCCCTAATAGATTCTTCTCAAATTTTTGCTTCACAAACCTTTGTATATACCACCCAGATTTGCTTTCAAAATCACAGTATGCACTCCCTTTATTCCTTCCGCTACCAAGAGTGTTGACTACTGATAACTTACCAATACCCTTACTCAGAGGATGCAGACCCAATTGGCAATCCCTTCCTCATTGCAGCCCATACATAATTGTTAAGGGGAAGGATGTCCTAAAGGAACTCAGAAGAGTTTTGTGGACTCCTCCCCCACCTCCAGCTTTCTGGACTCTACCCCCTACTCCAGTGATTGGAAACTACAACTCCCAGCAGTGCCAAGGAGAGAACTGCGAGGACCCAAGGGCAGAGATAAGCAAGCATTCTGGGACTTTGAGGGATAAATAGGGAGCCATTTTGTCCAACCAACTCTCTCACTTGGGAAAAGGCTCTCAGGACCACATGACTGGGGGCTATCAGTTAGTTTGTTATAAGAGCTCCAAGTCAGCTGAGCTGGTAAGATATTCTAGTTACCTTGTATCTCTCTCTTTCTCGGGTTTTTCCTTTTCCTTACCCCTTTAAATAAACCCATATACACCCTTTTATGTGTGCCTGCAGTACAACTAAATTTTAGGCAAGCAGGTGAGGACCCACAGACAGGCAACCCAGTTCACACTGGGGTGCCTATAGCATAATGAGTAAATAATGAGAGAACTACAAAGACCAAGTCCTCTATTGTCATCTTACTAAAAAACATAAAAAGTTAGTGGATATCATTTTTATTTTTATCAGTATTTGACTTTTATATATTTCTGTAGTTCTCAAACTTTCTTTCCAAATTCTTTCATGCCTGTTTACTTATTGTTAAATGACATGTTTTCGTGCTCTTTTAGTGGCAGTATGGGAGTTATAAGCACTAATGCTTTATATGTCCAAAATGTCTATTTACCCTTCCCCCTTAATTCTAAACTGATTTATCACACTGGAGATATTGCTATGTTATCTCCTATAAGTTACTGCTAAGAAAAGTATCACAAGCCAATTCTTACTCATTCTGAGAGAACCTTATTTTCTTTGCAGGAATTTAACAAAATGTCTAAACACTTTTTTTTTTTTGTATTATAGTGTGTACCACTTTAAATCTTAAGAATAACTTCATTTCTGGGAAAAATGTAGCCATTATTCTTCAAATAGTCCATCTACCATGTCTATCAGATCTAGTCTCTGTGTCTACAGTCACTTTGAAACTTTTAATGCTTTTTTTCTATATAATTTCCTCAATACTACCTTCCAATTCACTAACTCTCTGGCCATGACCATTCTTGAGTGATCTCACATGCATTAAACAAACATATGTTTAGGTGATGGGAAACCCGTGGGGATTACAATTGAGATGAAAAAAAAAATGTGAAAAATGATGTAAAAATAAACTTTTTAATAAAAAAAAAACATATGTTTAAAGTCAGACTGCATTGGCTCTCGTTATTATCCTATCTTCATGTAACTTGGATTAACTATTGGAAAACTTTTAATGTTTTGTCAATATTCTATACACCTGTTTATTCTTTTGTCTTCTGTATCTCTCAATCTGCCCCCCAGTAACTTTATAATTGATTCTTCCTACCAATAACCTCATGTCTAAAACCATGAGTTATAATGGGTTTTGACACTTCGGCTTTTTTGGTGAGGCTATCTGAAAAGAATAGATTCCATCATATACTAAAATGTTTTTCAGTTGTTTTTCTTGAAGTGGTATCTATGGTAACCTTCCCTAATGGATGAAGAGCTTGCTAAATGATTGCAACCCCTGGCACATATCAGAAATGAAATTTGTTTTGTTTTGGGTTTTTTTATTTATTTTTAAGTTTCCTTCACCTGCAAGAAATTGTCCTGTATGGCATCTTCAAGAATTTCTCACCTAATTTTAAACAAACCTAATTTTCTTCTGCCCCTTTTCTTATTTCCTTCCTGTATGGAATGCATGCAGTCACCTTCATATAAATGTATCATGGTGCTGACTGCTACTACTCCTACCACTAGCTTTATTAGATCAAGATACCAGAAAATCAAGTCTTTAATTCTATTAATATGTTTACACTTCTATTCCTTTTGTGATTTTCAGTTATTGATTTTACATTTGAACCCTACTAGGTTCACTTTGTTTTCCATTATTATACATTATTTTTATAGCTGCTGTTTTAGGTAGATCATATATGAAAACTTATTCTGTATTTGATCTTCACACAAACAAATTCTAACAAAATTCTTCCATGTTCTCATTATACAAAGACATTAGGAATTAAATATAGAACATTTAAAAATCTCATTATTCTTTGTGGTATAGTGCCAGTAGAATTTTTTTTTCCATAAAAGAACAATCCATTATGTGGAGAAAAAGGAATTCTCCTACACTGCTGGTGGGAATGCAAATTAGTACAACCACTATGGAAATTTTGGAGGTTCCTCAAACTGCTTAACATGGAGCTTCCCTACAACGCAGCAATCTCACTCCTAGGTATCTACCCAAAAGACACAAAAACACTGATTCAAAAAGACACCTGCACCCAAATGTTTACTGCTTTCCAATTTACAATTAGAAAGACATGGAAACAGCCCAAATGCCCAAAAGGGGATGACTGCATTGAAAAGATGTGGTAGATATACACAATGGAATATTACTCAGCAACCAAAAAAAAAAAAAAAAACACATGCCTTTTGCAGCAACATGGATGGAGCTGGAAAATATCATGTTGAGTGAAATAAGCCAGAAAGAAAAGGAATTACTGGATGGTTTCACTCTTCACTCATAGTAGGAGTATAAAGGACCAGGCAAGAAAATAATAATATTAATGAACAGCTATATACCAGAGACATTTTATGGAGTTGGAGTAGGGAATGGGATCAAAAACGGTAAGGGAGGGAAAATGCACTGGACTATGGTGAGGGCACATGGCTGGTTTGGTGATGGGAAGCCCAAGGGGATTACAACTGAGATGGGAAAATGCACAAAATGATGTAAAAATAAACTATTATTTAAAAAATCCATTAAATCAGCAGTCCTCAGAATTTTAATACAAGATCATGATAAGAAATTTGAAATTCTGGGTCTAATTTCTAAAGTTTCTGATTGATTGTAATACCCTATTAGGAGAAAAGTGGGACAATTCTAGTGTACTCCAGGTGACAAAGTTTATAAAAATGTTTTTAAGCAACTTATAAGTTGATCCTCACATGTAGTGATTGATTTTTAAGAAATGACCTGTTCTAAACCTATATATCATGTGGTAAAATAAGAGAAAAAGATAATTTCCACTGAAGAATGATTTTTCTTTTAGCCTGAAAGCTTCTCTTTATCTTTTAGTTTAATTATTCCAAAGAAAACTGATTTAAGGATAAATTATAGCTAACAAAACTTGTAAGAAATGAGCTACGCCTCTCTCCTTGATCATAAATGACCCAGTTTGTACTTCTGAAGTTAAATGAGGCACATTTTTTGTCATAATGACTGCTTCTCAATGTTTCAGTCGTGTTAAAAAACATTTCCTCTTCCATGCATGGATAGGTGTCTTCCATCATACTTTGAATCACTTAATCTTTTTGGGAGGGGGATTTAATAAAGGTAAAAAGGGAGGGGTTATAAGGCAGCACAATGAAATATATTCCAGTTTAAAGGTCATTGATTTAGGTCAGAACAATGAGGGAAACAGTAATAAATGCTAAGCCGTGTCGAAAAAGTCAAAGTGACTGACTAATTACCGCATACCCTTCTCTTCCCAGCCTCGCATTTTGTAAAGCTGTGTAGTTTAGTACCTTCGTACTGCCAAAGCCAATTACCAAAGCCAATTTCATGCATGGACAGCACTGAGTTTTACCCTCTCTCTTCCTCCTCCTCCCTGTTTAAGCCAGAGAAAATGTATTCCTAAGCTATGCCAAATTCAAACCTATAAATGAGCACAAATATTAAGATCCATATTTTGAAATGTTTTACTATTTCAGAAATTCATGTTTTACCAAGTCATCCTGGCTATAAAGTACAGATGTTTATTGTAGTCATCTACAGAGAGGACAGAAAGATCACTGAAGGAAATTAAGCATCCCCCTTAATGTTTAATTTAGGGAGGATGCTATGGGAATACAAATGCCAAAAAAAAAAAAATGTGAAATTAAAAGTTGACTTTATAACAAAAGAAACTGAAAAACCTCTTTTAACATATTTGCTATGTCAGTGTTACATATAACTATACAGAATTAATAGGGGAGAAAATAATTATTTCTGTGATCCCTAATAAAATATATAATCATCTTTTAATAATACAAGAAATATAAAAAATAAAGGTACTCACCACAAGAATCTGGTAGCTTTATGCATTTTTTAATTATCTTGATTCCTTTGAAGAGTAATACAACTACACAGCAATTTTTAGCCAAAGAAGATGTCACTGCTATTTAGAAACCATATAGCTGTTTCAGCTTGTCCAAGAAGAAAAGATGGATCAAACTTATCCATGAAGGGTTTTTCACACTTTCTTAAACTAGATTACCCTCAGAGTTCATTGAAAGATTCTCTTTGATTTTAAATGTGAAAAATGATGTGGTCTGACAGAAAAGATGCTGAAAACATACGGCATGGTCTTAAAATCTGAGTCAAGTAAGAACTCACATACAAACCAAGAATTACACATGGGGGTTGTTCTGACTCTAAAGGATACCTCTACCTACTCCACCACAATGCAGAGAATGTAATGCTTTTCATCCCTACATGTCCAAGTTTTAAATTTGTCTATACCAAGTAAAAGTACTACTGTCTCTGTAAGATTTCCTCTGACTGATATGACTGAGAGTAATTCCTACCTCATTTAAAAACACGACAACAATATATCTCTTTCAGTAGACTCAATTCATTAGTTCAACACTTTATTTTGGATATATCACATTATCCACTAGCAAAATGTAATTTTTTCAGTAAGTTTTTGAACCTTTACAGCATCCAATGAATTCAAGACTTTGCCTTATTCCTAATATTGCCTTAATTAATATTTTTAATTGAATGAGCAGATGAAATTCAACTCTTCTATAACTGAAGTAGCATATAAATCATTGGCTAGATTTATGAACAGGTTAAAAATAATGGTACTTATAGTTAAATAATAATTATATAGTCTAATAAAATTTCTATATTTTTCATGGAAAATGTCACTATGTTGGTTATTGCTGAAAATTAAGACTTCATCTTAATTGTTAATTATTATTACATATTAGGCCACTATATTTATCCAATCATTGCAAACCATTGTTTCATTATTTATAATGACTCTAATCCAATGTATGATTGCATTAAAATTACAAGCTGATCTTGTTTTGAGGCATCTATGTTTAGTAAGATTTGTGTTGAGTATCTTATGAAAATGTGTTGAATAAAAGTGAACAAGAACACTACAGATTTCTCAAAATGAAAGTAACTTATTAACAGATCTCTATATAGTCACTGAAAATCTAACAATACATTAATTAAAGCCACATTTCCACATCATTTTCAAAAGCTTATTAGATTTAATAATAAAGTACTTGCTTAAAAGAAAATTACCTACCAACTTTAAAATTCCTATTTAGGAAGTTTTTTTCCAAAAATGCAAAAATAAGACTTTTTAAAATTACTTTGATGATGTGAATAAATAATTAAAGACCACTGGAAAATATAAAATATGATAAATAAAATATTAGAAATCAATAATATTGTTATATATCCATATAATTATCTTTAATGAGATTGCATTCTCTATTTCAGTTATTAACCCTTTATCTGAATGGGTTCCAAAGTTTTTCTCCTATTCTTTAGGCTACGATTTCATTTTGTTAACTATTTCCTTTATGGTAAAGAAGCTTTTGAATTTGGTTAGTATTATTTTCTAATTTTTACTTTGTTGTTTGTGCTTTAGGCATGATATCCAAAGGATTATTTTCAAAACTAGTATCAATGAGCTACTTCCTTATATTTTACCCTGATAGTATTATGATATCAGGTCATAGATTTAGGCTTATGATCATTTTTGAGTTAGTTTTTCTAAGTGGTATAAGATAAAAGTTCAGTTATGTTGTTTTGCATGTGGTCCTCAGTTTTCTCTACACCATTTGTTAAAAAGACTAACTTTACTCCATTGGAAACTCTCGGATTTAATTATGAGCTATCTGTTCTATTCCATTGGTCCACTGGTTTATGTGTCTTTTTTGTGCAAATACCACAAAGAATTTCTTATGAAGGATTTATTGCATAACCTGAAATGAGGAAGCACAATACATCTGACTTTGTTAATTTTTCTCGGGATTGCTTTGGCTGCTCGGGGTCTTTTCTGGTTTATTTCTCATACACCTGTGAATAATGCTTTTGGTTTTTTGTTTTTTTTTTTTTTTAAGATTTATTTATTTATGTTTACAGAACTGGGGTACAGTCCAGAGATGTAGTAGTTGAGAGTAGTCACCAGAAAAAGAATGGGGCACAGAACAGGCAGACTGACAAATTATACTGCTGAGGGGAGCAGCAGGCGGTTCAGGACAGTTCTGCCATGTGGGTCAGCTCTCTGGCGAAGGATTGAACTCGTGCTGTAGTGACTTCAGAGAGCTTCATAATGAGGTGTTTTAGCCCATTGTGCCACCAAGGAGAGCCCGCTTTTGGTATTTTTTATCAGGATTTCATTGAATTCAGTGATGGCACAGGATATCTTTCCATTTGCTTATGCCTTCTTTGATTTCTTTCAGCAAAATATAATTTCATTAAATAGAGCTTTCACTTTCTAACTTAAATTTACTCTTAAGTATTGTATTGATTTTGATGTTTTTGTAAATGGTTCAACTTTCCTTATTTCCTTTTCCAATGTATCATTATTATAAGGAATGCAACCGATTTCTAAGTAGAGTTCTTAACCTGACACTACCAAAATCATTAATTAATGCCAATATTTTTGATGAACTGTTTGGTATTTTATTTGTGTGTATTTGTGTGTGTGTGTAACCATGACATCATCAAATAGTGACAATTTTACTTCTTCCTCTCAATTTTAATTATTTTTATTCTATTCTACCATTTAATTGCTTCAGTTTCTATTTCCAATACTTTATCAAATGGGAGTAGTAAGAGTAAGTATCTGAGAAAATGTTTTGAACTTTTTTGCATTGAGCTCAATGTTGGCTATATGTTTGCTGTATATGTTCTTTAATATGTTTAGGCAATTTCTACCTGTGTAAAATCTGTTAAGGGCTTTTATCATGAAAAGATACTGTGTTTTATCAATTGTTTTTTTCTGTGTATATTAAGATCACTTGCATGGTTTTAGTATTCATTTTATTGATGTGATGAATTAGTTTTATTTATTTGTGTATGTTGAACTATTAAACAGTATCCCAGGGATAAATAACATTAGCTAAGGATGTATAATATATTTAATGTGTTCCTCAATTTGGATCACTAATATTCTATTGAGAACTTTTGCATCTATATTCTTCAGGGATATGGATCTATAACTTTCTTTTCTTATAATAATTTTGCCTGGTTTTGTTGTCAAGGTAAAGCTGGCTTCATAAAACAAGTGTGAGAAAGTTCCCTCTTCTTCAGTATTTGTTGGGAGAATTAAATAAACTCTTTAACTTCTAAAACAGTACCAAATTATCTTTTTTTTTTGAAGAGACAGAAATCCTTCTAAAAAAAGAAATGAGAACAAATTAGAATCGTGACATTATTGACTTGTGAAGCTCCTCATTATATTAGAAGACTCTGAGAATAATGGGTATTAATTTTGCTTTAAATATTTGGTATAATTTGGTAAATATTGGTAGAATTCATGAAACTGTCTTGCCCTGGAAGTTTCATTACTGTGTCTTGATTACTAACTCAATGTCATGACTCATTATTGATCTGTTCACTATTAGCAGTTACTTTTGGTGCCTCTTTTGGTATTTTTCTTTCATAAAAGATTATTGACAAATCAAAGAATAGAATATACAGGTATGTGTGTACATGTGTATATATTTATATGTAGGGAAAGAGTAAGGAGTCAAAAGTAATGTGAGATAAAAGCAATACACATGGGAGAAAATTTAACAGAATAAAATAAGAAATTAAATACAAGATCTGCAGATTGACATCTGTTGGATCACCATTTTTCTAGAAAACTGGATAAAGAAGATGTAGTACACATGCACAATGGAATACTACTCAGCTATAAACAATGTGAAATCTTGTTATCTGTAGTAACACAAATGAAATTTAAGGTGATTATTCTAAGTGAAGTAACCCAGGAGGCAAAATATAAATATCAGATGATTTACTCATGTAAAATAAAGGATTTGCTGTATTTCATTCTTCCTTTTCTTTCTTTCTTTCTTTCTTTCTTTCTTTCTTTCTTTCTTTCTTTCTTTCTTTTTTTTGATTGTATTAACAAGCAAAACTACAACAAAATCCAATACCTAGACTTCAACAACAATATGATGGCTACCAGAGGGGAATGGAAAAAGGGGTAAGGAAGAGCAGTTAGAGGGGGTCAATTTGACAGTGGTGAATGGTGCTAGAATTCTGGTGGTACAAGGTGGTGTATGTATTTATCAAGTGTGAGGTTATATTTCTGAAACTCATAGTGTTATAAAGCACCAATACATTGATTAAAAATAAATGCAAATATGCTGATATTTTCTAATTTTATTTGCTATGTTACTATCTAGAAAGATTAAAATATTATCAATAAATTGAAGAAATCAAATTGTTATTAGACTTTTGGACAACATTAAAGGCTGAAAGATAATATATAAAAAATACAGAATTGTGGGCTATAACTGGCGGTGCAACAGGTTAACGCACAGCAATACAAAGCTAAAGCCACTTCAACATGAGTTTGATCCTGCCCTGGAGGTGATCCACATGGCGTGGCAGACCTCTCCTGATCTGCCCTCTGCTCACCTTAGCAGTGTGCTTCGTTGACCTGCCTGTTCTGCTCCCCTCTCTGTCTCTGGGGAATCCTCTCACAGCCCCTGCACCTCTGGCTTGTATCCCAGCTCTGTATGCACAAATAAATAAATCTTAAAAAAAAGAAGGAAAGAAAGAATTGCAGGAAGTAGAAGACTATTTCCTATCATAACAAGCTGTCATTTTGGAGTGAAGACAATAAAAATATATTAGTAATTTGAAAAAAATTTATATATATTATCCTAGTACTCTTAGTAAAACAATTACACAGGACATATACCATGTGATCAAGTATCAAAAGGAGGATCACAACCATAAAGAAACTTTGCATACAAGACACTACAATGAACACCACTATTATTTGAACAAATGATGTCTAAAAAGATAAGTAAAATCAAATGAAAATTGAAAAATAATTTTTGAAAATTAGTTTTTATCAAAAACAATTTTTGAAAGAAAATGTAAACCCATTTAAGCAAACAAAACTTCAAAAAGTTTAGTAGAAACAGTTTTGTTTTTTTGTTTTTTTTTTAAGATTCGGGATTGCTTTGGCTGCTCGGGGTCTTTTCTGGTTTATTTCTCATACACCTGTGAATAATGCTTTTGGTTTTTTGGTTTTTTTTTTTTTTAAGATTTATTTATTTATTCATACAGAACTGGGGTACAGGCCAGAGATGTGGAGGGTGAGAGGATTCACCAGAGACAGAGTGGGGAGCAGAACAGGCAGATCAACGAAGTACACTGCTGAGGGGAGCAGTGGGTGGGTCAGGAGAGGACTGCCATGCCATGTGGTCACCTCCGGGGCAGGCGGGGATCGAACTCATGCGAAGGTGGCTTAAGCTTCTTAGTGCAGTGCTTTAACCCGCTGCGCCACCAGGGAGGGCCCAGAAACAGTTTTTTGATCATGTACCTAATCTTAACCATTATGAATAGGCATGTGAGCTTGGAGCCCAATAAACTTAGAATTTATATGCTCACTATATTAACTATGGTGAATTATTGATCTTTCTGAGCCTATGCCTTCTCATCTGTTAACTACCTACCTTATTTGTATTGCTCTGAGGATTAAAGAACAGCCTAAAACTCTTGAATACAGTAGTAACTCTAAATAAAAGTCTAACTCTTCTCCTCCCAACTGTATTTGTATTCATAGGAATTTAATTTTCTTAGTTAGCCAGAAATGATTTTCATTGTCTTGATTAATTACCAGTTGATCATGGCAACATTCTTCGAACTTTATTCTCAGTTACTTGTCCTACCATCCATATTGTCCTTCAACAACAACAACAAAAAGCTATGAGTGCAACCTGTACAAACACACTACTGTTCTAAATTATTCCACCCTTTTCTTCCCATATTGATAGCAGCTAAAATCATTATGGATATAGTAGCATCAAACAGTACATTTGCCATGAAACGTAAATAATCAGCTGAAGTGATAGTAATTTTTCAAGTCATATTTATTTTTAAAAGTCTAATTTTTCAGCCCTAAGTGAAGCTAAATTTTTTCTATCTAAAATTTATACTTCAAGAAATTCCACAGAGGAATTCAAATTCATTTAAAATTAAAAAGAATTCAGATAATTTACATATTTAAATTTTTAAAAATCATATTGTTTCTTATTCCAGTATAGTGTTCCTTTAACAGTAATAATTAAGAATTATATCAGGCCCTCCCTGGTGGCTCAGTGGGGTAAAGCATAGCACAAGAAGCTTAAGCCACTTCCGCATGAGTTCAATACCTGCCTGCCCCGGAGGTGACCCACATGGCATGGCAGACCTCTCGCGACCCCCCGCTGTTCAAAATCTACTCCAATATTTATTATCATGAAGTTTTGAACATCAGTCTTAAATTAATATTTCAAAACATACTGTATTAAAAGAACCAGTCACCACTTATACTTCCCAAAGTGACTTTTTTTTTTTAGTGATTCATGTCTCTTTTCTCTGAAGTCTCTCTTTTGTCCACCTGAGAGACAATTAAAGATTACAAAAGATCTGAATATCAATTGCAAATACTTTATTTAGTAAGCTTGGGTAGAAAATGAGCTGTTTCATTTTTATAGAAAATATACCCCACATTTTCATGCTTAAGAGTGACATGACCTAATTAATTCTACTGAAAAGCAATGCAACCAATAAATGACCACATGGTATTAGATATAAAATACATACTCAAATGCTTACTATTTCCACTTATTTATCATTGGTGTCTGTCCTTTTAGCAGTGAAATTCCAGAAGTATCTTTCTCAAACATGCCAAAATCATTACTTCCTCCATGTGAGCTACCTTGATCTAAAAACCACAGCTATCTATACAGCAAAAGAGATATTAATCAAAACAAAGACACTCTACTGAGTGAGTATATATACTGGGAGAGTATACCTATACTTCATATAACAGATAAGGGACTGATTTCAAAGATCTACAAAGAGCTCACACAACTCAACAAAAACAAAGCAAACAATCCAGTCAAAAAATGGGCACAAGAGCTAAAAGACACTTCTCCAAAGAGGAAACACAAATGCCCAATAAGTATATGAAAAAAATGCTCAACATCATATATAACCAGGGAAATGCATATCAAAACCACAATGAAATAACACCTGACACCCTGCAGCTCCCCTCAGTGGTGTGTTTCAGTGGCTCTGCCTGTTCTGCTCCCTACTGTGTCTCTGGTGAATCCTTTCACCCCATGCACCTCTGGCCTACACCCAAGTTTTTATATGCATAAGTAAGTAAAAATAAATCTTAAAAACAAACAGCCTGGGCTCTCCCAGGAGGTGTAACAGTTTAAAGCACCACATTATGAAGCTCTCTGAAGCCACTGAAGCACTAGTTCTATCCCTTGCCAGGAAGCTGACCCACATGGCATGGCAGATCTCTCCTGACCGGCCCACTGCTCCCCTCAGCAGTGTACTTTGTCAACCTGCCTGTTCTGCTTCCCGCTCTCTCTCTGGTGAATCCTCTCACCTACCACGCCTCTGGCCTGTACCCCATTCTATAAGCATAAATAAATCAATCTAAAAAAAAAAAAAACTAGTAACAACAAACCCCAGTGAGGGTGTGGAGAAAAGGGAGCCCTCTTACAATGCTGGTGGGAGTGCAAACTGTTTCAACCACTATGGAAAGCTGTGTGGAGGACCCTCAAATTACTAAAAATGAAGCTACCATATGACCCAACAATTACACTTCTTGAAATCTATCTGAAGCACACTAAAACACTAACTCAAAAGGAAATTCCTTTTTATTGCAGCACTATTTACAATAGCAACAATATGGAAACCACCTAAATGCCCCAAAACAGATGGCTGGATCAAGATGTGGTATACATACACAAAGAAATACCATTCAGTAATCAAAAAAGATAAACTCGTGCCATTCACAGCAACATGGATGAAATGAAAGTGATTATATTCAGTGAAATATAATCATTGTACAAAAATGAACAACAATGTAAAAAGTAAACATTAAAATTAATTTTTAAAAGATTTGTTTATTTATGCATAAACTGGACTACAGGTCAGAGGTATAGGAAGTAAAAGGATTCACCAGTGACAGAATGGGGAACAGAACAGGTGGAAAGATTTAAACATACTACTGAGGGGAACAGCAGGCAAGGCAGGAGAAGTCTGCTGTGCCAGGTAGGTCACTTCCTTTGCTGAGGATGGAATTTGTGCAGCAATGTCTACAGATAGCTTCATAGTGCTATGCTTTTACCTCAATGCACCACCAGGGAAGATCCAAAAATAATTTTATTTTTTTAAATCACAGTAGACTGCCGGGCACTTTTCTCTGCTGAGATAACTTACAGAAAAAAATAACCCATTCACTGGGCCCTCCCTGGTGGCGCAACAGGAGGCTGGTGCACTGCAGGCTGGTGACAGCCACTGCAGAGCAAATTCCGTCCACAGCCCCGAAGGTGATCCACATGGCACGGAAAACCTCTCCTGACCCGCCCACTGCTCCCTTCAGCAGTGTACTTCATCCATCTGCCTGTTTTGCTCCCCACTCTGTCTCTGGGGAAGCCACTCACCTCCCCTGAGCCTCTGGCCTGTACCCCAGTTCTGTAAGAATAAATAAATAGACCTTAAAAAAAAAAAAAACCCATTCACCATGGGCTCAAATCTATTGGAAAATGTGTGGGCAATGGCCACAGTAATAAGGTCCGTTCCATAAATATTAAACAAGAATCAAAATCATATTAACTCATTTTAGCATCTTACAAATTGTTTGAGTTGGTTATAACTACAAATTTTTAATTCAGAAATAAAATCATCTCAGAGAGAAAGTCCAGGATGCCAAAAATTTGAAAATGTGAAATTGGGATAAAGAGAACACAAAGTAAGTTTAGTCATTGGAGTAATGGTAAAGTGACCTCAGCAAGAAAGAAATTGGCTGTGTCAATTTTTAGATGTGTATTTATACCCAAGAGGCAGAATTTTAAGTAAGCCAAAGTCAGTATAGGATATTGTCAGCCAAGGTTAATATAAAACAATCATATCTCAGGGCAAAGGCATGGGTTTGCATAATTTTTCTTATCATTTTTTGAATAAAAATATAAAATAATCCTGAAATGAAACTTCATGTTTTTTTTCCCTTATTATTTGTAATGTCTCTACTGAGATCTCCTTTGATAACAGAATATTCTAATATATAAAACAGTATTAAGTATTGTTTTACTCTAAGTAGAATCTTATTTTCATCTCCATTTTGGTAGTTTAATTACTAGCCATAAGTAGTTAATTAGACCATTTCTTTAAGAATAAACAGTTGCTAATACATCGTAAAAAGAAGAAAAAATGTAAAGGTAAACAACCTAACTTCTGACACCTTAACAGCTCAGGGGCAAAAGGCAGCATTAATGAAGCATTTCACTCACATCATTCATTTGCATCATAAGCAAGTTAGTTCATATCTTCAGAAGTTCTTTTCCATCTATAGATGACCTCGGTGAGGTGAGTTGTTCTTTCCTAGTCCTTGGACACAGGTGTCCAATCAAAGCTGCTTGACACTTGACAGGTTGTCAGTGCATCCAAAGGCTAAATGAACACAGAGAACAGAGTAGCCTTTTACACTCCAATAGTGACTTCTTCCAGAACAGGATAGAACTCCTCTAACTGCTGAGGAGCTGAATGAAAGAAGAATGCACATTCAACAGAGAAAACTAGAGATTCATATTAAATGGGCTTCATCACTTTCAGCACTTTTAAAGTAACGTCTTTCACTTAGTTAATACAAATCTTTGTAAAATTGTAAAATACTTGAATCTGCCATAATTGTGAACTGAAACAAATTCCTTCAGCAGTGTAAGCTGCTCTAGAGAAAGTAGAATCATAACCTGTGGTCATAGCACAACTTCTCTGATCACTTTGTACTAAGTGTCAGTTCTTCTTCCAAACAATGTTTAACTGTACTATCATTTATTTTGTAATGAAAAATAGAAGGAAATAATGAGTTGAGAGGACAACATCCCAAGATATAAATACCTATAAGTAGTATAGTTCCCATAATATTCTAATGCTACTCCCTAAACAATTAACTGAAATATTAATAGATTACATGGCTCTTTTATAAACTAAGAAAAAAATATAATACCTGACTTTATAAATTCATTTTTTAATTTTCAAATACAATAATTTTTAACAATTTTCACCAAATGAACAGCAAACTATAAATCAATACATTTAACATGACATAGTTCATTGTCCAAAAACTATTATCTTTCACGGTATCTTTTTAATTAATTTTTTTATAATACATATTTTAGGATACAGAACACAGATCCTTCTTGAATTTTGAAAGGACAGCAGGAATCCAGTTTCTGACTCAAACCATACAAACAAATGAGTCCCCTTTTTCCAATATTGATATTACAAGATGGGATAGCAACTATCTTAAAGACTTTCTAGGTAAGGAAGATATATTGAAAATCACAGCATATCTAGTGAATATAACTGAAATCAGAAAAGTCAATTCATCCACACACAAAGATACAATTGTATACGGGTTTTATTTTATAGATATATATCCACAATAAGAATCCATAGTCACTGATACTTTGTTTGCTTGTTTTACATTATCTCCCCTGTCTAGTCAAAAGATGATTTTATAAAATGCTACTAACAGCACCCCTGTCCAATCTGGACTCATATGGATTGAATCCCTTATTTAGTTTTACATTTTTCTTCCTAAAATTTATGAAACTGATTACAAATCACTGCTGAGTGACACTGAGAAGATATTGCAAGGGCGTCTACTCTACTTCTCTTGTCAAGTGTGTTTCACTGGAGGGATTATTGATGGAAGCCTGAGACATAGATGAAGAGGAATTAGAGCTGTGAGGTATAGAATTACAGAAATTGCACCTACACAAACAGTGAAAGCAAGATGATATTATGTTCAAATGTTTCCTATTTCAAAGAACTCTCTAGAGTCCCATTGACTAGTGACAAGTATTAACAGTGCTTACAAGTTTTCTTCAACCTGGTGAATTGTTCAAATCAAGAAAACAGTTTTAGTTAAAAAGAAAACTACAAGACTTGAAAGCTATAGAAAAAAACCTGAAAAGGGGATTTCATCACACAATAGAATCCAGCTCTAATCGGTGCATTAATTGGCAAAATTAAACTATGAAGTAACTGGCTCTTTCTGAATGCTATAGTTCGAAAGAATGCTCTCAGCTAGTCATAAGCCAGAACTAAATGAGCCCAGCAGATTTTTCACAGATAAAATATCAGCACTAAGATGCATAAGGAATACATTTCAGATGTGAAGCAGTAAATGTACATCTCCCCAACTCACTCATTACCATATACATAATTATATAAGTTCCTGAGTGCTATTATAGAATTCCCCAAAGTATGTTTTCCAGATCACTGGTTCCACAGAATGTCTATTAAAATAATTCCTCAATAAAATATGGAGGTGTCAAAATTAGGGAGTCACTGAAAAAAATTCACTAATTAATTAGCTTTTTTTTAACTGCAGAACATCTCAGACTTCCTATATACCAATATATATTATGATGCTCCATGGTGGGGACATAACAGTTAGCTTATTCAAACTTATTTGACAATGGCAGGTCTTTCCCATTTTTTAGGGACTGCTTCAAGTACTAGTCTAAGAGTATATAGGCTCAGTTTTATAGGCTCATGATTGAGATTATTATCATAGAAAGACATTGACTGGTTTCCTAAAGATCATCATCAGTTATTTAACTTTGTGGGAAATTTACAGCTAGATAAAAATATATTGTTTCAGTGACTGAATTTTATCCCCTTCCCACACTAGCCCCCTCTCCCAGGGCATCACATTACCAAGCTCACCATCCATCAGGTAATCACAGCATATTCATATAATCACAGATATTCAAGTTGGCCATTCATACCAATATGACCCCTTAAAAGAAATATCCTAGACATAAAAAATAACATTATTTTCCATTTTTATAATAGGTTTTCCTATTTCTGTTTATAACACTCTATTACTGTGCTGAAAGACTAGTACTTATGTCCATAAACTTTCCTGCCTTCTCCCAGTTGTTACCTGTCATTTAATAACCAGAACACTCTTGTCAAATTTTTTTACCATAAAAAAAATTATCTCACACATTCTCTATTTTGAAAAAAAGAAAAAGAGGCCCTCCCTGGTAGCCCAGCAAGTTAAAGCACAGTACTGAGAAGCTAAGCCAAGCCAAGACCGCTTGGTGCAAGTTCAATCCCCACCCTGGAGGTGATCCACATGGCTTAGCAGACATCTCCTGTTTCTGGCTACTGCTCCCCTCAGCAATGTACCTCATGGAACTGTCTGTTCTCTCCCTACTCTGATTACAGCAAACCCTCTCACCATCCTGGAACTGTACCCCAGTTCTATATGCATAAAGAAATAAATCTTAAAATAAAAAAAAGAAAGAAAGAAGAAAAGGGGTCTCCTTTGTGGTGTAGGGATTAAGTCAGCTCTATCTGCTCTCAGTCTAAGTGTGATACCTACCAGGGAGGTGACCCACATGGCACAGCAGACCTCTCATGTCTCACCAGCCACACCCTCAAGAGTGTATTTCAGTAGAGCTTCCTGTTCTGTTCTCCACTCTGTCTCTAGTAAATCCTATCACCCTTACCCCCTCTACCTATGGCATACACCTCAGCTCTTCAATATATAAACAAATAAATAAATAAATATTTTAAATCTAGCTTTCCTTTACTTTCTTTTAGTAAACAAGACTGAGAATTGAAATGCCACTCACTGGAAAAAAGAATTTTTCCTAAAGAATGTGTATGACATTCATTTGCTTGGGAAATTGAATCATCACTAAAATGACTGATATTTTATACTTTCCTTGTATACTGAGTTCTATACTGGTCTCAATTTAATGAGCACTTACTTTAGGCAAGATATTCTGTTAAATTAATGCATTTTGCTGCTGATGGCCAACAGGCATATGAAAAAATGTTCAACATCACTCGTAATAAGGGAGATGCAAATTAAAACCACAATGAGATACCATCTCACCCCAGTGAGAATGGCACATCTTCAAACAACTATCAACAACAAATGTTGGTGAGGATGTGGAGAAAAAGGAACTCTCCTGAACTGCTGGTGGGAATGCAAATTAGTACAACGACTATGGAAAACTGTTTGGAGGTTCCTCAAACTGCTAAACATGGAGCTTCCCTACGACCCAGCAATCCCACTCCTAGGTATCTACCCAAAAGACGCAAAAACAATGACTGAAAAAGATACCTGTACCCTCATGTTTATAGCTGCTTTATTTACAATTGGAAAAACATGGAAGCAGCCCAAATGCCCAAAAGTAGATGACTGGATAAAAAAGATGTGGTACATATATACAATGGAATATTACTCAGCAACCAAAAAAGAGAAACACATGTCTTTTGCAGCAACCTGGATGGAGCTGGAAAAGATCATGCTTAGTGAAATAAGCCAGAAAGAGAAAGAAAAATACCGGATGGTTTCACTCATAGCAGGAGTATAATGGACCAGGCGAGAAAATAACAAAAATAATGAACAACCATGGACCAGAGACATTCTGTGGGGGTGGAGTGGGGAATGGGACCAAAAAGGGGGGGGGGAGAAATGCACGGGATTATGGTGATGGCACACGGGTGATTTGGTGATGGGAAACCCGCGGGGATTACAATCGAGATGGAAAAAAAATGTACAAAATGATGTAAAAATAAACTTTTGTAACAAAAAAAATAAAAATAAATAAATAAATAAAATATTAAAAAAATGCATTTTGCCAAAATTTATCTTCATAGCATCCTTTTACTTTTAACCTCATCTTATAAATTTGAAACCTGAATCCCAGAAAAATGAAGTTTATCACCATAAATCCTAGTTATCGAGTGTCAAGCTGAGCTTTGAACTTATATCTGTCTGATATTTAAGTCTTTCCAAGATGCCAACTTGACAACTATGTCACTATTTAACAATTTCACACTATAATGATGAGCACATACTTATAGCATTTGATAAGAAATAAAGGGTCTTTACCATTCTACCAAAATGGAAAAAAAAAATAAAAAGGATCCAAGCTTTTGTTAAAATTGACCTGAACTGAAAAAGCACAAAACAAAAACAGGAAGTCCAAGGATAAACTGAGATGGAGCAACGTTCACATTAGATGTCTGAGACACTATTTTCAACTTATGTTGGAGCCATCTGAGCTACAAGGTCTTATAATGTTATTTATGGTTCCATCTTTCTGTGAATGTAGTACAGTATGTCCTTATAAAAGCATCAAAGTTTTCATATAAGGACTCCTCCCTGCAAAACCTGGCTAATAAATCTTGACTATGAAGTGAAACGCAAGAGAATTATTGTATAAGAAATGTCCCTGTATCAGAAAATATGCTGACTCGCCAGGTTCCATGGCATGAGGCATCAGTGTTAATAATTAGGCAGATCTGAAAGGTCATGAGACAGAGGAGCAGCTAAGGCCAATATGGATGAGTTTGTTAAATGACTTTCTCTTTGAGCAAAAGCAAAACATTGGGAGAAATAAAACATTGTACAATGAGCAACTATGTTTTATATGCAGATTATTAGTATATGTTTAAAAAGCAAAACATTATTACCAAATATCAATTATCTTGAATATGACTCAAGTTTTTTTTTCTTTGCTTCACTCAAGCTAGCCGGTCTTGGCCATGGTACAGACAAGCAACCTATCAGTCTGAGAATAAGACTTTCATACTCAAATATATGAGGTTCCCTAGAAAGATAATGACTAGTTTCTGTTTGTCATAGTAAAAAGAAGATAGAAACAAATTAATATTTATTAAATACTACTAGATGCCAGGAATAATGCAGGTATTTTATGTTATTGTGTTAGCCCTCAAAACACTAT
>NW_004567107.1:57042439-57050076 GCF_000260355.1 Condylura cristata | reverse complement strand
TGCCTATTCACACTGCAACATACTGCAGGTCAAAGTCATTGTTTCTTAGTTTATGTAGTTTTAAAATTTTAATTTCAGGGAAACATTCATCTTCTTTTTAAAAAAAAAATAGCCAATTGGGGCCCTCCCTGGTGGCTCGACAGTTTAAAACACAACACTATGAAGCTACTAGCAGCCACTAAAACAGGAGTTGTATCCCTGGCCAGGGAGCTGACCTATATGGGGTGGCAGACCTTTTCTGTCTCACCCACTGCTCCCCTCAGCAGTGCATTTCAGTACATCTGCCTGCTCTGCTCCCCACTCTGGCTTTGGTGAATCCTCTCACCACCCCCTCTAAACTCCCCAAACCTCTGGCCTAAACCCAGGTTCTTATATGAATAAATCTTTTAAAAAAAAATAGCCAAAATGAAAATGTGTGTAAAAACAAACAAGATTACTGTATACCAAGCTCATAGTCTTGCGTCTACTTAAACATGACCCCACCCTGAGGCTTAACATACTCTGGATCATTTTTGAAAAGCCTTTTTTATATATCATTTCTTGCAAGAAGCATTGTTGAGGAGCCCCTCTCTATAGCTCCCACCCAAAAATTAACTGTTCACACTCTTGTTACTTCCACTTATAAACATAATTCCATTATTCTATTTATTGAACAATAATGCAATTAACTTTGTGTGCTTGCTCTTTTCACATGTTTTTACATAGGGAGTGTATTTTATTCATCTCCATCTACTCAGAACCTAACAAAGTACTTGGCTATATAGGTGCTCAATAGATGAGTGATGTCTGTTGAAATTAGTTTAGTTGCAATGAATTGGCCTGACTTTAATTAAACTGAACTCAATTTTATTAAATTTAATTGGCAAGTGTTACTATTTTATCAATCCAGTTATATCACTGACTTCCCGGTCACTTCATAACTTGATAAATTAATAAAATACTTTAAGCGTGTAGAATTACTTTACTAAGATGAAACAATGACTTGTGTTTACAGTGTCAGGAATGAATTGGTGAAAAGCAGGATGGGAGGGATCCAGCACAAAAGGTCCTTATACTGTTGCAAGTTGGCTTACTCAGGTAGGAACTAAGGTTTTCTTCAAACTTTGGCCTGGTGCTAGCTGGATTATGATAAGCACTAGAAGCACAGTGAGGCACAGAAGCAGAAAATTAGACATGCCACACATCTAAATATAGCACAAGAGAGAAAATCTAAGGTTCCAAAGAAAGCAATGTAGAGGAATTCATTACTTTGGTCTCTCACTGGGTATACTGCCAAACATTCTTGTCAAACATCTTTGGGAAATTATTCACAATCAGTTTTAATGCATTTTAATAATTTTTATTTCAGAATATAACATTTTGAAAAGATAGTTATCTGTAAATTGTTAAGCCACAGACAAATTTCATAAGTTTCTAGAGGTTACTGGGGTTGAAGTTCGTGGTCAGGGGAAATCATTCTACTTAGATGCAATGCAAATACCTCATGGAGTGGTGCCAGGCTGGCATACTGCATAAAGAAATAGAACATGTAATCAGTCGTAGTGAAGTTGAGAGAAACCATACAATTAGACAAAAATAAACCCCAAAACTTGGATGCTTATGGTATAGAGATGACGGTGGAGATGATCTCCTTTATGTAGCTATCAGGCTAAAATGCACTTCTAGAGTATTTAAAGCCAGAAAGACAAAACCCCTGACCCTGCCATTGCCAGTGCTCACACAAGGCTAGTAGAGGAAAGTAAGCACCTTGTAAATGAGACAGGCCTATTCCCAGGACACTCTCTCCCAGAGAAGTAAAGCTGTAGCCACCTGTATCAGGTACCTCAAACTTTCCGTATTGTGTATTGTATCGTAGATGGGCAAATGCAACTCCATTTCACATCTGGAACTTGGGTAAGTCAGAGAGATTTTTCAGTATGTCTTGAGACGAGACTAGAATGAATTTATAGTTTATAAAATTTCAGCATTTTTAAAAGATATAGAAAATCTTTAAGGTTTTAGATATAAAAAAGTACCTTGGTTTACTTGATAAAAAAAAACACACACACACACACTTAGAATATAAAATTTGAATGTACTACTGAAAAATCTTAATAAAAAACTACTACTTTACACTGTTTAATTCCTTTTTCAATTTTAACCACATCAAGATTTAGATCTGACTGTGGGAACCATGTGATTAAAAGATGAAGTTTCAAGGTTCCTGATACTACTACAAGTTATTTCCAGAATCAAATTAGGGGAAAGAATAAATCTTTTAAATCTTCAATCTCAACATTAAAGTGATATATATGTCACACTTACTCAGTATCTTTATTTAGGAAAAAAGTAAAGAAACCGGCAAACAGTTCTGACACTCCCAATTCCTCAAAAGATGCTTCAGTCCCTGTAACATATTTGTAAAAAGAAAACTGTAAAGGTAAAATTCATAAGTATAATTATCTAAAATTTTATGCAAAAACAAAACAAAATATTGTATGAGATTTGACTCTTGGAAAATAAGCAGGTATAAGATCAAAATAGGCAAAGCTAACAAAAATTGTTTCATTGGAATGCAGGATTGTGGCAAGAGCTGAGGGAAATGCGACTTGAAATACAGATTTGAGAAGCTAGCTGCATAGAAGTGCTAGCTGAAGGTCTGAGTGAAGACAAGAACTCTAAGGGTACGATCTGACAGAAATGGCCTTTGCTTCTCAGACTGAGGAAGGGTGAGAAGCAAAGCACACAGATTCATAATGAAATACTGTAGCCTCTATTTTTCACAATGGCAGGGGGCAGAGAAAGAGCTTCATTAGGCAGCTGATTTTCTCTTTATCCCTGTTGAGTCAGAGTACGGGGCTGGTTCCCATTCTGATGATTGTTCTTATATAGCTTTTCAGCTACATCAGGCTTCTTCTAAGAAAGAAAGTGTGCACCAAACTCAGAAATGCAGAGAAATGCTGTGATAATGGCCTAGGAGAAGAGCAATGCTAAGCTACATGCTAGAAGACTCTTACCTGAAACAAATCATACTTCAGGATAATTTTGTTAAATAATTCTTTATTTTTAAACCAAGCACACTTTCAAAAAGATTAGCCAGAAACCTAAATCACTCTATTTTTGTCATTTTTCACTCATAAGCATTTTATCTTGAACTTAAACATGAAAAGAATCAGACATAATTTTTATTTTTTATAACAAAATTACCAAATATTTATCTCCGTGCATTATAAATACATATACATTTTACTCTCTTCAGGCTACTAGTATGCATTACTAATGAAAAGTGAGTCAAATATCATTGATCTTACTGTGTGTATAAATTTCAACATTCGTTTATTCATTAATAAATGTTTTTAGGTCATTTATTTCTAGATGCATGAAAACGAGTATACAATTTCAAAGTACTTTTTTCCTAATGACAGTACATTGTGATAAAAATAAAAGAAATGAAAAAAAGGAGGAGAATGATGCCAAAGGAAGAACAAAACAAAGGAAAAGAAATAAACAAAACATTCTATAAAATGTGACTGCCATTTCAGATCATTTTGTTCAGTTTAGCAGCAACATGAGATTATGTTTCTCTAATTCACTAATCCTCTAATCAAATATTGGGTAGACACATGTCAACCTGACCCAGAAATAGATGAGCAGGTTATACCAGAATAGATCACACATATACACCAAACAGCACAGGAAACATTAATCCATTCCTTCATTGAACAAATATGTTGACTGTCTTTTATGTTGCCGGCATTCTAATTCTGAAGATTCAGCAATGAATAGCACCCCTGTCAGCTTGAAGAACAAGGCTAGATGTCAGAGCTCAGGAGCCTGGCACCCCCCACTTCCCTCTTAGCACAGATTATCTCTAGGACACTAGCAAAACCAGTATAACCAATTGCCACCCTCACATTTGTCACACCCCACTCCTATTTTTTTTTTTTTTTTGCCCCTGGATAGAATCATAAAATGTTAGAGTTTAAAGTAATGTTAGAGATTGTCTTAGATTATCTATTTCAGTGGCATACATTTATAAATGTGTAAAGGAGGACCAAAGGTTATCCAAAGACTACCCAGCCAGTTATGATAAGGACAAGGCAACAGGAAAACGTTACCCAATTTTCTGCATGTATATGTACGTGGATGTGCCAGGGGACATGCAAAGACCATGTGAGCTGGAAGTGAACTAATTCACCCACTTCTTCAGAAACTTTTCCAGTCATAAACTTGCTATCTTAATGTACAGAGCATTTTTCACTTATCACTAACTACTTTTTGAGTGCTTATGTGAGCAAACATTGAGAACACTGCCAAATGTTTTCATCTCTTCTTGTCCCTTCCATAAATTAACTCACTTTCTCCCACATTTCCCATAATTCAGAAAATAATAGAAAGTCTTATTTAAAATGCAGTAAAAAAAAAAAAAACCCAAAACCTTTGTCTTTCCTTTTTATGACTGCCTGTTTTTGAGCCTCTGGAAACATACAAGATAAACTTGCAACACAGACAAGCTAATGTGATCTCCTCTCTATATTGAAAATAACTCAATCATTTACACTAATTCAAACAGAGTAAGAAGCCCCCACATTTAGTTTCAAACAAGATGAGGTCATCAGCATATGTGGGAACCATATTCTCCTGGCCATTAATCTTAATTTCAGAAATTACATTTGAAGATTTAATTCTCTCTTCCTATGTCTAGACAGGGAATGAGGAATAATCTTTTCAACTTTAATTGCATTTACTCCTATGACTTCATGAAAAGGACAGTTCTAGTTGCTATTTGCAATACAAAAAAAATCATATATAATTCTCATTGTCACATAAAAGTTGTCAGTAACCTCAGTAGCTGTGACTCTATGGAAGACATAAAAGAATTATAAAACAAAATTTCTATTCTTAATAAAAATACATTGTATTCATCAAGAAATTATTAATCATCTGCTATGATTATAAAGGAATGTAATACAGTAATTCCTTCACCCAGCTTATTTTCTAGTGAAAGATAGCAGGTGTACTGTTTTGCTATAGCTGCCATAAAAAAATACCACAAATGGACCCTCCCTGGTGGTGCAGAGGGTTAAAGCACAGCACTAAGAAGCTAAAGCCACTTCAGCATGAGTTCAGTGCCAGCCCTGGAGATGACCCACATGGCACAGCAGACCTCTCCTGACCTGCACACAGATAAATAAGTCTTAAAAAAAAAAAACTATTTTAAAAAAAGTACTACAAATCCAAATAGCTTAAAAACCATCAGGAATTCATTTCCTCACAGTCTGGAGGTTAGATGTCCAAGATTAAGGCGCTGGAAATTTTGCTTTTGCCTTGTCACCAACATTTACCTGCCTGCCACAAGAATGTTTCCTCCCTAGTTCTGTCATTCACTGTTATTCTTGGATAACTCATTTACCTGATCTGGATTTCAACTTCCTAATCGATATTATAAGAAGTCTCTCTATCCACTAAGTTTTTATAACTTTCTATTACATAGTTTTCTTGATTGCGAACTAAAATACACACATTTTAGAAAATTGGGAAAAAACTAAATGCAATAGCCCAGTCTAATAAAAGTTCCATAAATCTTTTTGCTAGATTTCTTCCTGTTGCCAGGCCCCTAAATAAACAAAGGTAGAATTTCCTTCTTGTCTCACTCATTTTTGAAGAAGAAAGTAACTATCCTTATGGAAACCAGACTATGTTAGCAAAATAAGAGAAAAAACACATTCTAAAAGGCCCATTTGGGGTGTTTCTTTCTTTCTTTCTTTCTTTAATTTTTTTTAAAAGATTTTATTTTATTTGTACATACAGAACTGGGGTACAGGCCAGAGGCTCAGGGGCGGTGAGAGGCTTCACCAGAGACAGAGTGGGGAGCAGAACAGGCAGATCGATGAAGTACACTGCTGAGGGGAGCAGCGGGTGGGCCAGAAGTCTGCCTTACCATGTGTATCTCCCAGGCGGCAGGCAGGACCGGACTCATGCAGAAGTGGCTTTAGCTTCTCAGTGCACTGCTTTAACCCACTGCCACACCAGGGAGGGCCTGGGGTATTTCTTTCTTATGGATACTTATCCTTGAGGACAGACTGAGATGTGGCATAGTTATACATACACACACAAGCAAAAGCTTTTGAAAAAAAAATAACCTGGGACAAGGGGAAAATAAGACTAACCCTGAGGGAATATCCAAAGGCTAAATATAAATGGATCTTAAAAGAGGAAGAAATGCAAGCAGAGAGAAGAGAATCCTTGATCTCCATTCAAATGGACCTGAAAGTGACAGAGGGAAAAAAGCAAAGAAGAGTCCTACCCCACTTTCTGGCCACACTGTGTGCATTTGATCATCTAAGACTTCCCAACAATGGACCATATGCTCTTCCAAAAATTAAGGGCATCACAAAGTGGTCAGATATCTTGGACACTACACAAACACACACACACACACACACAAAGTATGTCATAATTTGTGCCTTGCCTCTACTTCTGTGTATTTAGTAATTTATAAGCATATTCAATATTATTAGATAGTCTTAACAACCTCAGATTTTTTGCCTGTATTTCGTGAATAAATATACTAATCAGTTTACTTAGTTATTATTCTAGTCTGGACCTTTGAATTATTTCCATTCTACATTGAAATGTACCCAGTGAGGCAGACTATAGTTTTTGTGAGAAAGACATCCTGCAAAGATTTCTGTGAGCAGTCTTTGGTGGCAATGTTATCTTAGAGAGAACACTGGTTTGAGGAAAGTAAAATGAATGACACTCAGAAATATAATAGGTTTTATTAAGTGTGTGTGTGTGTGCTGGTGTACCTAAAACACAAGAAATTGATGGAATGAAGCAGGACTCCTCTCCCACAAATTCAGATACTCCAAAAATTTGTCAAGGGCCCAACAAGTATTCTAAAAGAATCTTTACCTAGCATGTTTCACCCATGGGAATCTACCTGAAGTCAAATCATGAGAAAGTTCAGGTATCCCCAAAAAAGATACCTTTTAGAAAAAAAAAATGTGATAGTACAGACTGGCAACTGGATCCATGCTCGAGCTCTAAAACACTGTAAGGAAAGTTGGCTTCTGCAAATTTGGCTGATTCTAGAGCAACTCATGATATAGTCACTCTGGCATGCCTTAAGAAAAATAGCTGGGTGTGTACTATTAATGGGCTGCTTACTAAAAATTAAAATCAGTATTTATTTTGATGTGAAGTAAGCATATTATAATATCACCAGGGAGGAAACAAATTAACAGTTACCAAACAGCAATACTAGGCTTCTTTTAGCTTTGATGCTTCCAAAATTGTCAACACCCTCATTTAGGACTTCACGGTTTCGGAGGTAACTTCACATCATAGTGACAACAGTACTAGACAAAGAAAACAAATCCTCGTGGAGGGGACTCGATTTTAAAGATCATTTCCAACAAAGTTATAGTAACAAATTTCTTAGAATAAATACATATCTTGAGACCTTGAGAGGGAAACTCTAGGACAAAAAGATAGGATAGCAGTTGATTAATTGGATGTGAACATTAGAAGGAAATTTTACCTTCATTTGTATTCTTAAGCTAGTGAAACAGATACAGAGACTTCAGTCTTAAAAATAGCCACGAGGGCCCTCCCTGGTGGCGCAGCGGGTTAGAGCGCAGCACTGAAAATCT
>NW_004567107.1:57040664-57042034 GCF_000260355.1 Condylura cristata | reverse complement strand
CTATTCTGCCCCCGTCTCTGTCTCTGGTGAATCCTCTCACCCTCCGCATCTCTGGCCTGTACCCCAGTTCTATATGAATAAATAAATAAATCTTTTAAAAAAATAGCCACATAATAAGCATCTTCCAGAAGAGTTTGTACAGCATGTTAAAATCTGCCTTAATGATAAATTTCCACTAGCAGATAAATTATTGTCATTTCCGATAGCAATTAAAACATGTGAAGACAGAGAAATTGTAAAGATGGTATACTCCAAAGTTCAAAGAAAGAATGGCCATGAGTTAATGAATCAAATGACTAAGATAGCACACCATGTTTCATGGTAGGTGCCATTAGAATGGCAATGACACTTGAAGGAAGTCTTATACTTCCAAAATATAAACAATGTAAACCATGTAAACCAACATTGCATCAATTAAAGCAAATGCTAAGATAAAAGAATCAATTAAAATATGCCTTCAAATAAAATAAGAAACATACCTAGATAATAAGGCAGGATTTTGTATATAGTGAGTAGGAATAGTAAAATGTTCCAGTATCATCTGATTATTTATTCATCATATAAGCATTAGCATTATTATATGCCAGCAAATGTTCACAGTACTGGGGGAACAAGGAATCATGCTGATTTCAATTAATTAAAAAGTTGGCAAAAAAAGAGAATGTCATTAGTGAGAGTGTTCATTGGTCTTCCCTCTTATGGAAAAAAAAAGCTAAACTTATTATTTAAGTGTTGAGGGATTTAAACCACACTTCATTCATTCATTCATCTACTCATTTGACATTTACTGTGTATATCCTTGGTTCAGGTATTCTAGCAAATGCCAGAGTTAAGAAAGACATGACTAAGTTTCTTTTCTTACCATTTGGAGAAACAAATACATGTGTACCTTGAGCAAAGTGCTCTCTATATTTTATATACTATGTTTCACAATAGGTTCCTAAATTTATAAATTCCTATAGATTGTGATATTGAAAATTTTTACTCAAGACATTGTTCCTTTCATCTAGGAAATTCATAGTTCTTTTATAGTTGAAAGTCCTACATAGTTACTGCATTTCCTTTTTTTTTTTTTTTTTGACCCAGCATCTAGGACTGTTATTTTTTAATTCACTGTTAGCTTAAAATCTTGTCAATATAAATAAACAAAATAAAGGCAGTCTTGACAATATGTTGTCAATCAACCTTAGTTGGCCCTAAATGGTAGGGCAAACATGTGAGTCTTAATCATTTTAGTATCCAGGTGGGTTAGAGATGTTTTATATTGCTTGAGGCAGCTACTATAGCATTAAGAAAACCAAAAATCAACACAATAGTTAAAATAGGTTGGGTAGTTTCAGATTAATCGGTTGACTCTAGAAATCATGAAA
>NW_004567107.1:57038911-57040484 GCF_000260355.1 Condylura cristata | reverse complement strand
AATCTCACACAGTTTCCATGGTTTCAAAGAAGTTTCCAGTAATTTAAGAGTATATAATTTCAATTTTGAAACACAATGTAAATAACGCTGTGTTAAGGCTTTAAAAGGTCACTGCCATATGGTCTTTTATTTTTTGTACTGTATAGTACTTTCTAATTCTTTTCATCCCAGTGTATACAGACCAACAAATATATTTACCTACACTTCTACTACTTTAGAGTATGAGCTCCAAAACTGGTATACTCGGGGCTACCAGCCCCAATGACTGCCACTGTTTAGATGCATCTAATTTCAATGTGAGTGTAAATTAATTATCTTCTCTCTCCAACTGACACAGGCCAATTTGTACTGAGAGGTGAGGGTGGCAAGGCAGAAGTGGTGATCAATAGCCTGTTATACAGGGCCTCAGCAAATCTGATCCCAGGGGGCTCAGAAAGCCAAAGAGGGCAAGAAGTTAATGGGGGCAGGATAGCAAATCTACACTATAATTTAATTTACAATTTGAAAAACTGTGACTATTTTGCCAAGAAGTCTCTTATCCCCTTTTCCCAAATAGCAAAAATCATGATTATCAGTCTCTCATCCAATTTGAATTAAACACACATACAGAAGAGAGAAGTAAAACCCAAAGGGGGTTTTATTTTAATTTGACAAACATTTTAGTGGATTTCATAAGATAAATTATTGTTCCAGAAATGTACTAGCTTTGCATTAGCATAAATGAGCATTATCTGGACCACACCTGGAAACCAGATCTATCTAGACTTAACCATGGCATTCAAATATTGGGTTATCGCTACATGTATTGGTCACTATTCTCAATGGCAGGGATAAGAACTACAAGATAAAATATACTGTCTAAATCATTAGTAAACTCACAGTTGCATATATTTTTAAAGACTTATTTATTTATGCATACAGAACTTGGGGTATAGGCCAGAGGTGCAGGAGTGGTGAGAGGATTTACCAGAGTCAGAGTGGGGAGCAGAACAGGTTGACTGACGAAGTACACTGCTGAGGGGAGCAGCAGACAAGTCAGGAGAGGCCTGCCACACCCCAGGTCACCTCCGGGGCTGGGGATCAAATTCATGCTGAAGTGGCTTTAGCTTCTTAGTGCTGTGCTTTAACCCAATGCGCCACCAGGGAGGGCCCCTATGTGCACATTTTTTAACCATAACTAAGGAGCAATCTGGCCTAAACAGACTCCTGAAAGTCACCTGAATTGATTCATACCTTATTACAAGTTGATGCATGTTTCAGATAAGATTTCTTAGCATCTTTTAGTAATCCATGAGTTTCAAAGATGAAAAGGTCCTAGAATTTCTTGTGATGCCACTTTCACTCTAAAATAATTATCAACACAACTAAGATAACTTCATCTATCCATTTCATTGTTAGTCCTTTTGAAAGAGTTGACCAACACTGTAATCATTAGTCATGTTAGTTGAGTTGCAGAAAGGTTGATAGCTAAGAATTTGCTGAGGTAAATATAAATGGTAGAAGATCAAAATAATAGAGGACTCCTGCTACTGTCATTCAATAATGAGCTCAGATTCTGCCACCACAGCACTCT